>NC_052359.1:68970715-69027246 GCF_009727055.1 Benincasa hispida | reverse complement strand
ATACAGTATGCCATGTAGATTGAAAACCCCACTGTAAAAAGCATGTTACATGCATTGAAAGTATGTTATAAAATGTTATAATATATAGTATGCATGTTAGGGTTTCTTTTATTTAATATAATTGTTATATTAGATATTGAATGCCTTTGTTGTATGTTGTGGATGTTTAGCATGTCTACAAATTTGTAAGCTGGGTTAGACGTTTAAAATCCATAACAAAGAACAGTTGCATGCTCATTTAAGTTAACAATTAGTTTTAATTATTAGAATAGATTGCTACCTTATAAAATTTGGTTACAAACTCAAATCGGTTCATAAACATATCTAAGGCTGGGATACTTAAGTTGACGGTTTACGGAACACCTCTTACTTGGGGATTATGACGAATGATTGAGCAATTTTAATTGATTTTATGAGCTTGCATGAGCGGTGTGAGGTTTAAAAATGGTTTAAACACTTAGAAATTGTAGGATTATATCCAAATATAATTGTTATTCTTAGATAAAAATGATATAGACTTAGGTTGTTTAAATTTAGCCGTTTAATACCTAAGTAAATACAAAAATATATGGAACACTTCAGTAGGAGATATTTGATATATAGTTATTAGTTCTCACGTCCTCAAGAGTTCACACGGTGGGATCCATGCTCGGCTTCGTGTCGCTTTTACCTCGACTACTCTATTCGAAAAGTGTTTGTGTGGGTCAATAACAAGGTGAATGAGGGAATTAGTTCATAGTAAGTGGGTGAAGGAAATGTGTCAACATTATCCTACGACCTCCTCCATTAGTTTGAACCATGAGATTCCTATGTTGCACCTGCTGTCGTTTTGAGGCGACACTAGCTAGTCGTTAACCACGACGATCCTCTTGGAGGGTTGTAACATAGGATTCGGAACAACCCAGGCTTTAGTAAAATGAATAGGGTCTTATAGTTCCGTCTTAGGTATTGTCTTCTATTTCAGGGACATATTCATACTGTTCTATAAGATCTAAAAATGGCGGGTCATACTTATAAGAATTACTAATTGTTAGTAAAGATCTTGACTGAAAAGGATAACCAAAAGAACTATAGGAGTAAAAAGTTATTCTGATATAATATTTGGTCAAGAATTGTCTTGCTTCAGTGAAGGAATTATTGACTACCCCTCCATAGCAATTGTTCTTGATTACTAAAGTATCGTTGCAAATAGATAAAGATTTATTGGGTACTTTATTATTTTTCTAAAATTGGATTTAGATGCATAAATATTTAAATTGTTTCAAGAATGTCGAATTCAATCATACCATTGCTAGCTTTCGATATATTTAACGGTGAAGGATATTCAAACCGGAATTCCAACATCAATAAAATGTTAGTTTTGGATGATTTGAGGTTTGTGTTGACGGAGGAATGTCCTCCAGTTCCCAGTACAACAACGAACCGAAATGTTCGGGACATCTATAATAGGTGGGTAAAAGGCTAATGAGAAAGCTCGGGCCTACATCTTAACAAGCATATCTGATGTACATAATAAGAAACATGAGGTTATGCCGCCCGTGAGATAATGGCATCACTTCAGGAGATGTTCGGGCAACCGTCATCCTCTGTTCGACATGAAGCTCTTAAGTATGTCTAGTTATTCGCATGAAAGATGGAACCAACTTAGAGAACATGTTCTCGATATGATGGCCAATGTTAGTGTTGTTGAGGCTCATGGGGAAATGATAGACGAAACGAGTCAAGTAAGTACGATAATGGAATCTCTCCCGGAGAGTTACTTGCCATTCAGAATCAATGCTATTATAAACAAAATTACTTATCATCTTACCACGTTGTTGAACGAGTTACAGACATATCAGTCTATGGTGAAACTGAAGGAGAAAGAAATAAATGTTATTTCTAAACCTATGAAGTTTTATAAGGGGTCAACGTCTGGAATGAAACCCATTGATAACAAGAAGCTTGTTCCTTCTTCTTTGAAAGACAAATTTGTACAAATGAAGAAGAAAGGAAAAGGGAAAAAAAAACCACTGCTGAGAAAAAAAATACTCCCAAAGGAAAATGTTTCCATTGTGGAGAAGATGGGCACTGGAAGCGTAACTACCCAATGAAAAGAAAGCGGAAAAAGACGAAACAAGGTAAATTTGATTTACTAGTAGTTGAAACATGTCTAGTGGAGAATACTCACCTTACCTGGATATTGGATTCAAGCGTCGCTAATAATGTTTGCACTTTTCTACAGGAAACTAGTTCTTGGAGAGTACTTTCTGAAGAGGAAATGACTTTCAAGGTGGGAACGGGTGAAGTCATTTCAGCTCATGCAGTGGGAGATGTCAAGCTATTTTTTGGAGGGTTTTTTTATCTTACTTAGGAATGTATATTATGTACCTAAGATGAAAATAAACTTTATCTCCATTTCCTGTCTGCTAGAAAATATGTATAGAACATCTTTTGAATCTAACGAATTGTTTGTTTATTCAATATATGTTCATATTTGTTCTACAAGACTCGAAAATAACTTGTACATATTAAAACTAACCGAAGCGAAGGTCATTCTAAATATAGAGATGTTTAAAACGACCAAGACTCAAAATAAGAAATGAAAAATTTCTCCTAACGCCTATCTTTGACAGCTCAGACTTGGTTACATTAATCTCAACATGATTGAGAGATTAGTAAAAAAAGGTCATCTAAATCAGTTAGAAGATAGTTCTTTACCTCCATGTGAAATCATGTCTTGAGTGAAAAATGACGAAAAGATCTTTTTCTGACAAATGCTTTGTGCCAAAGAGCCTCTCGAACTTATACATTAAGACTTATGTTGTCCGATGAATATAAGAGCACGAGGAGACTATCCGTATTTCATCAGTTTTATTGATGATTACTCTGGATATGGCTACGTTTACTTAATTAGTCATAAGTATCAAACTCTTGAAAAGTTCAAAGAATTTAAGACTGAGGCGAAATTTTTTTTAAGTAAAAGAATTAAAACATTTTGATCTGATCGAGGCGGTGAGTATATGGATTTAAAATTCCAAAACTATCTAGTAGATCATGGAATTCAATCCCAACTCACTGCACCTGAAACAGCACAACAAAATGATGTTGCTGAAAGGAGAAATTGAACCTTGTTAGACATGGTCCGATCAATGATGAGTTATGCTCAATAACCTCAATCCTTTTGGGGGCATGCAGTACAGACCACAATATTTATTCTAAACGTTGTTCATTTGAAAAGTGTTTCAGAAACACCATATGAATTATGGAAAGGATGCAAAACTAGTTTACGTCATTTTCATATCTGAGGTTTTCCAGCACATGTGTTGGTACAAAATCCTAAGAAATTGGAAACACGTTTGAAATTATGCCTTTTTGTAGGATACCCCAAAGAAATGACCAAAGATACTACAGAAATATCAACAAGATACTAAAGAAGAAAAAGTATTTGTATAGAAAAACGCTACATTCTTGAAAGAAGATCATATAAAAAATTATCTACCTCACAGTAAACTAATATTGCAAGAAATGACCAAAGATACTACAGAAATATCAACAAGAGGTGTTGATCAAGCTGGTCCATCAACAATTATTGTCGCGTCGTCACGTCCATCCTAAAAGTTGAGGATGCCTCGACATAGTTGGAGGATTATTCAACAACCTGAACCCTATATGGGTTTAACAGAAACTCAAATCATCATATAAGATGATGGTTTAAAGGATCTATTAACCT
Organism: Benincasa hispida; assembly: GCF_009727055.1. Lineage (NCBI taxonomy): Eukaryota > Viridiplantae > Streptophyta > Magnoliopsida > Cucurbitales > Cucurbitaceae > Benincasa > Benincasa hispida. The sequence goes on along the minus strand of NC_052359.1, from coordinate 69,023,534 downwards.
TTAAAAAGGAAATGGAAGATGTTGACAGGGAACAGTGGATAAAAGTCATGGACATTGAAATGGAGACTATGTACTTCAAATATTTCTGGGAACTTGTAGATCAACCATATGGGGTTAAACCTATAGGTTGCAAATGGATCTACAAGAGGAAACGAGACCAAACTTGCAAGGAACGGTGTCCTAAGACACCTCAAGATGTTGAGGAAATGACAAGGATTCCATACGCATCTGCAGTTGGGAGTTTGATGTACGCAATGTTATGTCCACGCTCTAACATATGCTTTGTAGTTAGAATTGTCAGCAGGTTCCAATACAATCCAGGACACAGTCATTGGACTGCTGTCAAAAACATCCTCAAGTATCTAAGAAGAACGAGGGACTATATGCTTGTGTATGGACCTAAGGATTTGATCCTTTTAGGATACACTGATTCTGATTTCCAAACTGACGTAGATTCCAAGAAATCTACGATCAATTTTCACTCTCAATGGGGGAGCTATAGTTTGAAGAAGCATTAAGCAATGTTGTATCACCGACTCCACAATGGAAGCAGAATACGTGGCTTCATGTGAAGCTACTAAAGAAGCAGTATGGCTACGCAAATTCTTGGTTGATTTGGAAGTAGTTCTAGATATGCACCTACATATCACACTATATTATGACAATAGTGGTGCTGTTGCCAACTCAAAAGAACCAAGGAGCCACAAACGTTGAAAATATATTGAGAGAAAGTACCATCTTATCAGAAAGATCGTACACCGAGGAGATGTGATCGTCACAAAGATAGCCTCTGAAGACAACCTTGCTGATCCATTTACAAAGGCCCTCTCAGCTAAAGTGTTCGAAGGCCACCTTGTTGGACTAGGACTCCGAGTGGTGTAATCTAGGGGAAGTGGGAGAATGTCTATGGTATTAAAGATGCTCTAGTTTATTGTATTTTCCCTTTATGTTTCTCAACATTATAATGTATATATTTGTTCTGACTAGAGTTTTAGCCCAAGTGGATGATTTTCCAGAATGTCCTAGAACTCGCAGTTCGTGTTAAACATTCTATTGATCAATAAAATATTATTGAGTAACTTATTCAATAAAGTTGTTGATTTTGCATTCTATTATGAAACTCCAATAAACATATCCATGGCTATATTGTGAATATTTTTACTTTATGTGGTGACATAAACAGGATCAAGTTAATAATATATAGACTAAATGGTCTAATAAGTATATGGTGGATATCTAATCCTGGTAACACTATTGGATGGGGCCCATTTTATAGGTAATACAAATGATGTGATCCACAGATCATTAACGTAGAGACATCTGAGTGGTGGCATCCTATGCAATGAACTTGCATATAGACTAGACCACAAAAATAGTCACTTTTTTTTTTATAACGATCGTTTACAGTTAAAACTGACTATTTCATTTTAAGTAACCTAGGTTAACTCGATCTTAATCCTGAGATAGCTATGAACTCCTGTTTGTTCGGGATTATCCTTTGATCTGCATGCGTAAGCGTAGTCCAACAACACTGCTCAATAAGCCTTCCACTTTAGGGGATAAGACCGAATGAATAGCTGGGGACATAGCCCTGCAAGATGGAATTGACTCCTACCCGATTTAGGGTTAGCAGATAGGTTGTTCTCTTATGTACTGATTCTAGGTCTTGAACAATCGGGGCCTCACCTTCTCTTGATAGAGAAAGTACTTGATTCATAAGTATTATGAATCAAAATTGTTCATTAGAAGGTCAGTAGGAACTTAAGGAACAAAATGTATTCACAGGGGTAAAACGGTGGTCTTGACCCAACTGTGATTACGAACGACCCATGAAGGATCGGCTTACTGATCAAGGCTATATCAAGTGGACATAATATATCTACATTGAGGAGAGTTCAACTATGAACTTTAGTAGAGGGACCCATTAGTTAATGAATGGGGGTTAATTCAGTATAATGAGTTTAGCCAATTAATATCGGAACGTTGGAGCTCATGATCTGTAGATCCGCGAGGGCCCCCTACTAGCTCGTAAATGGATTAGCTTTAGAGTAACTTGATAAGTTAATTTGAAATGTTCGAATTAGAATTAAATGAAATAGAAGAATTATATTTAAATATGATTTAAATATATGAAGGTGGATTTGTGTAAAATTAATTTAATATTTGATATTAAATTAATTAGAATTAAATTAATTACATAAATAATTATTTATTATTTTTATTATAAAATTAATTTTACAAAATTAATAATATTTTCAATATTTAAAATCAAATTGATTTTTTAATCATTTGATGAAAAATTGGAAAATTTACACAAAATGGAAAAATGAATTTTTCCATTATCATCTTCAACTTGCTCACACAAAACCCATTTACATTTGCTTTAATAATTCTAAGCATGAACTGCAACTTATTCAGCCAACTTCTTTGCATGATAGCCTATAATAGACAAAGAAGATTGGAGTGGAATTGAGGCATGCATTCAAAGAGTTTTAATAGAAAAATTCGTGCTGAAGAAATTGTTCTTCAAGTGAGTAGTAATAGTGAATTTCTCTCAAAGTTTCCTTTCGTTCAGGCTGTTCTTGAGTCCCACAACTCATTCTAAAGCTCCAAGAGGATATGGTAAAGATCTTGAGATGGTTCACAGCAAGTTTCAGAGAAAATAACAAGTGAGAATCAAGATCTTGAAGAGTTCTACAAAGGTATGACTTCAAACCCTCTTATGTTAGAAGAGCATGCTTTAGTTACGTCCAAAATTAATGAATAAGAGTGCTTATTGATCATTGTTGCTTCTGCTACATGCTGATATACTCTTACAACATTCCCCTCACTATAGATATATTTTGTGTCCATTTAATATAACGGTCATCGATAAGTTGATCCTTCACAGGTTGTTTTCAACCTTAGCTTGGTAAATTACCATTTTACTCCTGAGTTATATCTTTTCTCCTTCAGTACCATTGTCCCTCTCATGAAGAATTGATTTAGGATCATAATCAGTAAATCCATTCCCTTTCAGTCGAGCGAGAGGATGAGGCCCCTTGTTCAAGATCCAGGATTAGCCCTTAAGGAAACAACCTTTATACTATCCCTAAAATGGGTAAGAGTGAATTCCATCTTGGAAATTCTATGTCCTCAGTTATCTACCCAATGTTATCTCTGAAATGGGAGGCATATTAAGCAATTCTGTTGAGCTTATCCTCACCTATGCAGATGACAATTCCAAATAAACAGGAGTTCATAGATAGCTCATGATTTAGATCAAGTTATCTAGGTCATCAAAAAGTGAAAATCAGTGTTAACAGTAAACCGTGTTGATACTTAACAATGATTATTTTATGGTCAATCTTACACAATCTCATCTTGTAGAACACCCCCACTCACATGTCTCTACATGAACGAACAAATCACATCATTTATGACACTTTACAGCATTTGTAATAATTATAAAGTAGGTCGTATTCAATAGTATCTCCATAAATAGGTACCCAACCTAATCCAAGTACTATAGATCATTTAGTCTATTTTACTCGAACTTGATCTAATTTATGTCTCCATATAAAGTCCAAGTATTCATGACAATAGCCAAGGGTATGTATTTTATTGGATTTATAGTCATTAAACTATTAATTCATTTTCATTCAACAACATTTGTCTGAATAAAGTTCATATATGTTATTTGTTTACAAACTACGAGTTTTAAGACATAAAACCCAATATGGCATAGCATCAAGCGAGGATGCATTGTAGACTCAACCATGGAGGCTAAGTATGTAGTTTCCTGTGAAGCAACAAAGGAGACAGTTTGGCTAAAGTAGTTCCTAAGTGATTTGGAAGTTATTCCAAACATGAACTTGCCGATCACCTTATACTGTGACAACATTGGGGCTGTGGCCAACTCAAAAGAACCTCATAGCCACAAACAAGGAAAGCACATTGAGAGGAAGTATTACCTGATTCGAAAGATTGTGCAACGAGGAGATGTAATCGTCACAAAGATCACTTCGGAGCACAACATTCCTGATCTATTTACAAAGGCTCTCTTGGCTAAAGTGTTTGAGAGTCCTCTAGAGAATCTAGGTCTACGAGATATGTACATTGTGTAATCTATGACAAGTAGGAGATGTGTAATGGGTATGAGATGCCCTAGTTTATTGTATTTTTCTTTCTATTTGTAACATCCCCGTTGTTTCATGTAATGTACATCCCACTAACTAGAGTTTTAGTTCAAGTTGAAGTTTGTTAGATTTTGTGCCCTTAAAACTCATAAATGTTGAATGTAATTAAATGTCCGTCATTAATAAATAGTTTATTATCATTTTTATCAATAAGTGTTATTAATGTTTTATTTAATTTTGTCTTATTAACCCTAAAATCCAATAAACTAGCATCTTAGGTCGTCTTATGAGTCTTGAACTGTATGTTGAGACATATAGGGATCAATGTTGAAGATACACCCTAAAGGCTCTACAGTATAGGGATAAGGTTGGGTACCTTATCCTTGTAACACTATGGATATGACCCACATGTATTTGATACAAACGAAGTGATCCAACACATTCGTGTAGGAGATACCCAAATGGGGGTATCCCGTGCAATGAGTTTGTACAAGATAGGACAGAAAAATAGTCAACACTAGATGTAACTCCGTTGACTAGTTAGGTTTCTATTTCAATAGATGTAACTCCTGACTATATTACGAACTACTGTTCACGAGGCATTGTCCTTTGATTTGTATAGGTGAGATTGGCCAGTTTACTAACTCAATATGCATACAATTTTTGGGATAAGATCGAGTGGGTAGCTAGAAGATAATCATACAAAATGGAGTTCACTTCTTCTCGATTTCAGCGTAAGTAGACAAGTGTTTCCTTAAGTGGTGTCTCTAGGACTTGAACAAAGAATCCTACCCTTTCAGTGGCTTGATTAGGGTTTCGTTTTAATGGTTCAACTATAATCAGGTTGTTCATTAGAGGCGCACTAGTACTTAAGAATGTAGAGGTAACCCAGGGTAAAACGGTAATATGACCAAGCTGGTGTTATAAACACTCGTGAAGGATTAACTTGCTGTTATTGATCTATATTCATGGACATAAAAACATATATGTAATGAAAAGAGTGCAGCTGTGGGTCTTTAGTGGGTGTACCAACAGTTAACAAATATTGATTAATTTGGTTAATGAGTTTAGCCAATTAATCTCATATCATTAGAGCCTCTGATTTGCAGGTCCATTAGGTCCCCTTCCTATCTTGTAAACTGTATGGAGGTAATTTATCATTAAATTGAACTTGAAATATTTAAATTCAGAATTGGGAATTTATTAATGTATGTTGATACATTTTAATATAAAGTTTAGTTTTAGACTCTATTATTAATTTTGGATATGATTCTAAATTAATAAATGAGATAATGAAATATTTGAAAGGAGTTCAAATATTAATTTAATATTAATAATATTCATATTGAAAATTATAGGTTAAAAATAATGTGCATTGGATGCGCATTAAAATTATAGTTAGTTATTTAATTTAATTCAGATTAATTAAAATCAAAATCAAATCAAAGTAAATTAATTAAACCAAAACTATATGTTAAATTTAATGTACATTAGATGCACATTAAAACTACAGGTTGTGTGAGAGAAAATCATTTAAATATGTTATAAATGATCATTTAATTAATTTAATTTAAACAAATGAACTCCCAAAAGGAAAGTTATGAGAAAATGTGGGATCAATCCCACATTTTTCTCTTCCTCTCTTACCATCCCTCTCTCTCTAACAAAAGGGTTTTGTTTTGCAGAGGGAGAAAAAAGGCGCTCATGCTTTCTGTGTGTGTTTTATGCTTCTTGAGAAAAGAAAGAAAAAATTGTTATGTGATATTTTCATATCCCAAAAGAGAGAATCCCACAATTCTCCAAGCCTCAATTCCTATAAGAATATGGAGGTTTTCAAGTAGTGGTGCCCAATCCCAATTCAAAATAGAAATTCTACGAAATTATCAAAAGGTTTGCGGGGTAGGGTTTCTTCCCCTATATAATTAGTCTGATTGGGAATAGCATTCTTGATCATTATTACTTTTTATTCCAATGCAAAATTGTTTTGGTTTTAAATGCCAATAAAAAAAAAAAGAAATGGTTTTGTGCTTTGGCTTTCGCTGTGCCTTACGGTTTTCATCCTTTCAAAAGCAATATCAAGAACTCTTGTTGAAGTGCTCGCCTCTTTAATAACTCTTGTTCAAGTTTTAGTAGTTTCTCTGGAAATCACATTTAGTACGATTTGGTTTCTTGGCTTATGTTCTCTAATGTGGTTTTCTTTGAAGAAAGTAGCATTTGTCGATATAAATACATTGGTTTCATTTGGATTGAAGAAAACACCACCTTCCATTTATTTAGAATAACCTACAAATAGGCATAATCTTGAACATGGTTCTAATTTATTTGGATTTTCCATAAGCACATATGTTGGACATCCCCAAATCCTGAAATGCCATAAACTATATTTACAACCTCTCCATAATTCAAAAGGTGTTCCGGTAACACTCTTTGATGGAACCTGATTTAAGAGGTAATCTGCAGTCTCCACTACATAACCCTAAAACGAGATAAGTAGAGAAGTATAGCTCATTATAGAGTGAACAATGTCTAATAGGGTTCTATTTCACCTTTCTAATATACCATTTTTTTAGGAGTACCAGGTGCTGAGAGTTGTTATATGATTCCATGCTCTATCAAATAGTTCTTGAATTCAATATCCATGTACTCCTCACCTCGATCTAATCAAAATGTTTTAATCTTTTTACCTAACAAATTTTCAACTTCAATCTTATACTCCTTGAAATTTCGAACTATGTCTGACTTATGTTACATTAGGTAAACATGCCCATATCTTGAATAATCGTCTACAAAGTGACAAAATATTCAAATCCTCCATTGGCTTTTACACTTGTCGGACCATAAAGGTTTGAGTATATAAGCTCCAAGGGTTCTTTGGTTCTATAAATTTTTCAAGTAAAAGGCCGTTTTGTCATTTTTCCTTCTTGACAAGCTTCACACACAAGTAAAGAATATTATTCTAATTCGTTTAGAAGTCTATTCGTAACCAACCTCTCAATCCTATTGAGATTAATGTGACCTAGTCTTAGATGTTAAAGATGAGCATTTTCTTTAGGAGAAAATTTTGTTTTCTTAGTTTTAGTGGTTCCAGTTCCTTTCATTTATTGCAGAACAAATATCAATACCATTTTTCGAGATAAACGCTTTATCCCAAATAAAAGATACATTAATATATTTTTCTAAGTAACATGAAACTAAAATCAAGTTCCTTTTAAAATTAGGAACATAGTAAACATTGTCTAACAACATAAACTTTGATTAAAAAAAACAACTTCAAACTCCCAATTTCAAATGCCGAAACAACCTCTTCTGTTCCAGCCTGTAAAGTCATCTCTCCCACTGGCAGTGATAGCGCTTCAAGTTTACCGTCGCTCGTAAACCCGCGCCTACGCAAATATTATTTATAAATCACTAAACTAACTACTTATAATAACTGGTAGTATAAGCAGCAAGTCCGGGGTCGAACCTCAGGGAAGCGTAGAAGATTAGTTCATCAAAGCTTGTTTTCAGTTAAAGTGATAAATGGGGGGATTGGTGTGTTTGAATAATTGAAATTGCATAAAAATAAAATGCGAGAAAAGTAAAGATAAAAGCACAATTAACCTAAATATCTTAGTTTAGAGGAATGGATTTACCCAATGTAATTTAGATCATAGACCCAATTAGGACTTAAATTTCTTGTTTATGCTTAGCCCAGTTGGTTGGATCCCAACCACTTTTCCTAATTATCTAATTAATCAAAATGCACAAAAAATGAATCCGCTCCATATAAATTAATGAATCACATTAAGTTCTACGGATTACGCTAAGATGAGTTTTTAATTTCCAACGTCCAATTAAACAATCAATACGATTTTTTCTCTAGGTTGCTAGGAACAGTCCTTTTTGCCTAACTAACCTATTGCTTCCAATGGGATTATTCTATAAATATCTGATATTACAATGTAATCTCAAAGAATTAAAATTACACGATAAAATTATTGGGTGCCAATCAACAACTAAAATCATGCAATTTATACATATAGATTCAAATCAAAACCCATAAACAATTCTGAATGCATCACTACATTGAAATCTCATAAATTATATCAAGTTCCTACAAATCCCTAAACTAAGAAACCAAAATCTTACCTTCCCATAGAGGTCAAAAAGTTACAATTCGGCATTATTCGATTAACTACAAAAGAAACCCCAAAAAGACAAGTGGATGAGGGAAAAGAAGGGAAAAATTTGCTGAGGCCGAAGGTAGGTGTCCTCTTTTCTGTCCTAAAAGGGAAGAACATATATAGGGCAGGGTCGCAGCATTATAATGCTGCCTTGTGCGTGCATCCGTCATTATGTTCGGGCATTGCATAGTGTTGCAACGCTGCTCTATTTTGTCCAATACAGGTAACTACTACCTTATAGCATTGTGCAACGCTTGTTTTGGCATTCAAATGCTCCGTCTAGGGGTGTTTTCATCTATTCACGTCCCTTTGAAGCCCTGTTGTTCAAATTAGCTTCTAATTGCTCCAAATTAACCCCAAATAGCTCGTAATGAACGATTCTACGTCTAAGATGCTTGATACCTACAAAATCATCAAATAAACACATTAACATAGTAACGATGTAGAATTAAGTAGAAAAAAATAGCACATTTTCGATGCTATTAAGTACCACCAACTTAAGTCTTGATTGTCCTCGAGCAAGGTAGAATCAAACATTCATACAAAAGATTGTGCTTGCTCAATCACAAGGGTTGTTACTCTAGTTTCAACAGTCTATAAGGATTAGATTTGCAATAAAAAACATATAATCAGATTACAATAAAACAATGAAGCACGTTTAAAAATGATTCTAAACATACTCATGCATGAGTGAGTCAAAAGCCCTACTAATTAGGCTCGTAAAACCTGAAACAGTTTTTTAAGGCTCTCAATCTGTTTTCCCCCCACACTGGCTATGATGGAATACACAAGCATGCAACGGAAGAAAACAGAATCAATAAGCACTCTAATTACATTTAATTTGAGTTCTAAAGCATACTATTTTAAAAAAAAAAACTAAAGTGGGTTTCAATTTGAACTTACCTTTGATGAAATCTTCCAATTTCAAGTTGCTCTTCACTTCAAATCAGCTTCAAATCGACAGTAAACTACCAAGAGATCTTCTCTACTATTCTCAGCATTGAATTTGAATGGTGGAACTCGAATTTGAGTGAATTTGTTGAATGAAATTGAGAGAGTTTGTGAGGAAGAAGATGAAGTAGCAGAAACACAGTTTTTCTAGCTCAAGTTCCTCTCTTTTTTCTTCAAATCTGACAGTTTTTATTGAAGCTCGACATGCAACCACCTTCAATTTCATTGATGGCTAGCAACTACTTCTCACTTCAATTGGGGATTGTGTGATTGTGCATGAGAAGCACCTCATGCTCTAGAAAGGGTGGGAAAAACCCACATTCTCAAATTTTCAATTTCAAATTAATTTCTTAATTTCCAATTTTTTAACTAATTAAAAATTAATTAAAATCAATTTGATTTTTAATTAATTAAACAAGTTTAATTAATTAAATAATTTAATATCAAATATTAAATTAATCACACACCTAATTTTAAACATGAATCTTATTCATGTAATCAATATTTAAATATTATAAACTCTCCAATTTCGTTTAATTTTAACAAATTAAACTTTAATTATATCGAATATAATTTAAAAAAACCCTAATTTGATTTTGAATTTATTCAAACTCAAAACCCTAATTTCAATTTGAACATTTTGATATCATTCCAAATTCACTCAATTTAATAATTCAAGGTGTTCATGTTTTACGAGCTAGTAGAGGGACCTTATGGACGTACAGATCATGAGTTCCAACGATTAAGGTTAATTGGCTAAACTCTTTAGACCGAATTAATCAGTACTCGTTAACTATCAAGTCATACCACTATAGCTTAATAGTTGCACTCTCCCCACTGTAGATATCTTTGTGTCCACATGATATAACCATAACCAGTAAGTCGAACCCTCACAGTTTGTTCGTAATAATGGCTTGGTCAATTTTACCCCCAATATTACGTCTTGTTTCTTAAGTTCTCACTGACCCTCTAATGAACAATTGATTTATGATCCATTCACTAAACCAGATCCCTTTCCGGCCATTGAGAGGGTGGGGCCTCTTGTTCAAGACCTGGATTCAGTACTTAAGAGAACAACATTTATTCTATTCATAATTTAGGTAGGCGTGAATTTCATCTTGCACCCTATGAAATGGGAGGTGCATTGAACTAGCATTGTTGAGCCAACCCTCACATATGCAAATCTAAGGATAATCCCGAATATATAGAAGTTCATAGTTAGCTCAAGATTAAGATCGAGTTATCTAGGCCATCTAAGTGAAATGGTCAGTCTTAAACAATAAACAATATTATATATTAAGAGTGACTTATTTCTTGGTCCGAGCTTATGCAAACTCATTGCATAAGATGCCCCACTCCTCATGTCAATACATGAACGAATCAAGATCACTTCGTTTGTACCACCTTTACAACAACTTGTAATAGCTACAGAGTAGGCCGCATCCAATAGTGTTACCAGAATAAGGTACCCAATCTTAATCATGTACTATAGACCGTTTTGGCTATTTACTCGAACTTTGATCCATCTTTATGTCTTTACATAAAGTTCAAGTATTCATATAATAGCCATAGATCTACATAAAGTTCAAGTATTCATATAATAGATTCAGTAATAACATTATCGAAGAAATGTTGAATAACATATTTATTGATAATAGAATATGTTTAACTTTACAAACTACGATTTTTAGAACATAAAGCCCAACAGGCTCGAAGGTTCAGTGGTCAAGCTTCCTAGACTCAATTTTGTAATGACACATTTAAGGAAACCATTACACCCTCTTTTCTTTTATATATATATATATATACATACACATACTTGTACAAAACAAGAAGCATTATCTGATGGAGTAATATAACATGCAATGGAAAAATTCAGAATCAACATGCACTCTAACTACACTTAATTTGAGTTTTAAACATGCTACTCATGAGATATACATAAGAGGGTTTTAACAATATATTATCTTTGAATATCTTTCCACGAATTCAGCAGAATTTCCATGAATTTGAGCTTGATTATTCAAGTAGACCACCACTAAGATCTTCTCCACTAATCTCAAGAAGGAATGTGTGGTGGAAACACTCAAACTAAGTTAAATTGGTGATGAACTTTGGGGGGTTTTTGTGGGTTTTCAGTTTTGCAACATTCCAGGTGTAGAAACTCATACTCCTTTCCAATTCCATGCATGAAGCTTCAATTTATAGGATCATTTTGTGCAGGAAGGAGGGCTGCATGTATGGCAACTCCTACTTAGAGTTTAATTGAAGATTAAAGTGGATTTAGATGATAAACCGCCCAAATGAAGTTAGTGCCCACCTCAAATCAATTTTATTTAAATTTATTTTTCTTTTAGATGAAACTATTTTATTTAAAATTTAGTTTTATAAAATTAACTCAAAATAATTAATTTAAATAAAACTAATTTCAATTTTAATTAAACCTTTTAATTAAAAAAGTATTAATTTAATATCTTAATATTAAATTAATAAAATACCAATTACACCAATATGATTCAATCTCATATAATTAATATTTAAATCATAATTTAAATATTAATCGATTCTTCAATGTCGTTTAATTTTGACTAAATTAAATGTTTTAATTGTATCGTATACAATCAATTGAAAACCCTAAAATTGAATTTGAACATTTCAAATTCATAACCCTAAATTCAAATTTCATCCAATCAATAATAAATTTATTATTCCAATTTATGAGCTAATAGAGGGAGCTAATGAACCTACAGATCATGAGCTCCAACAATTTGTAATTAATTGGTTAAACTCTTTAAACCAAATTAATTACTATCCGTTAACTATCAAGGCACACCGCTATAGCTTGATAGTTGCACTCTCCTCAATGTAGATATATTTCTGTCTATTTTAACTATAATCGGTAAGTCGATCCTTCACAGGTCGTTCATATTTACAGCAAGATCAAAATTACCATTTTACCTCTGTAAATGCATCTTGTTTCTTAAGCTCCCACCTCTACTGAACAACTGATTCATATATATCACTTATGAATCATATCCCTCTCTATCACGAGAGGGTGGGGCCCCGTTGTTTAAGATCGGGAATCAGTACTTAAGAGAACAACCTATCTACTAACCCTAAGATGGGTAAAAGTGAATTCCATCTTGCAAGGCTATGTCTCCACCTATCTATCTGGTCTTATTCCTAAAATGGGAGGCTTATTGAGCAGCGCTGTTGGACTACTCCTACCTATGCAGATCAGAGGATAATCCCGAATAAACATGAGTTCATAGTTAGTGGGTGAAGGAAATATGTCAACGTTATCCTACGGTCTCCTCCAGTAGTTTGAACCGTAACATTCCTATGTTGTGTCTACTGTCGTTTTTAGGCGACACTAGTCGTTAATCACGACCATCCTTACGGAGGGTTGTAACATAGGATTCGGAACAACCCAAGCTTAAGAAATGAATAGGGTCATATAGTTTTGTCTTGGATATTGTCTTCCATCTCGGGGGCATATTCTTACCGTTCTATACGATCTGAAAATGGAGGGTCACACTTACAAGAATTAATAATTGTTAGTAAAGATCTTGAAATGATAACCAAATAAACTATAGAAATAAGAGTTATTCTGATATAGTATTTGGTCAGGATTGTCTTGCTTCAGTGAAGGTCTTTTTTACTGCCCTACAATAGCAACTATTCTAAATCACTAAAGTATAATTGCAAAATAAATAAAGAAATATGGGTACTTTATTTATTTTCTAAAATTGGATTTAGATAGCATAAGTTTAATAGAATTTGTTTAATTTTTCAGCAATGTCAAATTCAATTATACAGTTACTTGCTTCTGATAAGTTTAATGAGAAGGATATTCAAACTGAAAATCCAATATAAATACGATATTACTTGTGGATGATCTGAGGTTTGTGTTAACGGAGGAATGTCCTTCAATTCCCAGTTCAACAACGAACCGATATGTTTGGGACATCTATGATCGGTGGGTTAGGGCTAACAAAAAAAGCCAGGACTTATATCTTAGCAAGTATATCTGATGTATTTAATAAGAAACATGAATTAATGCCACTGCCCGTGAGATAATGGCATCGCTCTAGGCGATGTTCGGGCAACCGTCATCCTCTGTTCGACATGAAGCCATTAAGCATGTTTAAAACTAAAGCAATATCTCCTAACAGGGTGCCAAAGCTTACTCATTCCTCGGGGTACTTTAGCTCAGATGGAAATTACGGGTGTCATAGGTGCCCCAAGTTAATCATAACCCAAGAAAGAGGAGTAATCCCTTTAAAAAATAAGATACAAACTTGCTTCTACTTTACGACACACTCTGCCTTTAGCAAACTTGCTTTTTACATACTCTACACTTGGCTTTTACAATACAAAACAAGTGTTTGGCAAAAACTTATGCATGCATTACTAAGTTGAGCATCAGTCACTTAACACGTATCACCTAGGCCTTACGGGATGACAAAAAAAAATATAAGCCCCAAAATACGACTCTAAGGATGTAAGACCTAACTTCGTTGGACAAGGGACTTAAAGATGCATGAAAGATAAGAAATTTTTTTTAAAATGGGCTAAAAATCATGATCATGCTCTTTAAACATAATTTCATGCAAACCTAATCATAAAAAGGTTTTGTCATCAACTACTTAATCGTAACAAACCAAGCAAGAGAGCAAGCAAGAAAATTAAGCACACAAATATCGTCCGAGCACAATGCTCAAGGACCCTAACAACCACCACATATCCCCACCCCCAATTTAAAATAATACATTGTCCCCAATATATTTTTCAAATAAAGCTTAATAAAATAAAATAGTCAAGGGAGCAGAAAACATCCCTTGATAACGTTTCTACACATGGGATGGTGGTAAGAGGGTTGCATTAAGTTGATCTTCTTCCTCTTTTAGGGCAGAAGGAAAGATCATACAAATAAACAAAAGAAAGAAAAAATAACAAAGGTAGAAGAAAAGAAAGAAAAAACCGAGGGCACATAGTAGAAAGAAAAGACTAGCCTCAATCAGAATGTGGAAAGTCTAGATCCCTCTGAAGACCACTCTGGAAACTAATGCTAGCGTAGTATTGACGGTTCTCCTCAGCGATGAAGTTCATTATCTTTTCCATACGCCTTTTCCAACGAGCAGTCTCTTGACTTACTCTCAGCGACTTGGTGGCTACGTTGAACACTTCTAGGATTTCAAATAACATGGAAGTGGTGTCCACGAACTTTGAGGAGGAAAAGGGGTAAAAATTCTAGAGAGAAGTTAGAGAGAAGATGGAGGCTAGGTTTTGAATAATAATAAAAATTAGAGAGAAGATGGAGGCTAGGTTTTGAATAATAATAAAAATTCTTTTTTTTTTTTGCCCAAAATGAAATATAAGGATATATTTATTTAGAGAAGGGTGAACCACTTCTCCAATAATTTTCCTTTATACCCGGTGCTAAGTAATTAAATAACCCTTATTTAATTAATTTGCACATTAATTAAATAACCATGTATTATATCTTAGTGGTCTTTTTAAATATAAAAAATATTTAAAAATATATACACATTATAGCAAAAAGTTCTAAAAGTACAAGCACTTTTAAAACTCTTTGTTATAAAGTGTAAATATTTTTTGGATTTTTCTATTCATAAGAATTTTCGTATATCTTATTTAATATATATTTAATTAGTTATCATAAATATCATATATTTATGTTAACCTCTAATCTTCGTTATTTCTTAATCAATTAATTAACTAATAATTAATCAATTAAATAACTATATTAAATCATATTTATTATTGAGTTGATTAACATATAAATATCACATATTTATATATATACATCTCTTTATGAATCTAATTCATATGAATCTAATATTTGAATTTTATTCAAATATATCTCTCTTACATAATTTGATTATAGATCATACCATTCATATAAAACTCCCTAATTTGATTTGAAGAACTCAAATCATTCCTCATTACTATCCTTTAGTGAGCTAGCAAGGGGACCTTATAAATCTACAGATTAGAAGCTCTAATGATGTGAGATTAATTGATTAAACTTCTTTAATCCAAATAATCAATATTCATTAACTACCGATCATTCCACTAAAGACCGATAGCAGCATTCTTTGTACTGTATATATATTTCTATGTCCTTGGATATAACCAATCAACATAGTGATGACCCTTCACAAATGCTCATAGGTACAGCTGGATCAAAATACCATTTTACCCATGTAATTACATATAGCTTCTTAAGTATCACCGATTTCTCTAATGAACAAATAGTTTATAGTCCAACTATAAACTAACACCTCTCGGGCCAGTGAGAGGTTGATGTCACATTGTTTAAGATCCGAAACAAGCTATTGAAGGAGCAATTTATCTACTTTCCCAATCAATGGGAAGGAGTAAATTCCATCTTATGTAGCTGTGTTTCCAGCTCCCCAATCAGACAAATCCCCAAAATGGTAGACCTAATGAGTCAGCTATCATAGTCACTCTCACCCATACATATCAAAGGTCTGTAGTTATAAATAGAAGTTCACAACTTACTCAAGATTAAGGTCAAGTATCCTATGGTCATCCTAATAAAATATTAGTTTCTTCAAGTACCAGTGTTATAATGAGAAATAAACATTTTGTGGTCTGGTCTGTGTATAAACTCCTTTGTACAAAATACCCCAATTCACATGTCTTTATATGAACAATATGGTTCATATTGTTTGTAACACTTAGATCTCATGTCTATTCATAAATGATCAGGATCAGATCATTTGAAGCACTTTACAACAATTGTAACTCCTACAAAGTGGGCAATACTCGCAGTGTCACCAGGATAAGGTACCTAGCCTTATCCATCTACTACAGACCATTTAGGTTATTGCTCAAACATAATCCACCCGTATGTCTCTACATACATGTTTAAGTTACAAGATAATCTTGGATGTTAGTTTATTGATTTGTGGTTAATGCAACTAAAATATCATATATTTTATAGACAATGAGTTTGAATAAAATATCATATATTTTATTAAATAGACAATGAGTTTGTACAATACATTTACAAACTATAGAACTTTACAAGATTTAGGGCATTAACTCCAACACCAACAACGTTACGTTATTATTGAATTATGAATCAAACACTTGTTCATCTAAATTTTAATTTGCACATTATTCAAGTTACTATTTATTTGTACAACATTTGGTTCTATGTATTTTTTTTTAACTCATTTACTATTTCGATATATCTTTTTCACATAAATTTCATTCACATCCTATTAAAATCGTGAATATTTTGGTAGGTATCGGGGGTATTTCACCATGTTCTCGTGGATATTTCACCATGTTCTCGTGGATATTTCACCGATATATCGTTTCATTATCTCTATATTTTGTTTTTCCCCTTTTTGCTAACATCAAGCTTTTTCAATGGGCTACCTTTTCCAAATTTCTAAATTTTATAAATTTTCAATCAAAAAACATGTCTATTTTTTTAACATACCAGGACCTGAGGACAACATTATCATTATTGGATAAATTACCCTAATGCTAGGCTAATATCTTCTAGACCATCTTGTTACTAAATTTACTATTCAATCTTATGTTTGACCCTTATTTTGTATGGCTTATACTTTATTAATGAAATATTCATTTATATTAATTTTTTGGATTTTATTATTATCTCTATTTTATTACCAAATATATTTGACTTCTAATATTCATTTACATGCTTAGTCATAGTTTACTGCTAAAATAAGTTTGTTCTAAAATTTCACTGAAAACTTCACAATATTTTAATAAATTTAAGTTGTATTCATCATTTTTCTCAGAATATCTATCGATATATCCGTAAGTATTAGTTATCGATATTTATACGGACAACGATATTTTCATCCTCGCTTATTTCAACTTTCTAAACTCTTTAAAAATATTTTACATTATTATTATTTTATTTCTTAGATATTTACTTGCATAGATATTTGTTTGTTTACTAAATTAATATTTAATTTGTTGTTTATTTAATAGGCAAGAAGATTTATGAACCAATTTTAACCTTAATATATTAAATTTACAATTGGTCTTCTCTAACTAGTCTTAGAAATTTAAAGTTGATGAGAACCTTAACTAAAATTAAAATTCAACTTGTAATTTCTTATAGTATTTATGTACAAACTTGAGTTGTTACACCCCTATATATAGATCCTTCTAGCTTCATATGAGGTCATTAACTAGAATCCTATTCTAAAACTCCCTAACTTCCACGTACTTTTACTCTCTGTTAGGCATCGGAGTGCGGGTTGCAAGCACCACACGAATATGCATATGGTCTCTTTTGCTAGTCACATTCTTCTTTCTTTCAAATAAATTCATTATTGGTATTACGTATGCGAAGGCCAAGTTTGCTTCCGTGTCCGATTTAATTTTGTTTATTCACATACAACCATTAAAAAGACTGTTATCATCTAATCCCCTGGGGAAAAATCAAAGATGTTACACAAAATAAATAATAATTCCATCCAAGTCCAATTATCCATACCTTTCTTCTCTTACAACCTCATAATATTGTCGGTGATTGGGTCGGCCACGCACAAGATTATATTAGATAGCATTGGGATCTTTCCACTTAGATTTTTTACCATTAAAAAGAAAATGTTATCATCTCATCTCTTGTGGAAAAATCAAAGATGTTACACAAAATAAATAAGTATCCCATCAAAGTCCTATTGTTCATGTCCCTTTCCTTCTCTTACAACCTCAGAATATTATTGGTGATAAAAGAATAAATCTGAAGGAATTAGCGAGAGTCCATGAAAAGATAATATAAGGTCTAGGATTTGGATCTTTGCACTTTCAACAAACTCATACAACTCAATGAGTTTATGCCCAATATAAAAGGATTGGGCTAAATACAACAATACTAGTAGTTGATGGGTAAATGTTTTCCCAATATTGAGCTTGGACACCTATCTTTGTGCATAATTGTCCAACAAAACTTATTTATCATGTGGTAAATGTTCTAAAGATTATTTTCTTTTAATTTTGTTCTATTTAAGAAAAAGGGAATCCGTGGTATGATGTTCAATGTACGCAGTTAAAATATCTTCTACTTTTTAGGGTCTAATGCAAATATAGCAATCAAACTCAACCTATTAGTAGATATAGCAAATATATCAAAGAATTTGTAGATATAGCTATGACATCCTGACCTTAGCAAGATCTCGAAATCCGAGCTTTTAGAAATTTAATCTAAAAGCATAAAAGTTTGACTAAGTGGCTCAATAAGAGCCTTGTAGAGAAGTGAGACAAGTAGGACATATGGTTATACCATGGATTGATAGAAAGGAATCATGTTTGAAAGAAATAATGGAAGAATGAGTTAATGAGGGGAGAAGGGTGCATACGATAAGTTTTTGGGGCAATGACAGGCCTGAAACATACATCGTTAATAAGCTTCAAACTTGATCAAAAGAAAATTTGTATACACCGAACTACTCCTATTACCACTAAAGCGTAGCAACAGTGGTAAATGTGAGATCGAACAACAAAAATGCGTTGAATTAATTTCTTTTGAAATAAAATTGTCTTTGGAAAAATAGTAAAATTGGGGTTTTGATTTTCGGTTTAAAATTTGAATAACATGCAAGAAAAAAATTACTAGGGATAAATGTCAGCCATAATTGGTTCATCTAATTCTCACATCAAGTAAACATTCAATGAAATTTCAATCATCGTTTTCTGCCAATTGACTATGCTAACGAATTATGTGTGCACAACTACTAAATTGATGTGATTTAACTAATTTGTACAAAGGCCGACAATCAATTAAACCGAAATCAATCAAGCATCCTAATTAATAATTAAGGCTGTAAGGACCGTGTCCTAACTAATCAACATTCTCCTAGATTCAATTGGGTTCATAGTGACCATAAAGAACTAAAAACACATGTATTAAATTTTAAGATTCAACTATGTTGATTAAGTGTCAAGAGAAGCCATGTTCAAATAACCAAGCATTCTTCAAATCTAAATTAAACATACATATAAATATTCAAGGTTAGCCTGTAAACCTAAACATATATATTCAATTGTTGCTACAGGGGTAATTCAAGCATAAACGAACTACTAGGAAACGTGTGAACATGAAATTAACTAGCAAAGATTTGCAATTATGATAGGGGCGTCAATCCAATACACAAATACCAATCTAAATCAATTGAGATTTAAAGAAAACATAATTCTGAATTATGAACATCAAACTGGGAAGAAAACTCCAGAGTTACATCAAATCCTTAATCCAAGAACTAGATAGAAAATTACCTCATCAATTCATAGACAAACCCATGAGATACAATCCAATCCTTGCTTATAATCCAAAGTTAAACTAAAAACTACCCTAACTAAACTGGAAACATAAAGAGTGAAGAAGAAAGTTTGACCTCTCTTTGGCCTCCATTGGAATTCAGCCTTTTTTAACTTAAAATCGAAGGAGAATATTTATAGAAAACAGCACAGCGTTGCAATGTTGAGGCATCTGATCAAGAGTGTCAGGGTGAAGAAGTCCAGTGTGCAATGTCCTCGTCCGTCA
The DNA here is from genome assembly GCF_009727055.1 of Benincasa hispida. Lineage (NCBI taxonomy): Eukaryota > Viridiplantae > Streptophyta > Magnoliopsida > Cucurbitales > Cucurbitaceae > Benincasa > Benincasa hispida. Next base: position 69,003,717 of record NC_052359.1, on the reverse strand, counting down.
AAGCACATAGCATTGCAACACTACCCATTCTATTTTACAGCATTGGGCGAGAGTCAGGCTAAGCCAATCCATGAGCGTTGTGACACTGAAGTAGGGGCATTTTGGTCTTTTTCACTCCTTTGAAGTCCAAATGCTCAAATCACTTCTAAATTGCTTCAAATTAACCCCGATCAGCTCCAAATTGTCGATTCTACCCCTTGGTTGCTCAGTACCTACAAAATAGGGAAATAAACACGTAAAATCTAATAACGAGCTCAAACTAAGCTAGGAATAATAGCTCTTTTTTAGATCTATCAAGCGTGTACTAGGATCTTATGGATTCCATTTCGAGTCCACATGGAACAAGATAAAAGTATGAGACAACCCTTTGGAAAAGAATTACACCAAAGAAGTTTATGGTTCAAGTTGGGTGCAACATACCTCAAAGGAACAATGAAGGATGAGTGTGTACTTTTATTATAAATCAAGTAGGAAACAATGAGACAAGTTGGAAGCCTAGCTGAAGCATCGTGTAGCCCAACCATGCATTAGTGATCATTACATTGGCACATGAGGGCATGATTGGTGCATACATCAAGGGATGGGTGCATGACCTAGTCATGGAGAGGATTCCAAGATGCCCTTATTGGACTCTGAAGGAGAGAAACAAGTCACTTTGAGTGCATCTTGAGAGCTATGCTATAATTGAAGTGGACTAGTTTTAGCATTAATAAGTAAACAAACAACTAAATTATTGCAAAACACAGCAAGCAGCTCTCTCGAATCGACTTCAAACTTTTTGAACCAACCCAAACCTGTCAAAAACCACTCAAACCAGCTCAGAAACTCCAAAAACTAGGTTGAATCGGTCAAACCGACTAAACCAAGTCAATTGGACCGGTCCAGACCATCTGGATCGATTGGTCAACATGAAAGGCGAAGTCTACTGCTAGAGGTGTGAGTCAGCGGGTTGCGAAGGGGGCACGCGGGGCAAGAACCGGGTCGGACGCAGAGGAGAGGGATGCACGTAGGCAAAATTCATCAAACCGGGGCGGGTCAGGGTGCGTGAATGGTCGGACCATGCAAATAGCTAACGCACACGCATGGTGTTGGATCAACACCAGCATGCAGCGGAAGGGAATAGGATCCATAAGCATTCTAATTCATTAATTTTGGTTGAAAAGAAACATGCTAAAACAGAGTATAATGGGTTTCAAGATCATAACTTGGTCGAACCTTCGAAATCTCCATTTTCCACTATAAAATCCTCCAAATCCTTCTGTAGACCACCACAAGATCTTCCCTACTATCCTATTGGTGCTGTAGATTGAGTTGTGGGACTCAAAATAAGCTGAAATCAAAGAAAATATGGAGAAAGCTCACTGAACCAACCCATTGAAGGACCCCTTCTTCATCCAAATTTTTCAGCAAAAATTCAATCGGTTCATCATCCCTTTTTTCACTCCAATCTCTTCAATATATTGCAGACTACTATGAAAGAGATGTGCTACATGGGATGCAGCTCATGCTTGGAGTAAACCAAAGGAAGAGGTGGTGGGTTCCTTATAAGCCAGTTGAAGATGAACTTAGAAAAACCCATTTTAAATTTTTGTGTAATTTTTTAATTTCCAAAATCTATTTTGATTTTAAAATAATATGGGGACCTCATGGACCTACAGATCATGGGCTCCAACGATCCGAGATTAATCGACTAAACTCATTAGACCGATCTAACACTCATTCGTTAACTAATGGGTCATTCCACTAAAGCCCATAGTTGAATTCCCCTCACTATAGATATATTATGTCCACTCGATATAACCATGATTAGTAAGTTAACCCTTCACAGGTTGTTCGTAGTAACGGCTGGGTCAAATCTCTGTTTTACCCCCGAAATTACCTCTTGTTCCTTAAGTCCCCATTGATCCCCTAATGAACAATTGTTTTGTGATCAAATCACAAAACTGAGTCCCTCTCATTTTGAGAGGGCGGGATCCCTCATTCAAGCCCCAGAATCAACACTTAAGGGAATAACCTCTCTATTATCTCTAAAGCGAGTAGGAGTGAATTCCCTCTTACACCCTATGTCCTCAGCTATCTATCTGGTCTTACCCCTGAAATGGCAATCATATTGAGCCAGCACTGTTGAGCCAACCATCACCTATGTAAATATAAGGGCAATGCCAAATAAACAGGAGTTCATAGTTAGCTCAGGATTAAGATCAAGTTACCTAGGTCATCGCTTTGAAATAATCAGCCTTAAACAGTAAACAACGTTATAAAGTAAGAGTGATTCATTTCGTGATCCGATCTTGTACAAACTCTTTTGCACAAGGACACCCCCACTTCTCATGTTCAACATGAACGAATTAGGATCACTTCGTTTGTAGCACTTTAGAACTCCTTGTAACTTCTTGTAACAACTACAAAGCAGGTTATATCCAATAGTGTTACCAGAATAAGGTACCCAATCTTATCCATATACTATAGATCATTTTGACTATTTACTTGAACCTAATCTACCTTTATGTCTCCACACAAAGTTTAAGTACTCATCCAATAGTGAAGGGACATTTAGGTTTATTGGATTTCTATTCAAGCAATAGATCTATTCAATAACACCTTTTATTGAATTTTTAGAATAAGCTCCATTGTTTACATACCATGAGGTTTAGGACATAAAACCCAACAAACTCCCACATGGACTAAAACTCCAGTGGTAACTTATACATCCGATATATAAGACTAAGTTTCTGAGTTTTATAGAGAAATACAATAAACTAGGTAATTCTCAAACACTTTAGCCATGAGAAATATTGTAAACATTGTTAGTATACAATAGGCTTTAGATAAAACTATAAAGGGATTGCATCTTAATCCTAATAATGGTCAGGAAGCACACTTTCCTCCCACTACATTGTGGTACTCTCAACTATTTGAGCAAGATGCATCTGACCTGTCTCAACAACCCTTTGTTAACAGTCAGATCTAGAAATCTTTAAACTTTCTATACTTTGAACTAGCCATTTAGATATCTGAATATCTACAAATGGCTTTTAACAATTTGATTCTCAACAGAGGTTTCTAGAACAAACATAATTTTTGAAAATGAACATTTCATTTATCCCAGAAATATATACATTTTATTGTATACAAGTTTTAACAATTAAAAACAAGTAGCAACTTCTCCCACTGGATGAGCTGTGCAAATGGTCCCAGGGTCAAGTTAGCCTAGTTACCTTTCTCTGCTTTCTTCTCGACAAGATACTGAGGGTAGTGTCTCCTCCAATGCCCTTCATCGTTGCAATGGAAACATTTCTGTTTGCAGCGCTATCCTTGCCTTTCAATCAAGTAGGCTTCTTCTTCCCTTTCCCTTTGCCTTTCATCACAAGAATACTTTTACTCTTTGAAGAGAAAGCAACTTTAGGTTTGGAGGACATTCCTCTCTTCTTGGCAGTAGAAACATTTACTTCTGACATCAGACCCTTTGTTCTGAACATTATCTAATAATCCTATAGCTCATTTAGTAAAGTAGTTAAATTTTATTCATTAATGCATTCAAAATTGTATAAAACTTTTCAGAAGAGATTCTAGAATAAAACCAACTTGACTTCTCCCGTTCATGTCAGCACCGTTTACTTCTGCCATATTAAAGTGAACCATCATGTCTAGGACATGTTCACAAACATTGGTTACCACTTTGATGTGACCGTTGTAAATGTGCTTAATGGCATCCCTCGCAGAGATTCCATAATCTCTTTGGCAGTACTCATATCCTCATGCTTCTTTTGTCAACACATTAGATAAGCTGGCGAGGATATAAGCACAGGCTATATCATTAGCCTTGACCCATTGTCATATACATCTCGAACATTTCGGTTTGTTTTTAGAGCTAGGAATGGGAGGACAATCCTCAGTTAAGACAAGCCGCAAATTGTATGTCACAAGTATCATGTTCAAATTTGATTTCTAATTCACATAATTATCCCCAATAAATTTATCTGATGCTAACACTTGTATTATTGAACTTGTCATTTTGAAATTTAATATCCAATCAAGTCTTAGAAATTTTAATAATTTACCCAAGATTATTCTTTTGCAACGATACTAAATCAAGACATTCTTGACTAAATACTACCTCCAGAATAACTCATATTCTGATAGTCATTTAGGTACCGTTTTTGGTCAGACATTATTAACACTTTATAATTTTGTAAGTGTAGACCTGCCATTTTCGGAACTTATAGAACGGTATGAGTATCGCTCCGAGATAGAAAAGAATACCCAAGACGGAACTATAAAACCCTATTCATTTTACTGAAGCCTGGGTTGTTTCCAATCCTATGTTACAACCATCCGTTGCGATAACCATCTGATGGCATGCCGAAATGCATGTCATCTTAGGCCTTTTACTTAGAATTATGAAGGTTGTTAGGAAGAATATGCGGCAATCATGTAGGAATTCACGAGAAAATGAGCTTCCGTCGATCAGCATGTCGAATCTCAGCCAACCCATTATCTTGCATTAATTATGCATTCAATGTTCTATTTTTGTAGCTAATGTAGGAAATGAACGCAAACGCAGAAACTGGACCACCGCATAGACGACCACATGCGGAGAAACACTCCATCGCAAAGGCAAATGCATCGATCAACGCATGGATGCTGTGGTAATCAGCCCTATGTGTCCATCGCATGGGAGTTGCGCTCGTCAAGCGATTGCGGTGATCATGTAGAGTTGCAGTATTAAGCGAATGTGGCCATTGAATGATTGCGGCTACGCGACAATGAATTCTAATGTCATCAACGCAAGGTAGGTGGAATGAACACATCAACACATCTACCTCGAGAAAATCCAAAGCTGATGCTGACATTTCACCTACCATACTGTTAGTGGTAGAGGTTCAGAAAGGACTAATGCGCCGAAAAACAGACTCACAGCAATCCAATTAATGCTATCGATGACCCAAGCTCTATAAATAGAAGCCAATGAGCTGAAATTCAAGTAATCCGGGGATGATCCTTATGAACTGGGGATTTTCCCCGCGATCCAAACAAACGAGTGAGAAGATGGCTGAGAGTTCTTCACCTCCTTCATCCATTCCAAGTGACGACCAGAGCCTTCGACCAGAGCTAGATCTCGAGAGAATCAGCTTCTCCGCCCATCCATGGCATCACCGGCAGCCTTGACGCATATCTGCTGGGAGCAAGTCTTTGCTTCCAGCCGGTCATTTCCTTTTTCTTTCTTTTCTCATATTGTATTGTATGACATTTTGTGATTAAGGAATTAATACAACTTGTTTCCAATGTATTTCTCTGTTCCTTTGACTCTACCTCCATCTTCTTTGCTTAGCATCTTTACTTTCATTGCAACACTTAATGAGATTGCTTGGGTATTGCATACTTAGTCACGTGGATTAGGGATATGAACCATTGCAACACTTGTGGCAGGACGCATGGTCATCGCATACATCTGTTGGCGCATTTTCATTCCAACGCATGACCATCGACGCATGACTAACAACGCATATCTTAAGAACATGCATCACATACCACATCCACGGGATTTTGGTTGTTGAAGAAAATTGACCTCCTAATTTCCCTCTATCATGTTTTTGGCGCCGTTGTCGGGGACTTGGCAGCTAAATGTTTGTTAAGTTTTATGTCTCTGCGAGCAAACTTTTTATCTTGGGAGTATTTCAGCTTGTGCGACCAGGTTGCAAACAATATTGAAGTGTAGGCGATGTGCTGCAAGTCAATGTTGACCCCAAGGTAGAAGGGCAATCAGTCGCAAAAGAGCTGAAGGCAGTTCTAAGCTCATGGTGGCCAACATACGCCCAACAATTGCCGGAAGTTCCAATGATCAGGGCAACTTGACCCAAGCAGTTGAGAGCCATCTCCTGCATGGAAGACTCCTTGCGATGACAACACTCCTACTTTTCCAGGGACGTCTTCTACTCTATCTTTAACTTGTTTTCTTAGTATAGGTTATTTTTATTTTCATTGTTATTTTGGATATATGGCTGCTTCATTGGTTGTGGTACATTTGCTCTTGTAGGTGCAACAATAAGTCTCCTCGGTTCGTAGTTTGACGGAAGAATTTCTTTCACCCTTCAATGCATGGCTTCAATTGCGTGGATTCAAACGCATGAGTGCATGCGTTGTTTCGCCCAAGGTCTTTTCTTGTTATCTTGTATGCCTTATCATTTTGAAATTCTCTTTTTCCCGATTGCATTGTTTTGCAACATTTCTATGATGGTACGTATAGTTCACCGCATTTTCTAACTAATCAACGCAATGCATTCTTTACTTTTATTAACTTCTTCAAATTTTGAAAGTCTTAAGTTTTATTTTGTGCAAACCTTTGTTCAAACATTTATTATTGCATTCTTGTAATTTTGTTTTTAGCTTTGCGATGAGAACGCTACCAACCTCTAAGTTTTGGGATGGTAGCAGTCTCGAAGAATTGCGTTCATTATATTGCGATCATTTGAAGAAAAAAAAGTTGAAGTGAGATTTTGAGAATAAAACTCCACTGTCAACGCAATGGGGAAACCCTTGTTGATAAGAGTTAAGTTGTGAAAGGCACTTGCTCGAAGTTGGATGTCCGCATGACACACGTGGGGGCAAACCAAGACGAAGGCAAGTCGCTAGGATCAACGCAGAAGCGCAACTCCTCTGTCCAGCGCAAGCCAAAACAAACGAGACAAGAGTTGAGTTGAATATGGAATGCAACCGAAGTTGGATGCCCACATGACACACGTGGGGGTAAGCCAAAACGAAGGGTGTAACCAGGTTCAACGCCGCATTTGAATAAGTCATCGCAAAGTTTTTGAAGTATTTTTTACGAACGCATTCTCAAAAGCTAAATACAAAATTGCGGTGAATGAATAAAAGTTTTTTAGCAAAGGCTTGCCGGATCTAAACATAGACAATATCTTTTTGAAGAAGCAACCAAATTGGAGAAGAGCATTGCAGTGATGGTCAAAGGTTTGTGTAAATTATATTCTGAGAAGCTGGTCATCGCAAAGGAAAGCATGAAGGTGAGTTAGAATTTCTTGAGTATAACGCATGCTTGAGGACAAGCATGATTTTAAGTTTGGGGGTCTGCATGTCATCTTAGGCCTTTTACTTAGAATTATGAAGGTTGTTAGGCAGAATATTGACAATCATGTAGGAATTCACGAGAAAATGAGCTTGCATAGATCAGCATAATCTCAATCAACTCGTTATTTTGCATTAATTATGCATTCAATATTCTATTTTTGTAGCTAATGCAGGAAATGAACGCAAACGCAGAAATCGGACCACCGATAGACGACCGCATGCAGAGAAACATTCCATCGCAAAGGCAAATGCATCGATCAATGCATGGATGTTGCGGTAATCAACCGTATGCATCCATCGCATAGGAGTTGCGCTCGTCAAGTGATTGCAGTCATCATGTAGAGTTGTGGTATTAAGAGAATGCGGCCATTGAATGATTGCGGCTATGCGACAACGAATTCTAATGGGATCAATGCAAGGTAGGTGGAATGAACGCACCAACGCATCTACCTCGAGAAAATCCAAAGCTAATGCTGACATTTCACCTACCATGTCGTTAGTGGCAGAGGTTCAGAAAGGACTAACGCACCGAACGTCGAACTCAAAGCAGTCCAATTAATGCAGTCGGCGACCTAAGCTCTATAAATAGAAGTCGATGAGCTGAAATTCAAGTAATCCAGGGATGATCCTTGTGAACCGGGATTTTCCCCACGATCCGGACAAACGCGTGGGAAGATGGCTGAGAGTTCTTCACCTCCTTCATCCATTCCAAATGACGACTGCGAGCGTTCGACTCGGACGCAACTTGGGTAGGTCGACCAGAGCTAGATCTCAAGAGAGTCAGCTTCTCCGCCCATCCATGGCATCATCGGCAGCCTTGACGCACATCCGCTGGGAGCAAGTCTTTGCTTCCAGTCGGTCATTTCCTTTTCCTTTCTTTTTCATATTGTATTGTATGACATTTTGTGATTAAGGAATTAATACAACTTTGTTCCAATGCATTTCTCTATTCTCTTCAACTCCACCTCCATCTTCTTTTCTTGGCATCTTACTTTCATTGTAACACTTAGTCATGTGGATTAGGGATATGAAGCATGTAGCATCCCACCGGAGATGTGCGTTGCGCGAGGTTGGAGTAACCTTTATTTGCTTAGTGGTGAGAAGCTGCGGCAATGCCTGTCTATAGGCTAACACATTGCTTGTCTATGAGTAAAGTCAGCAACAGCCAACTGCCTAAGAGGGTAAGTGGTTGGACGCATTAAGCAATGTATGCATTATTCACTAGAGATAGGAATAAGCTTAGGTTAGCCAAATTGATGCGATTACCTTGTTTTATGAGTGCATCATTCATCATTTAGGCATACTTGAAAGAGTAGTCTAAAACCCAAATCTAAGACTCGAGAGAGCGGATTGGAACGCATAAGCAAGAATGGGGATCTTAGAGATAAGCTCTGTTTGCGTCACATAGTTTATGCACCCTACAGATTGGATTTGCATGCATCTAGGAAGTAGGATAAGGGGTTATGCGGCAGCCACGCTCATGCGGTGAGCTAGTGAGCTGGTTATGGAGGTCTAGGCAGGCATAGGCTTCTCGGTAATATTGCAGATACATCGCATACGTCCTAAAATTAGGTTCACGTGTGTGTAGCATAATCGCATGGCTTGCGTTGACTAAGGTTGTCCTTGCGGTCACTCTTACGGGTTGCAATGAATTCATCTCCGCATTTTATCTATTTTCCCATACATTTATTTCATGTCAAGTGTTGTCGTATCTCTACCTCTCATGCATATTCTCATTGCGTTGTCAGTTAGATAGGAGTAGGAATAGGATTAACTTAGCAACATCCCCTCCATTCTTTTATTTAAACTGTCGCATGCACATCACTGCATACATTAGCTACAAGTCCCTATGTTCGACCTCGGATTACCCAAGAAACTTGCGTTGGAATTATACTTGGTTCCAGCGTAAGAAAACTTGTGGCAGGACACATGGTCATCGCATACATTCGTTAACGCATTATCAGTCCAATGCATGACCATCAACACATGACTATCAACGCATATCTTAGCAACATGCATCGCATACCGCGTCCATGGGATTTTGGTTGTCAAGTAAAATTGACTTCTAATTTTCCTCCATCACCGTCGTTAAACGACTAGCAGCAGGCGTGACATAGGAATCTCATGGTTCATACTAATGGAGGAGACCGTAGGATATGTTGACACATTTCCTTCACCCACATACTATGGACTACTTCCTCCATTCACCATGGTATTGACGCACACATCCGCTCTTTGTAGAGAGGTCACTTCAAGGGTGACACAAAGCGTCATATGAATCTCACGGTGTGAACTATGTGGAGGCGTGGTAGTTGAAATCGTACACTGGATTTTTGTTCGAACAANCTCACGGTGTGAACTATGTGGAGGCGTGGTAGTTGAAATCGTACACTGGATTTTTGTTCGAACAAATTCCTCTTATTCACCCGAGTCTAAATTTAAGCTAAAAAATACTCTCCGTAGGGAGGTCACTTCCAGGGTGACACGAAGTACTGCTTAAATTCAGACTGTGAACTCTTAGAGACGTAAGAGCTAAGAATAACATACCGAGTAGGATATTAATCTCCCGCTGAAGTTTTCTATAACTCAAGTGTTCTAACGTTTGGGTAACTACATACTTAGTTTTTTTTCCGGCTAATTATAAATAACCCTAAGTCTATTTGGTTTATCCATGTATAACTCTTGTAAATGGACTTAAACCTACGATGTCTAGGTGATAAACGCTTTTATTACCTCACATTGCTCACGAATACTCATAAAACTGGTTACCAACGCTCAATTATTCGGCCATAATCCCTAAGTAAGAGGTGTACCATAGACCGTCAAGTTAAATACCCCCATCCTTCGATAGGATTATATACCGGTTGAGTTTGTAACCCTAATTTTACAAGTTTAACGACCTATTTTAACTAATTAAAACAAGTGGTTAACCTACGTGAGCATGCACCTATTCTTCGTTATGGATTTTAAATTTCTAACCCAATTTTATAACAGTTTATAAACCTTTAGACATACTAAACATCCACAACATACAGGCATTCAATATCTAATATAACACTTATATTAAATACAAGAAATCCTAACATGCATATTATATATTATAACAAATTATAGCATACTTTCAATGCATGTTACATGCTTCCTATGGTGGGATTTTAAATCTAAATGGCATACTATATGCACATACAAGATTTATTTAATTATAACATACATCAAATGCATAAATAATTAAACACATACTAATATGGTTTTAGTTTTGGAAAAAACAAGCAAAGTAAAGACTAACTATTACAAAAATAACTTCAGCACCGCTCGAACTGCTCCAAAACCGCTTGAACCGGACCCGAAATGTCTGAACCGTACTAGCAGAGGCTGAACTGAACCAACCACAAACCATTTGAAGATGAACCGGACCAGACCTCAAGAGAATCGGTCAAAATGGCTGATCTTGCTCTCGCCCAAAATCTCACCAATGCTGATTGTTTAGCATTGACGACCATCATCATGCATTTTCCTGATCGTTTAGTGTTTGCTTGATTGTTTAGCAACCAATGCATATCGTTTAACAAAGCTACACGATCGTGTAGTATTTTCCTTCTATCGTATATTGTCATCGTCTAGTGTTGGAGGATGTTACACGATCGCTTAGTGTCAAACACTATAGCATAGCTCCATCGTTTACCACAAACAATTTACTAGACGATCGTTTAGGTCCCATCGTTTAGTGCTGCGTCTTGATCTTTTAGCGCGCGCCCAAGTTAAGCAATTTCCTAGTGCTATCGCATAGAAATCGATGAATCACTCAGCTGCCGCTCATAGGTAAACGATCGTGTAAGCAATCGCTCAGCGCCATCGCATAGCTCTTCGCTTCATCGCTTAACTCTCGATCAAAGGTAAATGATCGTGTAAGCGATCGTTCAATGCCATTGCATAGCTCTTCGTTATGTCGCTTAGCTCCCACCTGAAGCTACACGATCGTGTAGTGCCATCGCATAGCAAAACAACGCATCGCTTAGCTCTAGAGGTAGACGATCGTCTAGTGCACAATACCTAAACGATTAACGCTCGAAGCTACATGATCGTTTAGCTTCTCCTTCATATCGTCTAACGCATGAAGCTAAACAACGATATGAACAGAGGCTGATCGTTTGGAATCTGTAACTTGGTCCCTTCGCTTGTTTCATCGAATTACAGCTTAATTTCAAATCTAATGACTCCAAATAAATTACAGACTCTTGGGAAGACATTAAAGCTCATCAAGCAAGAGCCAATTACAAATTTAAATGAGAATTCAAAGAGAAATTAAAGGCCAAAACTCAGAAAAGCATATCATTATAGGAGTTTCATATTTTCATACAAAACACCCACCAAACCATAATTAATCCAAATTGAATGCTTATAAGATGTTCTGATACCAATTGTTGGATCAACACCAACATACAGCGGAAGGGAACAGGATGCATAGCATTCTAATTCATTAATTTTGGTTGAAAAGAAACATGCTAAAATAGAATATAATGGGTTTCAAGAACATACCTTGGCCGAACCTTCGAAATCTCCATTTTTCAACTGCAAAATTCTCCAAATTCTTGTGTAGACCACCACAAGATCTTCCCTACTATCCTCTTGGTGAGTTATGGGACTCAAGATAAGATGGAATCAAAGGGAATATGGAGAAATCTCATTGAACCAACCCATTGAAGAACACTTTCTTCATCCGAATTTTCCAGCAAGAATTCAATCGATTCATCATCCCTTTCTTCACTCCAATCTCTTCAATATATTGCAGACTATCATGCAAAGAGATGTGCTACATGGGATGCAGCTCATGCTTGGAGTAAACCAAAGGAAGAGGTGGTAGGTTCCTTGTAAGCTAGTTGAAGATGAACTTTGAAAAACCCATTTTCATTTTTGTGTAATTTTTCAATTTCCAAAATCTATTTTGATTTTAAAATAATATTTTATTTCTAAAATCAAAATTTAATTTTAAAAATTAATTTCATAAATTAATTTTCTAATAAAATTAATAAATAATTATTTGAATAATTTAAATAATTCTACTTAATTTAATATCCAATATTAAATTAATTTTTACACAAATTCATCTTCATATATTTAAATCATATTTAAATATATTTTCTCTAATTCCATTTTATTCTAATTTGAATGTTTCAAATTAACTTATTACGCTACTCTAGAACTAATCCATTTTCGAGCTAGTAGGGAGACCTTATGGACCTACAGATCATGGGCTCCAACGATCCGAGATTAATCGGCTAAACTCATTAGACCGATCTAACCCTCATTCGTTAACTAATGGGTTACTCCACTAAAGCTAATAGTTGAACTCCCCTCACTGTAGATATATTATGTCCACTCGATATAACCATGATTAGTAAGTTAACCCTTCACAAGTTGTTCGTAATAACGGCTGGGTCAAATCTCTATTTTACCCTCGAAATTACCTCTTGTTTCTCAAGTCCCTACTGATCCCCTAATGAACAATTTTTTTGTGATCAAATCATAAAACCGAGTCCCTCTAATGGTATGAGAGGGCGGGATCCCTTGTTCAAGCCCCAGAATCAACACTTAAGGGAACAACCTCTCTACTATCCCTAAAGCGGGTAGGAGTGAATTCCCTCTTGCACCCTATGTCGCCAGCTATCTATCTGGTCTTACCCCTTAAATGGCAGTCATATTGAGTCGGCGCTGTTGAGTCAACTCTTACCTATGCAAATCTAAGGGCAATCTCGAATAAATTGGAGTTCATAGTTAGCTCAGAATTAAGGTCAAGTTACCTAGGTCATCGCTTTGAAATAGTCAGTCTTAAACAATAAACAACGTTATAAAGTAAGAGTGACTCATTTCGTCCAATCTTGTACAAACTCTTTTGCACAAAGACACCCCCTCCTTATGTCCAACATGAACGAATTAGAATCACTTCATTTGTAGCACTTTACAACTTCTTGTAACAACTACAGAGCATGTCGTATCCAATAGTGTTACCGAAATAAGGTACCCAACCTTATCCATATACTATAGATCATTTTGACAATTTACTCGAACCTGATCTACCTTTATGTGTCCACACAAAGTTCAAGTACTCATCCAATAGTCAAGGGACTTTGAGGTTTATTGGATTTCTATTCAAGTAATAGATCTATTCAATAACACCTTTTATTGAATTTTTAGAATAAGCTTCATTGTTTACATACCACGAGTTTTAGGACATAAAACCCAACAGTGGTACTCACCGAACCAGGTCGGACGCTACTACTGGGTCAGGTCGCCGGGTCTGGAACAACAAATTCGGGTCTGGGAGATTCCAAACAAGCCTACACTGGTTTCTTCTCCAAATTGATGTTGTCCTCTTTCCCGGAGTTGAACAATTACATCTTAAGAACAACTCTAATGACTCTAGCAATTTTATAGACCCTTTGCCACACATTAAAGCTGTTATACATGTGAGCAATTACAAATTTCAACAAGAAATTAAAAGAAAACTAATGCCAAAACCGTAATGTATCCACTTTAGTCAACCAAACATTCAAGAAATGAAAAAACACCCACCAATATCCAATAGAACGTAATAAGCATTCTCTGATACCAATTGTTGGAATATAAAGAACACATGCACAACGAAAGCAATGATCGATAACGTTCTAATTGCATTAAAAAGAACAATAGGCATGCAAAAGGGATAGAAAATACAATCTTTGAAGACTCCACCGCAAACTTCCTCTCTGAGCTCGATCAACACCACCGACGACAAATCCTCACTATTCTCCGGTTGAAGAACACGGTGGTGAGACTATTATGTTAGTGACAATAAGGGAATTTCACTATAGAAAGAAGGAGAGTAAAGGAAAATTGAGGTGGAAGATTTTATGTCAAAAGTTATAGAAGCATTAGTCTTGCAAATTTAAAAAACGAAGTCAATTATAGAGAAAACACATGCAAAATCACATTTTGCATGTCTTCCACATCAAACTCCATTGCATGTAAACTCTAGGTGTCAAGCTTGGGAAGTGCCACTTCAAAATCCACTTAGTTAGTGGGAAAATTCAACACTTGGACATTTCCACTGACTAATTTTTTGTTAAAAAATGAAATACAATTTTTCAAATTTAGAAATTATTTAATTAAAAAAATTTCAATTAAATGAAATAAAAAAATTTAATATCACATATTAAATTGTTTATGACACCTAGCTTTGATTAATCACATTAATCAAGTTTAAAAAACACTTTCATGCTAATGATCAAGTATACTCTAAAAAATAAATAAATAATTAATAAATTATTTAATTGTAAATTATATCTTATATCAAATACAATTTTTCCTAAAACCCGAATTTGAATATTTCAAATTCTTACTTCACCTAGTTCTTCAATTTTGTCTGTATTGGGCTAGCAAGGACACCTGAGGATCTATAGATCATGGCTCCAACGATCTGAGACTAATCGGTCAAACTCTTTACCTAGTTAATCAATATTTTTTAACTAACAAGACTGTCCACTATAGCCTGTAGTTGCACTTCTCTCATTGTAGATATATTATGTGTCCATTTGAAATAACCATGATAAGTAAGTCAACCCTCCACAGGTTGTTCGTAATAATGGCTGGGTCAAAAGTTGTTGTCCCCCAAGATTATATCTTGCTCCTTAAGTCCTACTAATCCTCTAATAAAAAATTGGTTTGTGATCCAATCATTAAACCGAGTCCCTCTCGAGCCAATGAGAGAGTGGAGCCCCTTTTGCAAGACTCGAAGTCAGTACATAAGGGAATAACCTCTCTACTATCCCCAAAAGTGGGTAGAAGTGAATTCCGTCTTGCACCCTATATCTCTAGCTATCTACCCGGTCTTACTCCTGAAATGGGTGGCTCATTGAGCTGGCGTTGTTGAGCCAACCATCACCTATGCAAATCTAAGGATAATCACGAATAAATAGGAGTTCATAGTTAGCTCAGATTAAGGTCAAGTTACCAAGGTCATCGCTTTGAAATAGCCAGTCTTAAACAATAAACAACATTATAAAGTAAGAGTGACTTAATTCTTGGTCCGATATTATGCAAACTCATTGCATTGGATGTCCCCACTCCTCGTGTCAATACATGAACGAATCAGGATCACTTCGTTTGCAGCACTTTACAACAAATTGTAACAACTACATAGTAGGCCGCATCCGATAGTGTTACCAGAATAAGGTACCCAACCTTATTTGTACACTATAGACCATTTTGTCTATTTACTGCACTTGATCCACTCTTATGTCTCCACATAAAGTTCACGTATTCATATAATAGTCATGGATCTTTATTTTATTGGATTTAAACTTTAAAAGTGCAATTCACATATTCAATAGCAGTTTTATTGAATAAATTTCAATAACATCTTTACTGATAATATAATATGTTTAACATGGAAAAAATGCGAGTTTTAAGACATACAACCCAACAACTTTAGCAACATTTTTACTACGAAAATATGTGGAAGATTGGTGGAGGATGGTTGAAAATAGAAGAAGGGAAAATAGTGAACCCACATGGGTAGAGTTTCAGAAAGCTTTTTGAAAAATTTATCCACGTTCATTTTGTGACAGAAAATGAAATGAATTTTTGCAGCTTGTACAAGGAAACACAATGGCGGCTAATGCGTTATTTTATGTGATGAAAATATGGAATGAAATGCGATGATGGAATTGCGTTGAGCAACAAGTTTTCTCAGTAGGATCCAAGTATAAACCCCACTGAGTTTCCTGGTAAATCCAGGGTCGAACTCAGGGACTTGGGAAAACGGTATGCGGTGGTAATTTTCAAGAAGACTTTGCGGTAACAGGTAAATCAAATAAGTGTTTTGGTTTGTTGGTTGTGATAATAAAATAAATGTATGCGGATGATTTGAGAAAAGTTTGATTATGTGATAAATACATTGAGTATGCAGTGGAACGGGTTGAGAAGGCCTTTCGCTAGCGTTTCCTAGGAATGTGTCAAACTATGCGATCATGCTACACTCATGAGATAGCAGATCATTTTCCAATGCAAATGCGGTGCTCTTACTTCTAGGACGCATGTGTTGAATGCAACAATGTCCATAAAGCTTATTTCTAAGTCTCTACTTTTTTCCTATGCGATGATGCAAGAAGCACATAAAGACAAGGTGACTGCACACAATCATATCCTATCTCTAGGATGCATACGATGTGTTAATAGCAAACAGTGCTTATTCCTAAGCTCTTATCTCTTGATTATGCATTCTAATTTGACTCTCCTGAGCCTAGATTCTAACATGGCTTTTCCAAGCCTAGATCCTGTCCTTAGACTACTCTCCCAAGTATCCTTAATGGACGAATGATGCATACATAATACAAGATAATCGCATAGAATGAAGATCCCCAGTTATGCTAGCTAAGTGCTTCTCAACCCATTCGACAGATTTAGCTACTCATGCGTAATAAACAGAGAGTGAACATATATAGAGAAGTAAATTCCATTTCTATAGATGAGTTTAAGTACAAAATAAAAATGAAAGATAAGGATGGAGAGCCTGGTAGCAATCCCTTGCTTCCCAAGGCTTTTACACTGTCAACTCTATTTTGTTCAAAAGATATTTCTACTTCTGTAGGAGTCGATCCTCTCTCTGATTTTGAAGCTTCTGGCACTCTCCCAAGTTCACCGGAACGATCTATCGGCAAATCTCACCTCTCTCGCTTCCGCCTTAAAATAAAAGGAAATCTAAGAGCAAAGCTAATCTAACTATGGAGAAAATTATCTAAGTATCCAAACTTGCTGAACCAGCTGAACTCCTCTTTTGAAGGTCACCTTTAGTATTTATAGAGCTTCGGGGTGAAAGGCGGCTTCTCTCTTATGATTGCACAGATGAGATGGCTTTAATTTCCTGACTGATGTGCCGAATATTTGTCACCAAAAAGTTGAGTGTACTTGTTATCGTTAGCGACTTGTCAACTTAATTTGGACTTGACCGTCATCAGCTTTCTGTCCCATCGTGATTAATTATGCTTTTCACCAAGATGCACCCACCAATTTGCGGCGGCTCTATGCGGCAATCCTTCTTGAGCAGATGTTTGCGAGCAAAAATCACCGCAAAGTCTTGCGGTAATGCTGCGTTCGTCCGTTGATTTCTTGTGATCACGCTTTTCGCCTTGCATCAACGCATATTCTGCATAAAAATACAAAAGTTAACTGTTCTTATGCAATGAACGCATGCGACTACAATGTTATGAACTTAATGCTTTTTGGATGCAATCTAACATATTTTATCAACGCAAACCTTCATTGTTTAATAACGTAGCACTATAATAACGTGCATTCCTGCCTGTTATCAGCAGCCGAATATGAACAAAAATATACTAAATTGTCCCATTATGCTATGAATATCATAGAATCTATCACTGATAGATATTGCTATATTCCAAAACTCTACCGTTGTGGGTTCTTAGCAATATCTATCACTACTATACGAATATCTATCACTAATAGCAATAACAACGATAGAGTCTATCACTTATAGATATTGCTACATTTGTAATTTTTTAATGTTGTATATTTAATTATTATTTCAAGTGCTACAAGTTGCAATTATCCTAATGCATATATATAATCTTATTTTATGTAAAGAAAATATACATTTTAAAACAAATAATAAATTTGAGTTGGTTTGAGTTATTTTAGATGAACCCATAAACCAACATAATCTATAAAATTTTCATTTATTTGTTCTAACCAAACACAAATGAGTTGATAACTTAACACAAACCATAAAAGTTGGATTTGGGATAATTAAGGTCTCATTTGGTAACCATTTTGTTTTTTGTTTTTGTTATTGAAATTAAGCCTATGGACACTACTTCTACCATTAAATTTCTTTGTTTGTTATCTACTTTTCACCAATGGTTCAAAAAACCAAGCAAATTTTTTAGAACTAAAAAAAGTAGATTCCAAAAAGTTGTTTTTGTTTTCGGAGTTTGGCTAAGAAATAAACCATTGTACTTAAGATAGATGTAAATCATAGTAAGAAATGTGGATGATACATGCTTAATTTTTACAAATAAAAACAAAAAGTAAAATTGTTACCAAACAGGACCAGAGCTTTTCTTGTCGTTGGGATTTGAACAACCCTACGTAAGATTTTATTTGCAAAAGCCTTATATATGAAAAATTGTAATAGATAGAAGAATTTGGAAAAATATAAAAAAAATATGGCACCTCTTTAAAATATTTGTAAATATGAAAAATTTGGACCAATCTGCTTTTATCAACACACGATTTGAGTATAAAAAGGAAATCAATTTAGTTTTCAATTTTACATTTTTAAATGAAATTTTCATATCACCGGAATTTGTTTTGAAGAATTAAACACGTTTCACGGTGATTTTGAAAATGACAAAATTGATTTTAACCATTTTAAAAACACATCCAAACATAGTCCACATAAATTGAACAATCCAAAACAAGGTAAATTAAAATGATAAAAACATAAAAAGTTAAAAGAAAAAACACGAAACAAAATTAAATCTTATTTTTCTCTTCTCTCTCACTATCTAAATCACAATTCACACACCTCTTTCATCCTCAACTTCATTCTTCAATCTTCATTCTCTACTTCTTTCCTTCTGTTTGCTATAGTCACTCAACCACCACTATTGTAGGGAAAAGATTGAAGAATGAGAATAGTGGAGAAGGAAAATTCTAAGTGCGGATGTGCATGGCCTCGAGTAGCTTTGAGTTTGATCTTAGCAAATGGAAAATTTGGTTAAGTATGGGAAAAGGCATGGATGCCATGAGGTGAGGAACTTGAGAGGCGATGACCTTGTCATTAGAGGTTACGCAAGTACTTAGAAGAGCTAGACTTTTTGGCTAAGTGTTGAACACATGAGGAAACCATGCGTTGGAGGCTTGATGCACTGAAGTTTAGGGCATGGTATGCAGCAGCAAAGCCTTCTTGAGGTTATTTGGGTGCATGGTAGGCATGAGGGAAGGCACTGGTAGTAGGCTAAGTGTTAGCCACAAGGAATCTAGGCATTAAGCGCACAACGTGGACAAGGCTGCCTAGACATTGAGGCTGGTCAGTGTGTAGGCTGTGAGGACTATGCACTGGCCACAAGCCTATGCAAGGAGAAGTTGTGAGATGCACCAAAATTTGTGTCGAGTGGGTAGGTGGTGTGCGGCAAAGCAAGACATGGGCGATGGCATGGCCGAGCGACCGCTCATGGCAAGAGTATGTTGTCTAGGCGATGGCATGATGTTATGCTGCCAAGGGGTAGTATGCGATGGCAAGGCTAGTAAACTAGCATTGATCAATGTTGATGTCATGTAGTTATGCGTTTATAATTATGGGAAGATAATCAGCTTAACCACCATTTTAAGTGAGCTGCTTGATAATCAGCTTAACCACCGTGTTATTTGATTTATAAGTTGAATCTGGAAATTCTGAACAAGTAGGCACCTGCTTGAGATGAACAAACAGACAACTCATTTGTTGACGCACGTGCAAGGGCAGAAGTGAGTGCCAATGTGCATTGAGCTGAGCGTGGGGCTGTGTATGTAAGCGTGGAAGACTTGGACGTATATGGACAGAGCTACGCATTGAGTTGTGGTCGTTGGAGCACCTAGCTATGCGATAAGCACATGTGTCATAGGCGATGATGGTGTGTGATTTCCGTATAGCCAAGGTTAAAAACCTAAAGAAATTTCTAAGTTTTCAATGCATAGTAAGATAGGCATTGAAAGGTAAGACCAACGTGTTAAGGAAAATTTGAGCTTAATTATGCAAGTTAGTCTCAAAAGGGAGACCATTGCTACTAGCTAAAGAAAGTTGTTATGTTCACAGGATTGACACCAATATGTAGGAACATATCAACATGCAGCGAAAGCAACAAGGATCAATAAGTTTCTAATTCATTTATTTTGGTTATAAATAAAGTATGCTCATACAATAATAACAGGGTTTCAAGTCATACCTTTGTAGAACCTCTTGAATCTCAAATTCAGCTACAAATCTTCTCCAAATCTTCTTGTGAACCACCTCAAGGTCTTCCCTACTATTCTCTTGGAGCCTTAGATTGAGTCGTGGGACTCAAAATAACCTTGAATGAAAGGAATTTGGAGAAGAAACTCATTGCTGCACCCTTTTAAGAACACCTTCTTCAACTGAAGTTTTTCAGCAAAACTCAACTGATGCATGCTCGATTTCCACTTCAATCTTCTCTATTTATTGCAGGACAATCATGCAATGAAGAAGGCAGCATAGAGAGCACCTCATGCTTGGAAGATTGAATCAGGAAATGATGGGAAATTGAGTAAGCTACTTGTTAATGGAGAAATCTAACTTTTCAATTTCGTGTTTTTCAATCTTTTTCTAATTCAAAATGATTTCCAAAATCAATTTTGATTTAAAAAATCGAAAAGTTTATTAATTTTACAAAATTAAATTCATAAATTAATTTTCTAATAAAATTAATAATAATTAAATAATTAAATAATTAAATTAATTCTAATTAATTTAATATCAAATATTAAATTAATTCTACACAAATTACATCATCATGAATCCCTATTTCATGAATTTAATATTTAAATCATATTTAAATATTAATTGATTCTCCAATTCCGTTTAATTCCAAAAATTAAACGCATAATTATATCACATATAATTACTAATTCCGTTAATTCTAATTTGAACGTTTCAAATTAACTTATCACACTACCCTAAGGCTAATCTATTTATGAGCTAGTAGGGGGACCTCGTGGACCTACAAATCATGGGCTCCAACGATCAGAGATTAATTTGCTAAACTCTTTACACCAAACTAACCCACATAATGGGTGACTCCACAAAGCCCATAGTTGCACTCTTCTCACTATAGATATATTATATCCACTTGATATAACCATGATTTGTAAGTTAACACTTCACAGGTTGTTCTTATTAATGGTTGGGTCAAATGTTTGTTTTACTCCCGAAATTACTCATTATTCCTTAAGTCCCACTGATCCTCTAATGAAAAATTGGTTTGTGATCCAACAAACAAACTGAGTCCTTCTTGGGCCAATGAGAGGGTGGGACCCCTTGTTCAAGACCTGGAGTAAGTACTTAAGGGAACAACCTCTTTACTATCCCTAAAAGTGAGTAGGAATGAATTCTATCTTGCACCTTATATCCCCAGCTATCTACTCGGTCTTACCCCTGAAATGGAGGTTTATTGAGTCGGTGCAGTTGAGCCAATCCTCGCCTATGCAAATCTAAGGATAATCCTGAATAAACGAGAGTTCATAGTTAGTTCAGGATTAAGGTCAAGTTACCTAGGTCATCGCTTTGACATAATCAGTCTTAAATAGTAAATGATGTTATAAAGTAAGAGTGACTGATTTCATGGTCCGATCTTGTATAAACTCATTGCATAGTACACCCTCACTCCTCATGTCATAACATGTATAAATTAGGATCACATCGTCTGTAGCACTTTACAACTCCTTGTACCAACTACAGAGTAGGCTGCATCCAATAGTTTTACCAGAATAAGGCACACAACCTCATTCATATACTATAGATCATTTTGACTATTTACTCGATTCTGATCCACTTTTATGTCTCCATCTAAAGTTCAAGTACTCATGTAATAGTCATGGATCTTTTAGTTTATTGGATTTATTTCTAAAACGAAATAAGCAATTCATATATTCAATAACAACTTATTGAATTTTCAGAATAAGTTTTATTGTTTACAAACCACGAGTTTTAGAACATAAAACCCAACACAATAGGAGAAGCTTATCAACCCTTGGAGGATTGTCCAAAGCCATGAGTGACAAATCTAAAAACTTTTCTAAATGTTTTAGTAACTCGTGCTTGCTTAATTACAATAATGTTTTCCAAATCAACTTTTAAGAGCTATTATTGTATGCTAGTTTAAAAGAATGTTTAAATATTTATGTGTTTATGTACACAAAGCATGCGTTAGAAGTTTATAAAGATGTGAAAGCTCTTGTTCATGTTACTATGCTTCCAAGTATAAATGTTTTTAAGAATAAGATTTATGATGAGCACGATAAAACTGATACTGAAGGACTCTGAGAAGGTATATGGGCCACTGTACCTAAGGTATGGCGATACTTAATTATTACCACGTGCACGTAGGTAGATGTGACGTCAAGAGATTGAGCAAAAGGGTACTCTCTTCACTAAGATTTGATTTTGAGAGATTGAACAAAAGGGTTCTCTCTTAACTAAGGATCAGTTTAACTATGTTTTTATATATGATATGGTTAAAGGCTTTATGCACACGAACAACTATAACTCTTGTCTTTGAGTGGCAGAACAACTATAACATGTGTACAATATTTAGAGTAACCATATAGCTGACTGGTTAAAATAACTCTTGTCTTTGATTGGCAGATCAGATGCAGAGTTACCTTCTGAGGATTTGACCGCTACCTAGGGAAAAGAAAAACATTTGAAAACGGAGTGAGCTTGCTAGCCCAGTGAGTGACTTAAGAAAGAAAACTGATTCTCATGCATAAGTCTCAATAAAGAGATCATACTGAAATATAAATCTCTATAGTAACCTTGTACTAAAGTATAAACATTTTCCAAGCATAAAACATGTAAAGTTGTTTTCATCATAAAACATTAACTGTTCCTTAGTTGAGAATAATCCTGTCGTGGTTAAATCCCAATGTCAACTACTTAATTAAGAGAGAACCCTTTTGCTTAATCTCTAACTTTCACTACCTACGTGCACATGATTATAACTAAGTACCGTCTTACCTTAGGTACTTCTACTCAGATACCTTATCAAATGTCCCTTAGTATTGAGCTGCTCGGATACCTTCTCGAATGTCCCTCAGTATCGAGCTTCAAGTAAAACTAGTAATACTATGACTTCCTCGTTAAAGCATGTAAAGAAATATGCATAGAAAACATATCTTTAAAGGTACTAACACATGCTTTGTGTATTTAAACACACATAAATAGTTTTTCGATAAACTTTCATACAATGCATGCGTTTAAAACATAACTCATAGTTTTCTTGGAAATTACTTTGTAAAACTAGTTAGCATGAGAATAATCTTTCTTAAAACATGGTTTCCTTAAAACATTGTAAATATTTAGTCACTCACAACTTTTAGGATTACTCCTCAATAGTTGATATGCTTTTTACACAGGTGTCAATCCTGTGGACACAAACGCATATATTTAGCTACTAGCATTGGTCTCCCTTTTGAGACTAACCCTCCAATAAGTTTTGTATTTAGCCTTCCTCTAGAAGAATTTCACTCAACGCATACCTTGCTATAGGTTTAACACTTAGAAATTTCCTTAAGACTTTGGCTCTTGCAATACTTCCAACTGCTCCTTACAAACGCATCCCTCTTATGCAACCAACACTTTGCTCATAAGTGTTCCTTGAGCTGCACATGGTTTTCCACAAAGGCTACTTATGCGTCCAAGACTTCAATGCAAGCTCTCCTCTGCCCACACAATAGGTCTAACTCATAGAAATGCTCAGCTCTTGGTCTGTCCGAGCATTTTACTTCAAGCTGCCAGCTTACTCAACCCAAGCAGCTGACTGCTTCGCTTCGCAGCATCATAGTCGCTTAGACGATCGCAGAAGGCGGGCATTTTGTGGAGCGCGCTAAGCGATTGTGTACTTTAGGCTTCATCGCTTAGTAAAGATATACGATAGTGTAGTAATAACTAAATGATCGTTTGGATTTTTCTAAACGATCGTATAGTAAATTCTAAACGATCGTTTAACTCTGAAGCGTTGGTAAGCGATAGAATGAAATGTTTGTTATATCCTATGGATGATCACGGGGTGCTATATATACGATGGTTGGAGAAGCGGTGCTTTGCTGGAGCAGTGCAAGACCCGGTTCGCCTGTTTGAACCGGAGACTCCTTATCTTTGTAATAGTTAGCTTTCATTTTGTGTTTTCAGGCAATTTTACCCGATTCATAAATTTTTATTGCTTATACATGTGATGTGTTAAGCTTATATGTCAAACTGTTTGTCATATAGTTAAAAACCCACCTTAGGTTGTGCAATTATTCATGCATCATGTATTATAAATGTTATAATCAAGCATGAAGAAATTACTTGAAAGCATGAGCATGCATCATGAAATATAAGAGTTACATTTTGCATGCAATGAGAATTATCATGCATCATCCTTTTATTATAAATGTTATAGTCTAAGGGTGAACGGAAGCATGTTTTGCTTGTTCCATTGTCGTTTTGTATAAATGTTATATAAAAGAAGTAGCAATTAATGGACAATGCATTGAGCATGACACTTAGGCTGTTTATAATCGTTATGAATGCCTTGCATGTGTTAGCTTCAGATTGTGGTGGTTGTTTCTGTTTATAAGTGTTATAAAGGAAATTAGACTTAAAATAAATAATTCAGAGTTGCATGCAAACTTAGGGTGAACTCAAGTTTTTAAAAGGGTTTTAAAATTGGATTGAGATAGACCTACGTTTCAAGTGGTTCTAAAGAGTTTAGTAACCTAAATTAATCTTTTAAATCGGTTTAATAGGATTAAATTGGTTGGAATAAAAGAATAAATTTGTTGTAAACCTATCTATAAGGGACCTTTTGTCTAAAGTGGGTTCTGGCTAGGCTGGGGTTCTTAAGTTGACGAAAACATAACACCCCTACTTGGGAACCTACCTAGAAAGATGAATTAGATAGATTTTCAACAAGCATGCGACAATTTGGTCAAAGATTTCATTAAAGAGTTTAATGGATGATGATCAAAAGTTGTTTAACTATCCAAGGTAAAAGTTACTTAGTTAAAATCCTTAGTCGTGTTTTTTTTAAGTAAGCTAAACGCTAGGTTATAAAATAGTCAGTGGGAGGAAGAGGCGTATCAGATATGTCTATGATTCCACTTACGTTTCTCCCTGTATGTTCACGCCGTGAGATTCATGCTTGGCCTCGAGATGCCCAGGATGCATCCCCCTTCAGATGGTGTTTGCATGAGTCAATATCAAGGTGGACGGAGAGAGTATTTATAGTAAGTGGGTGGAGGGTGTGTTTCAACACGTCCTATGGTCTCTGTCATTGGTTCACATCGTGAGATCATTCTGTACGCCCTCATGTCGCCTTCGGAGCGTCCTCCTTCGAATGGGTTTTGTGCAGTTGGTCAACATCAAGGTGAACTCCATAAATGGATAGGGTCGCTTTAGGGTTTGCCCCAATCGGATTTTTTCCCTTCGGATTGGCCTTTTGTTTTACCATGGGCATTTGCTTAAAACCTAACGTAGGTCAATGTGTTTTTATTTTCAGCAACTCGTTAGTATTTCCATTTAAAGCTTTTAAAAAAGATCGATTACTTACAGTGGAAAGAATCGTGTGAAACGAATTTCGTGGCAAACGACCTCCATCCCATTACTCCCCAAAAGAGGAGACAAGACAGTAAATATGATTTATTGGTCTTGGAGACATGTCTGGTAGAGAATGATGATTCTGCCTGGATCCTTGATTTAGGTGCTACCAATCATGTTAGTTCTTTTTACAACGGATTCATATTTGATCGTCTAGTGCATCGCTTAGCGCTACTCATAGCTACATGATCATCCACGCACGCAACTCCAAAGCCCAGTGCCCACGCTCGCACACACCTGATGTTGTCGCATGCATGCTAACCCCTCAAGACTTGGTTGCCGTATGCCTTGTCCACGCATAGCTTTTCTTCTCTCGACCACACTTTGGCTTCCTTAAATGCCCAACTAATCTCTCAAATGAGTAAGGCCAACGCCCTTTACTAAACTCCAATGCTTAGCATAAGGCCAATGCATGGGCAAACACTTAAATATTTTTTCTAGCTTTCAATGCATGGGTTACACTTAGCCAGTTTTTCTAGCTTCACCAAAGAGTCAAGCTTTCAAACTTAAACTTTTCTTTTATCTTTTCACCCTTTTCCCTACAATTTAACATTAATTCTCACATTAACTACTCACCATACTAGTCTCAGTAGTTAACATACACAAGTAGAGAAATTAAGGCTCAGGGTTTACACTATACAATAGTCTACCTTCTTCTACACGATTAAGCATTTGTCTATACGGTAGACACTTCTCATCTCCCACTTGCTCAATCATCTACACGATTGTTGTTCATTCAGTCTCTTCCTCTAACCAATTCCATACAGAGCCTACAACTCTTGGATTCTCACACCGAGAATACCAAGGTAACCATTGTGGTGGTGTCCTCACTCAACTCGATTGAGTTCGAGGTTTTGGAGGCCGTTTGTTGGGTTCATGATCTTTGAGATCGTTGGATTCATGTTCGTTGTTGATTGTGTTGTGTTACGGTCGTTGTGTTTGAGCGTTCGTGTATTGTTGTCTTGGAGACTGTTCGAGCGTTTGTGATCGAGGGAGTTTGAAGAATGAGTCTTCAAAGGTATGATACTCTATACTTTGATTATCTGTAAGCATGCTATAATTTCTAAGTGTTGCATAACCAGTTAGTTTCTGTTTGTATACTGCAATTGTGTATGTTCAATTTCGAATGAAATTTGGAACGATCATTCTGTTACTTATAGAAATCCTCATGTTTGATTTCCGTCATAGGGATCATAAGAACAAAAGATTGGCCTTGTCTTAGGCATCGTATATTGACAAGGCACTTGTCATATATTCAATGCACAATTCCAAGAAGGATTTGTTACCTTTCAAGTACGGAATTTTATTATCTAAGGAACAATGTCCTAAGACTCCTCAAGATGTTGAGGCAATGAGACGAATTCCCTATGTATCGACTGTTGATAGCTTTATGTATGCAATGTTATGTACCAGACCTGGCATTTTCTATGGAGTAGGGATTGTCAGTCGATATCAATCCAATCCAGGATTAGATCATTGGATAGCGGTCAAAACTATCCTCAAGTATCTTCAGAGAACGAAGGACTATATGTTTGTGAATGGAGATAAGGATTTGATCCTTACAGGAAACATCGTCTTTGACTTTCAGACTGAAAATCAACATCAGGGTCAATGCTTATTGATTTCGAAGTTGTTCCAAATATGTCTTCGCCCATCACACTTTATTGTGATAACAGTGGTGTTGTGGCAAATTCTAAGGAACCTAGGAGTCATTGAAGATGCAAACACATTGAGCAAAAATATCACTTGATTCGGGAGATTGGGCATCGAGGTGACTTGATTGTCTTAAAGATTGCTTCGGAGCACAATGTTGCTAATCCATTTACAAAGACTCTCACGGCTAAAGTGTTCGAGGGTCATTTAGAAAGTCTGGGTATATGGGATATGCGACATATCGTCTAGGGCAAGTGGGAGATGTTACTCGGGTATAGTGTAAGCTCTAGTTTATTGTATTTTGTACTTTATTTGTATTGCACATTAGGCCCTTTAAGCTTTAGGACAAGTGGGAGATGGTTAGGATTGGTGCTCTAAATCTCTATTGTATTCTCATAGTTTGTAAACATTGTGTATACAAATTGTTATTAATAAAATAATTGTTATTTTATGAGCCAATAAAAAAAATTAAGATCCTAGGTTATTTTATGTAATTTAAATAAGTATGTAGAGATATACAGGTGGATCTTGTTTAAATTATAACCTAAACGGTCTGTAATAGATAGATAAAGTTGGATACCTTAACATGGTGACAATATGGATATGACCCAGTTTGTAGATGTTATAAGTGTTGTAAAGTGCTACAAATGATCTGAACCCAATCATTTGTGTGGAGACATGTGAGCGGGGTTATCTTATACAAAGAGTTTGTATAAGACCGGACCAAAAAATGGGTAGTCTCATTATATCACACTGTTAATAATAGAGACTTACATTTCACTAGGATGACCATAGGTGACATGACCTGAATCTTGAGTGGGTTGTGAACTTCTACTCATGAAGGCAGTCCTTTTGATTTGTATGGATGAGAGTGGCAAGATTTCCAACTCAATACCCCTACCATTTTGGGGATTCGTCTGATTGGGAAGCTAGGAACACAGCTACATAAGATTGAATTCACACTTTCCATGATGTTAGGCTAAGTAGATACACTGCTCTCTTAAGGGCTGATTCTGGGGCTTGAACAATATGGTCACACCATCTCTTGGTCCGAGATGGACTTGGTCATATTTGGACTATGATTTATTGTTTATTAGAGGAATCATTGGTACTTAAGAAGTTAAATGTAACTAAAGGGGCAAAATGGTAATTTTGATATAGCTGTACTTATGAGTAATTTGTGAAGGGTCATCGCATTGTTGACTGGCTATATCCAATGGACACAAAAATATATCTGTAGTGCGAATAGTGTAGTTGTTGGTCTTTAGTCGAATGACCGGCAATTAATGAAAGTTTTGTAATTTGATTAAAGAGTTTAATTAATTATCCAAATACCATTGGAACTTCGATCAATAGGTCTATAAAGTCCCCTTTGTAGCTCAACAGGGATTTAATTGAGAATTAATTTTGGATTTATTTGAATTGTTAAAATTAAATGATGAAATTAATTGTATATGATATAATTAATTAAATTAATTATATATGTGATGTAATTAGTATAACGTATTAGATACATTATAATATAAAGTATTTTGAGACGAATTTGAATATGAATCAAATACTAATTATATGAATGAGATTCATATAATTAAATTTAATATAAATATGATTTATTTTAAATACCATAAATAGTTGAGAGGAATTAAATATTTGAATATGATTCAAACATTAATTATGTGGATGAGATTCATATAATTGAATTTAGTATACATATGATTTACATTAAATGTCATGCATTGTTAAGAGAAAATAACACTACAGGTTATATTGTATTTGATACAATATAAAACTATAGATTATGTGTTATATTTGATACATCGTATAATATATATAATGTAATTATCATATATATATATATATATGAATTTTAATTAAATAAAATTAAATTTATTTTAAATTTAATTAAAGTGATGGAGTTACAACTCCCTCCCCCTATTTTTTCCCTCAAAACAGACGTGCAGTGTGGGAAGTTCAATGTGTGGAATGATTCTCCATCTTCTTCCTCTGGATTAAAGAGAAGAGCTTCCTGCGAACTCATTCTCTCATCCTCTGATCCATCTTCCAAAAATCTTGGAGAGCTCACCACTCTTGCCCAATTCTCATCCAAGAGAATATAGAGGGTTCTAAAGTGGTGGTGTCTTTGTTTGGAGATCGGATCGTGATCATGGATAGAAGGACGACGGAGAAGTTTGGCTTCAAGGGTAACTGTTACTTCTTGCCATGTTCTTCTACCTGTAAAAGCATGTTGTAATTTTAAAGTTTTAATGCATAATCTTGTCTTGATTCTGTAATTTTATCAATTATGTGAAACTAGAAATGGGAAGGATCTCCACTTCCGTTGCGCAACCTTTGATGGTTTCCCTTCAAGGTTGAGTTTTGGCAGTGGAGCTATTAGCTATGGCGAAGGAGCAGTAGCTCAAATCTTATTTGGAATGTATCATCTTATAAGCA
Organism: Benincasa hispida; assembly: GCF_009727055.1. Lineage (NCBI taxonomy): Eukaryota > Viridiplantae > Streptophyta > Magnoliopsida > Cucurbitales > Cucurbitaceae > Benincasa > Benincasa hispida. Next base: position 68,974,118 of record NC_052359.1, on the reverse strand, counting down.
ATTCAATTAATTTTAGTGGAATGAGTTAACAACTTGATTGAAGTGATTATTAGCCTTTTTTCCTTTTCTTTCAGCTTATGGGAATATCATAAAATCAAGCTTGTTAGAACTACTACTTTGAAAGTATAAATTTTATTATTTTCTTTGAGTGCTAACTAGTATTCATAACTTATGAGCAGTATTGAGATTTCAATTTTTGTGTTCGTTGAGATTTTAATATATAAAAATAATTAAGATTTTATTTTGTATATGTATATGTAAAAAAGAAGAGATTATTGATTTGCATGTGCAGAAGAAATATATATATTATTGAAATAACAAAACGGTGATAGACATTTAATATCGAACAATTACTGATAAAAAGTAGGTGAAAAACCGACATTGAAGATAATGTTCAATGTTGGTTGAAAACCGACAATGAAGCTAGTATTCAATGTTGGTTGAAAACTGACATTGAATATAACTGACATTGAAATCTTAGTCATCTATAATGTCGGTTTTCATCCGACATTGAATACCATCTTCATTATTGGTTTTCAACGGACATTAAACACTATCTTCAATGTCGGTTTGTACCCCTATAATATCAGTTTCAAATCGACATTAAAACCAAATTTTGTAATGGTGAGGTTACAAAAAACTACATTGATATCTAAAACTCAACACAACTCAACTTTGCACCTTAAATATAAACAATTATCTCCAACTCTGTTCAACTCTATACTTCCAACACAGACAGTTATTATCAATACTAACAGTCATTATCAACACATATAATTATTATATGCAAACAATTATTACTATCTCAAACTCAACTCAACTTTTCTTTTACTTAGCATTGCTTTAGTGCCTTATTGGGGAAGAAACAACTGGCAAAGCCATGTGCTTAGATGCTCAAGTTAGGCACCTTTTTTCTTTTTGGATGTTGACCGCAATTTTATAATTTTTTAAAAAACAATATATATATATCATATTTCATTTTTAGTGCATGGCTTGAAATATCAACTGAAAAGAAAAAATTAAAAGGATATTGTCCTTTTACAAATTATTTAGGAAAATATTGTTGTTTTCAAACTATTTGTAAATATTGTTGTTTTTTTTTAAAATAAGTCGAGGGTTGAAAATTCGACTTAGATAGGTCGAATTTTAAACCATCGACTTTCCTTTCATTTGTACGTTGAACTTTGAATCCTCGACCTTGTCATTCCTAACATTATTATTGAGTCTATTTAATTATCATTCCGGAGACCTTCTTCTATCAAAAGATTGTATTTCTAAATTTTCATAAGGTCCCCCTGGAATTCTTTCCAAAGCTTGTTGAATAATTTTTACAGATTCTGTCATCTCAGCAAGTTTGACTAAATAATGAGCTAATGAATCTCCTTCTTTTTGCCACTGAACTTCCCAATCAAATTCGAGAGCGAGATTATGAGAGAGAGCGAGAGCCAGAATACCGTACAAATTTTCTTTTTTTTTTTAAATTAATACACACTCCACCTTCTTCTTTCTTTCTTTCTTCCTACCTTTTTTTTTAATTTTCCATTTTATAAAAACAATTTCTAAATATATTTTATTATTTTATTTAAACTCTAAAAAGAATAAATTAAAAAAATAATAACTCATAAAAATAAAAAAAATGTAAATTACATATCTCATTTATATAAAAATAATTACAAAAATCAATGTGTCCCACAAGGCAGACATCGTCGATTTCGAGCTGGTTGTCGTCGTCGACTTCGAACTTGAGGTTGCTCGAGTTCTTTTTGATATTGCTCAGTACCTCTGCAGGCGCTTCATAATATAAATATTCATTATGCTCTCCATAATCCCGACCATGTCCATGCACGTATGAAGATGAAGGACCAGCCTCTGAGTCATAATGTCCTGAACCAAATGCTGGCATCATCATCATCGGACTAACATAATCAGTTTTACTCTGCGTCTGTATCATAGGGGACAACTCTTCCACATTATGTGCAACCTCATCAAACTCATCCTCTTCCCGAACAGGTCCTCTACGTCTAGGAGCTGGTGGAGGAACAATAGGTATATCATACATATAATGAATTTCCTCCATATAGCTTTGGTTGTCACTACATATAGCAAGAACCTGGTTCGGATCATTCGCAACCTCACGGAGTCTACTGTTGTTCGATCTCTGTGAATTATAAAACAAATTAGACAATATTTAAAATAAATTTAAATTAAAAATAATTAGATAATATTCATTCATTTACCAGATGACCCACAACTACTCCCAAACGAGTGACGTAGCACCTTGTGATATTATTATACTAATGAATATATTCTGGAGTGACATCTATGTCAAACTGTTCAAGAGAAACCCCCACTGGAATAAACCTTGCACGATAGTGCCATCGCACTACCAAATGTGCAACTTTTTCGAACCAATCTCCAGTCCTTAGGTCAATATCATGCAGTACGGGGTTCAGTATTATAAGGCGATGGGACATCCTGCTGAAAACTGAATTGTCTCATCACCCTGTCAGGAAGATGCCACTCACCAATGTGAAAACATATGAGAGGACTCATCGTCCGCCATATGCTTTGACCATTCGTACAAAAATTAGGCAAAGTATGCATAATAATTTTGTACGACTCCCAAATAACCTGAAACACAAAATATTATATTAGAGAATATTAAAGACAAATACAATAAAAATGTGAATAAAATAATTAATTAGGTTTAGTGTAATGTACCTATTCAGGTTGAAGCAGATCAAACATGTATTTATACTGGTTGACTACATGTGTGGCTGTCCTAGTCACACAAAATTTGTCTCTCCACCTAAATTTTTAAATTGATAATTACGAGAATGTATGAGAGAGCGAGATTTGTTATTATATTTGACTATCTGAATACATTGACTTGGTTAAATATGAAATGGATTGAATAATTGAAAAATGAGCTATTCAGGAATACACTTGTAATCTTAAGATTAACGCACTGATGTTTTGGTAGTAGATCCATAACAAAAAAGTGTTTGTGATTGTTCCAGAAGAAATGAAAGAGCTATATGTCATTATGGAAAAATAAAAACATATAACAGAGAGATGTCGAAGATATTAGGAGAGAGCGAGAGTGAGAGAGCAAGATCTTAGGAGAGAGCGAAGATTGAGAGAGCTCGAGATCTTAGGAAGAGCGAGACTAAGAAAGCGAGATCTTAAAGAGAGCGAGATCTTAGGAGAGAGGAGAGTTCACTTATATGAACTTTCCATAGAAATATTAATAAAAAAGAGAAAAAAGAGCTGAATAGATAATGACTATATTGGAAATAGATCGATTAGATAGTAATGAATATATCTAGATTATTTACTTATATTATTGAAATATCATTAGACAATTATGAATATATTAGATTATTATATTCTATATTTGAAT
>NC_052359.1:68875190-68970690 GCF_009727055.1 Benincasa hispida | reverse complement strand
ATTGAAGATATCAAAGGAATAAATTGGAGCTGTCTGAGTTTTTTTTACAACATTAGTTTTAGAGCAATGGACTCAAGCATATGATGGAGGATTCAGATATGGTGGATGGCGACAAATCTATCAGAGTGCATAATAAATAAAGTCCTCAAAAGAGCTCGAATGTTGCCTATAAATGCTCTTGCTCAGATAACATTCTTCAAATGCGTAAACTATTTTGAGAAAAGAAGAGAAGAAAATAAGGGATGCCATTGGAGCGTGAGTTTTTCGAGAAAAGAAGATAACATTCTTCAAATGCGTGAGTTTTTTTACATTATTCTTTACTCTTACACTTTTCTCTACTATTCTATTATAGTCAATTTTAATATATATATTTTTTTAGATCATGGCTTTAAACCCAAGACCTGTTGATCCCGATGTTTTGTACGACCAGTCCATTCATCGATCATATGTTGTATGGTGAGATCGTACTACTGGAGAAAAATCTTGTAGACGTCGAGAGGCAGTTCTCCAGCGCACTATCCCGCTCCACCCTTTAATACTACCACTACTGCGCACATCTGGATTCTATGGTGTTTGCCATATTAGAGATTTATTTAGTTGGACTGGCATTTGATCACAGCTTTGGTCGAGAGATGGAGGTCCGAGACACATAACATTCCATATGTCTTGTTGGAGAGTGCACTATCCACTCTACAAGACATAGAAGTGTTGTTAGGGTTACCTGTTGACGGTGAGCTGGTCACCGAAGTGATGTACAATGACTGGTTAGAAGTTTTTCAACTATATCTGGGTGCGACCCCACTTGCCGACAAGATTAAAGGATCGAGGTTAAGTTTAATATGGTTAGGAAAACAATTTCGTGAGCTCACAGATGATGCAGACGAGGAAACCGTCAAAAGATATGCACGAGCATATATATTACAAATGAGGGTGGAAGTCTGTTTTTAGATAAATCAAGTCATTTTATTTCATTTGATGTTTCTGCCACTGTTAGCTAACCTCCATAATGTGGGGCAGTATTCGTGGGTGGAGCATGCTTGGCATGATTGTATAGATAACTATGCAAAGCAACAAGACCTGATGTTCAAGAGATAGCTGGCTCTCATAACTTTTGCAACTATGGGCTTGGGAGCGATTTCCAACAATGGCTCCACAGCTACATCATGTTAATGATGCTCAGTTAGTTGGACGAGCCTACGGTTCTCGGTATGTTGTTTTAATTCAATTTAATTTTATATCACTGATCTAGTTAATTTAAATTTCTACTCGCTTTGAATCTCGCTCTCTCTTAAATCTCGTTCAACATCTCGCTCTCTCCTACTATCTCGCTTTGAATCTCGCTCTCTCCTTAATCTGCTTCAGCCCACTTATCTCCTTAATCGCTTTGAAGTTTCGACATGTGTGTAACCTTCGACAATCTAATATACAAAATTTTGTTCGTAGACAAAGCTAATTCAGAATTGTCTTTCATTCCAAGGCATAACTTGTATCCATGTGCTTCATATTCGCCTGGAGTTCACTCCCAGAAATATAGCCATCCCCACCCCCTCACGTCAATCCCACAAGCCTCCGTCTAATTCGAAATGATAACAAAATGCATAGTTTGTTAGAAGTAGCTCGAGTACACAGATACATATAGTATATCATCTCATTACTTTATTTCTTCTATGAGGGAAAAAGAAAAACAATAAACCTGTAATCTTGAGGGTGGATGTGTGTCGAAACTTCAACCTTCGACAACCTAAGCGAGATTCGCGAGATTTCCCTTGTAGAGGGTTGAAGTTTCGGTCTATGTATTGTTTCCAAGTTTTTCTTTGTTCGTCGAGTTCTCAACGTTCGACCTTCACATTAGTCGAGTTCTCAACGTTCGACCTCTAGCCTCGAACTCCCAAAACAACAATATTTCTCTAATAAGTTTTGAAAACAACAATATTAATATTAAAGGTCCAAATGAAAACTTAGTTCCATTTTAATTTCTCTCTCCATATATATAATACAAATATTTTTGGTTCTTTATAAAATTATTTTATGAAATTTGATTGAAATATTTCTTTTTTTTTTTATATATATTTAGATAAACAATTCTATGATGATTAATAACAATTTTGTAATTAGTATTACTTAATGTAGATATCATATACCAGTGCACTTGGTCCTAAGTTATGAAAATTGCAATTAATAAATCCTTAATCTTTCAATTTTTTCTCTAATATCTTAAAATGTATAAAAAATCTATAAACTTCATTTTTATATCTAATAGATATGAAAATATTAAATAAATTTTAAAATTAACTATTTAATAAGAAAAAAAAATTGTTTATTTGAAACTTAAATATTAAATTTTTTAGTTAATTGATACATTAATTTTTAAAATATGTTCAATGATATTTATTAAGGACAAAGTTAAATTTAATGCCTAATATAATATTTAACTTTTAATATTTTAGAATATGTAACAGACGTGCTAGAAGTGCAAAATTAATCTTTTAATCTGTTAAAAAAAAAAGAAAATTCAAGTAATTATTATACGTTTTTTAAAGTTATAAGTATATATATAAACACAAAATTAAAAACTTATGGACTAAACTTCTAATCTTATATATATACATTTGTACCCTTTTACATGAAGTTTTGGATCAACTATTGTGAGAGATTGGATCAAAAGATATTCAAAATGATAATTTTGAAAGAGTGACATTTTTAATTTAAAAATTTAAAAGAAATAATGCAAAAAGGTGCATATAAATAATTCTTTAAATTTTCAAAATTAAAATATTAAGGTCCTGTTTGATAATTATTTTGTTTTTTGTTTTTGTTTTTCAAAATTAAGCCTATTGACATTATTTTCCCACCAAATTTCTTCTTTTGTTATCTACTTTTCACTCATGGTTTAAAAAACCAAGCCAAATTTTGAGAAGTATAAAAAATAGCTTTCAAAAAGTTTTTGTTATATATATATATTTTTTTTTAAATTTGACTAAGAATTCAACTGTTATAATTAATAAATATGCAAATTATTATAAGAAATGTGGATGAAATAAGCTTAGTTTTAAAAAATAAAAATAAAAACCAAAATAATTATCAAACGTGACCTAAATAAATTATTTCTTAAAAGTTAAATGATACTTAATGCACATAAGGAGAAAAAAAAAAGATAACTTACCAGAATCAACTAATTATAAAGATAACATGCAACACAATCAACTTTAACATAGTTAACTTGTTCAAACATACCCTTGACTCTTCGACTAAGAAATTATTTTTTTGAATTCTCTCAACTGCAAATATTGTTATTACTGAATTAAAAACAATATGTTACAGGAAAATAATCCATTTAAATCTCACTAACCAATAAATTTTGTTGCTCACATACGATCATTCAAAAGACCACAATGTTATCATCTATAATCTCTTATGGAAAAATCAAAGACGTTACACAAAACAAATAATCATTTCATCAAAATCCAATTATCCATGTCCCTTTCCTTCTCTCACAATCTTGCCATATTAACAGTGATAAAAGAATAGCTGCGAAGGAAGACTTTTAGCCCATGCAAAAGATAGTGAGATCTTTCCCCTAAGATTTTTGACAAGCAAGATGTTACATTTTTCCTTAATAAATAGACAATTCTATTATTTTCATCCTTATGACTTTTTTTTAACTATAATGAGATGAGAGATTAAAATGTTATGCATCATTCATTTAATCGAGACACATTATCTTGCTCCAGATCAGACTATTCCGTATTTGTTATCTTTCGTGTGGAAATTATGAACGAAAAATTAATCAATTTCCTTTGGAATCAAAGTGTAATACTACAACTTCACACGTCATGTCTTTTGATTAGTCAGTAGGCTCTGCGAATTGGCTGGCCCACCGCTTGACTCGTGGTACTTTATTGTATGGTGATTGGGTGGACTCGATTCTTATCTTAGCTCAGAAGATGTAGAGGAAAATTCTGGTCTATCCGAGATTGGTTCTCCTCTGTTGTCGAAGAAGGGGTTATGAAGCACATATATTTCTTGTGAAGTAAAAAATCAGTATCAGATACGTATTAGATATTGATACTTTCATATACTTTTTAGATACGTATCTGACACGTAATTTGACGTATTTATTTCTATATATATTTTTTTTAAGAAAAAAAGACAAGTAACGCATCTCATCTTTCTCAATCTAAAATTAGGCAACATATTTAAAAAGTTCACTACTCGAGTCCGAATCTAAAAGAAAATAAATAAATAATGGACCAAACCCTAGACTAGAATCATCTAATCTCCATTTTCATATTTGAGTTCCAATAAAGTCCACAAAAATATAAACCATTTGAATATTTTCAACAATAAGTTCTTCGTTTATCTTCATATTTCTCTCTCTAATATTCTTCTTCTTCTTCTTTGCAATATGAGTCATTTCTATTGCATTTTATTAACTATTGTACTTCAACATCTTAGATGTTGCTTTTTTTGTATTGTATTTCAGTGTTTGTATTTTATTTTGTGCTATTGTTATTAGCTTGTATGCTAAATTTATCTATATCCTAGATTTTTTTAAAGAAAAAAATGTATCTTCAACGTATTAGTATTCTCGTTTTTTTAGAAATATATATATTAAAAAAAATGACGCATCCTTAGACGTATCCGTATCGTGTAATCGTATTTGTGTCTATGCTTCATAGAGGAGAAGTTTGTAGTTTTGGTTGATTTTTGAATGATAAGCTCTTTTTTTTTAAAAAAAAAAAAAAAACTGACAGTGTTATCAATATAGAGAGGGAGAGAGATGTTTGTTAATCTAAAAAAAAGTAATGATTTTACATCGTGTACTTTAGTATAGACTTTTTAATGGTTTTTTTTTTTTTTTTTTTTTTTTTTTTTTTTTTTTTTTTTTTTTTTGGGAAAACCTTTTTAAAATTTTTTTTTTTTTTTTTTTTTTTTGTTAATAACAATAATAATAAATAAAAACTTGTGATTAATTTAAAGTCAGAAACTTTTTACAAACTCTTTCTCAACTGTTTCTGGGATGTCTAAGGAAATAAATATATGTATTGGAATCGAAGGCTTTAAAATACCAATATTGAAGAAAAGGTTAGGATTTCAATTTATAAAAATGTCAATCAAAATATTGACATATTAGTAATAGAGTGTAAAATAGTTATTTACACCACTACATTTTTTGGACAATCATGATTAATTTTAACCTTTTAACTGTCATATTAATGATAATTTGTTTCTTATTTTTTACATTTCTTCGATTTTAAAGGATATGAATGTTGGTCAATACCTTCTATATATAGACGTAGAATCCATGGACAGAAAAGAAAATAATGAATTGTGGAACGTGTCAATGGAAAATTAATGCCTGCTTTAATTTTGAATGGAAAGGTAATCTACTATATTGTGCTTTATTTTACAACTTTGATTTAGGAAGAATTCTAATTAATTAGTTAATTAATTAATTTTAAAAAATAAATTAGAGTAATTACTATACGCCTAAAAGAAAATAATCCAATGGATTTCATAAAGTATAATCAGTTGGTCTCTACTGATGTTTATTGTATTGAGTAAAGTTGTGTGATTTGCAGGGTAATATATGAGATTATCATCCAAAAAATGATTAACAATAATGGAAAATATACCTTTTGAAAATTTTTATTAGCTAGAAGTCAGTTAAATCTAAATTACATAAATATACATTAACACACACTCCCTCAAACTAAAGATGGTAGAATAGAGACCAACTTGAGTTGGCGAAGTAACCGAGTGAGTGAGCATATGATAAAGCTTCGGTGAAGACATCTATTGGCTACTCGATTGTGGACATGGGTGGTAGAAGAAGAGTGGTGCTCTGAAGATAAAGTGATAGTCATTCTCAACATGCGTCGTACGTTCGTGAAAAAAATATAGTTGTGAGTAATTTGAACTATGGTTGTCAAAATAAAAGACAATGGATAAGACTACGAACAAGCTTTCAATACAGGGTGGGATCATCGAGAGGACAACATCTAAAGAAGTGAGGCGAATATTCAAATCCACTAGTGTTGATGTTGTGGCAGAATCAGTAATAGGAGATTGAAGCATGTTAAAAAATGCATTGGTGCATTAGTTTCAATAGGAAAGTGTTGGGTTGTATGTCCTAAAACTCGCAGTTTGTAATATTAAACATATTCTATTATCAATAAAGATGTTATTGATGTCTATTCAATAATATTGTTGTTGAATATGTAAATTTTATTTGTAAAGACTAAATCCAATAAACTAAAGATCCATGTGAAGGATCCCACTCAAGGACCCTTGAGTGGAAGAAAAGGATCATCCCAAACCCTATTTCTACAACATTCAATTTTTACAAGAAACATTCACAATTATGCATTTAATTTCGACAATTACAACATGCTTAAACAAATTATAGAATAATAAACTAAATTTGGGTTTCAGAAACCCTTACCTTTGAAGACGTTCTTAAAAAAGAAAATCCTAATTTCCAATCAGACACAATTTCGATATTCTCTGGTGAGAATCCAGGAGGTGTGGTGCTCTGGTAATTTTAGTGGGGGAAGGAGAAAATTGACAGGAAGAGATGAAGGAGGATTAGAATTTTGTTTTGACAAAACTGTTCTGTGTATGTTCTCACTTTTTTCTCTCTTTTTGCAAGAAGAAGAAGAAGAAAATTAATTCTCCACTCCCTTTGTCAACCACCAACATAATATGTGGGTGGAGAGAAAATTGGGGAGGGAAGTTGCTTCCCTCCCAATAATTCAAAAAACAAAAATAATTAAATTAAAAAATAATTTAAATTTAAATCAATTAATATAATATATATGTATAATAACTAATTTATTATACATATATACATAACCATATGTTATATCACATATAATATATAGTCTATAGTTTTTTATATTGTATCAAATACAATATTGCCTATAGTTTCAAATTTTTCTCAACAATGGCTTTTAATACAAATAACATTTACATGAAATTTAATTATATGAATGCAATCCATATATTTAATATTTGAATCATATTCAAATATTTATTTCGTCTCATAAATAATTAATATTATAATGTATAAAAAACATGATAGTAATTATATCACATATAATTAAAATTTAATTAATTATATCATATATAATTAATTTCCTAAATTAACTTGAACAATTCAAATTAATCCAAAAATTAATTCTCATTTCATCCCATTGAGCTATCGAGGGGACCTCATGGACCTATAACTTGAAACTTCAACGGTACGTGAATAATTTATTAAACTCTTTAATTAAATTATTCACAATTCGTTAAGTGTCATACACTCCACTAAAGACCGACAGCTGCAGTCTTTATACTACAAATATATTTCTGTGTCCATTGGATATAACCAATCAACAGTACGATAACCTTTCACAAATTGCTTGTAGGTACAGTTGGGCCAAAATTATCGTTTTGCTCCTATAGTTACATCTAACTCCTTAAATACCACTAATCCTTCTAATGAACAATAAATCATAGTCTAACTATGATCAAACCCCTTTCGGGCTAGGAGAGGGTGTGACACTACATTGTTCAAGCCCCAGAATCAGCCTTTCAGGAAGCAATTTATCTACTTACCCCAACATTAGGGAAGAAGTGAATTTCTTCTTGTGTAGCTGTGTTCCCAGCTCTCCAATCAAATGAATCCTCAATGTAGGCTTGTTGAGTCGATGATATGGCCACTCTCACATATACAAATCAAAGACAAGAGTTCACAACTCACTCAAGATTCAGGTCATGTTACCTATGGTCATCCTGGTGAAATGTAAGTCTCTATTATGAAAGGCGTTATATAATGAGACTAAACATTTCATGGTCCAGTCTTATACAAACTCCTTTGTATAGAATATTCATGCTCACGTGAGTCCATATGAATGATCAGGATCAAATCATTTGTACACTTTACAACATTTGTAATATCTACAAAGTAGGCCATACTTATAGTGTCACCATGATAAGGTATCCAACCTTATTCATCTACTACAGGCCATTTAAGTTATCACTTAAACATGACCCACCCGTATGTTTTTACATAAATGTTTAAGCTACATGATAATTTTGGATGTTAGTTTATTTGTTTGTAGTTAATGCAACTAATTTTGAAATACAATATCACATATTTTATTACATAAATAAAATGTTTGTACATTACATTACAAACTATAGGACCTTACGAGACTTAGCGCATCAACCCCAACAATCTCCCATTCGACTTAAAGCTAGTCGGGTGTACAATGTACTAGTCATAGTAAAATACAAAGTACACAAAGCAATAAACTAGGGCACAAATCGTCTAGTACAAATCTCCCACATGCCCTAATCTAAACGTAGCCTATCCCATAGACCCATACTCTTCATGTGACCCTCAAACACCTTAACCGTAAGGGCCTTTGTAAATGGATCCGCAACATTGTGCTCTGAAGCTATCTACATGATGATCACATCCCTTCGATGAACAATCTCTTGAATGAGATGATACTTCCGCTCGATGTGTTTGTCGCGCTTGTGAGTCCTAGACCTTCGAGAATTAGTCTCAACACTACTATCATCACAATAAAGTGTTATGGGCTTTGACATGTCTGGAACGACTTCTAGATCAATCAAGAATTTTCTAAGCCAAACAGGTTGCTTAGTAGCTTCTCAAGCCGCTACATACTTGGCCTCCAAAGTAGAGTCAGCAATGCACCCTTGCTTGGTGCTCCTCCAGAATACTGCTCCTCCACTAAAAGTGAGCACTGATCCTGATGCGGATGTCCTAGAATCCTTATCAATCTAAAAATCAGAGTTCATGTGTCAAGTAAGGATCAAATTCTCAAAACCATACACGAGTACGTAGTCCCTCGTTCATGATAGATACTTGAGGTGTTCTTAACGACAGTCCAGTGACCATATCCTGGACTAGACTGATATCTACTGACTATCCCCACCACATAGCAGGTATCAGTTCTTTTACATAACATTACATACATCAGGCTACGAACAATCGATGCATAGGGGATCCGTCTCATTTCTTCAACATCTTGAGGTGTCTTAAGACACTGTTCCTTAGACAATATCACTCCATGCCTGAAAGACAGTAAGCCTCTCTTTGAGTTATGCATCAAATACTTGACAAGCATTTTGTCAATGTATGATGCTTGAGACAGAGCTATCATTTTGTTCTTTCGATCTCTAAAGATCTGAATTCTTAGAATAAACTAAGCCTTTCCCAAATCTTTCATTTCGAATTGGGTCACTAGCAAGTTCTTAACTTCAGTCAGTAGACCTACATCATTCCCAATTAGTAGGATATTGTCTACATATAACACTAAGAAAGCTACCGAATTGTTGGTGATCCTCTTCTATACACAAGGGTCATCAACATTTTGATCAAAGCCATAAGATTTAATCGTAGTATCAAACCTTATGTTTCATGATCGAGAAGCTTGCTTCAGTCCACAAAGGACCAACTAAGCCAACAAACCTTTTGCTCTTGATCTTGGGTTATAAATCCCTCGGGCTGCTCCTTGTAAATTATCTCATCAAGATTGCCATTCAGAGAGGCAGTTGATAACTTGTAGAAATACAAGTTATTTATGCCATTTTATCTAGATATTGCGGCCAAAAATTAGTAATTATGCGCCAATTGTATGAAAATTAACTTAGTATGACAATAATTATAAATGTTTGCAATTACACCCACTAACACCAAAAAGATGGAGGACAAGCCAAACTTTACTCTGTTTTGTAGGAGACCAAGTCACCGCTTATGCTTAAGGCTCATGAGAAACTAATCAACGCATCTCTATCACATTGCATCCGTCGATCAACCTTGAAGAAACAATTACCGAAGTAACGGCGCAATGCGATAATCGGTCTAGAGCTATGCTTCGACCGCATGCGGCAATAAAAATAAACACTGCATGCGAACCTATGATCGAAAGATGCAACCGAGCAATGCGAAAGCAGAGGATTAAGACACGTGTACAACTAATGGTTGTGCAGAATTGATGGTCTGATTGCATAACAGAAGGAATAATATCTCTCCATCTACGAAATTACCATAACCATCAAGTGGGAACTGCATGGCCAGAGTCAAAGGATCTGCTCCTATAAATACCCCAGCGAATTGAGAGAAAATTATGCTATTTGATACTGGGCTAAGTACTGTAAGATTTTAGAGAGAAAAAGGCTGAGCTGAGTGTTGAAAAGAAGAAATCCGGGAAGAGAAAAAGATAAGGCCAAGAGGTAAATCTTAGATCCGACCAGTTGTATACCCGATCGAAGCTCTGTGCAGAGACCCCTGCTACCGGTGGAGCAAGACTGAGAGGGAAGCTCTTCCTACCATCGAAACCATCCTATCCGGCAAGCAGATCTCCGTTGAATCTGTGCCAAGACATTGACACCTGATTGTATCTGTTCTATCTCTCTTTCACTGTATTCCATGTTTTCTTTATCTCTACATTCACACATCATGTATCAAACACTTAGTAGAAATATTAAATGTTTCGATAGATTTCATTTACCATTCTCTGTCTATTTTCGTTCACCCATTAGTCACTTTCTCCATGATGTTTTCTTAATCTCTTGATGAGAAATATGAATCACCAAGAACTTAATATGTATTAAAGTTATCAAATACATTTAGCTAAAGCATGCTAGACGGCATCTTCACCTGTGAGAGCAGAAGTGAAGATGTCATTCTGATCTATCGAGAGAAGGTTAGAAGAGTACGTTAACTAAAGCAAGTAGTACTTCCAAACATGGAAGCAACCTTACATTCATTACGTTAAACTCTATTTCACCACAGACATGTGGGAAACACGGCCAATCACTGAAAGGTGTACGCCAAGAGAAGAGCGGAACAGTATTTGTACCTTCAATTCGATTAAGAACTTGCGTTGTTTGTAATACGTATCTTTCTCTTTCTAATCTGTTCACAAGACTTGTCGTCGCATTCCACGTCTTTGCACAACCTTCACAGCCAGCCTTAATCCTAGTATCTTGCACATAAACCTTGTATCTTGTAACATCTAGTTTAGGTTTATTGTATTTTCATGTTTTATCGTATCTTACTGCTTTCCTTTATTTTACTCTAATTTACATACTATACAAACATTTATAAAGAATTGAAAAACCCGATTGCATATATCATGAACATACCGCAATAAGTGGCACCACTTCCCCGTGTTCGACCTCAGATCACACTGAGACACTTGCGGTGGAATTACACTTGGTTCCATCGTAAGGAAACTTGTGACAATGTAGGGAATACTACTTGAGCATCTCTAATTAACACATAAATAGTAGTAGTATCGCATCATCATGAGCATTGAATATCATACATACAAATCACGTTACAACAGTCTTGATGTCCATCTTCCAAATCTCATAGTCATAATATGAGGCAATGGATAGAAGGATAGTCTTTAACATGGCAACAGGTAAAAAAAGTCTCCTCATAGTCGAGTCCTTCAACCAGGGTATAACATTTTGCCACCAGTCAAGGCTTAAAGGTTTTCACCTTCCCATTAGCACCCCTTTTTCTCTTCTAGATCCATTTGAAACCTATAGGTTCTACCTCATCAGGTTGGTTTACAAGATCCCGTACTGATTTGAAGTACATTGACTCCATTTCGAGATTCATAGCTTTGATCCACTCATCTTTATCAATATCCTCCATTGCCTTCTTGTAAGACAATGGATCCTTAACATCTCCATCAGCTACCATAGCTAGAATTTCCATTAAACCCATGTAATGGACAAGTGGGTTCGCAACCCTCCCACTGCATCGAGGTTCCCTCAATTCTTGTGGTGGATTTGACCTATTAGATGATCCATATTCAACAACTCTTGTTGAGATGTTAAGTTCTTCAACAACTCTAATTGAAGGTTCAATAGTTTCTTTGGAAAGTTCATTCAACATAATTTTACTATAGGACTTGTGCTTCCTTATGTGGTCTTCTTCAAGAAAAGTAGCGTTCATCGATAAAAACACTTTGTTTTCTTTTAGGTCGAAGAAGTAAGCACCTCTCGTTCCTTTGGGGTAGCCTACAAATAGGCATAATTTGGAATGAGGTTCCAATTTCTTAGGATTAGCCTCAAGCACATGTGTTGGGCAACCCCAGATTCTGAAATGATGTAAACTAGCTGTATGAATATTCCATAACTCCAAAGGTTTTCTGGTAACACTCTTGGATGGAACGAAGTTCAAAATATACGCTACAGACTCTACTACATAACCCCAAAACGAGTCAGGTAAGAAAGCATAACTCATCATAGATCGAACCATGTTTAATAGGGTTCGATTTCTCCTTTCTAATACACCATTCTTTTGTGGTATACTAGGTGCTAAGAGTTGGGATACAATTTCACATTCTATCAAATAGTTTTGGAATATGAGATCCATAAACTCTCCACCTCAATCAGATCGAAATGTCTTTATTATTCTATTTAATGCAAAATGTCTTTATTGTTCTATTTAATGCATTTTCAACTTCAGCCATGAATTCTTTGAACATTTCAAAGGATTCAGACTTATTTTACATTAAATAAACGTACCCATATCTTGAATAATCATCAGTAAAGGTGATGAAATATTCATAACCTCCCCTAGCTTTTACATTCATCGGACCACAAATGTCTGAATGTACTAGCTCTAAAGATTCTTTGGCCCTGTGACCTTTTCTAGTAAAAGGTCTTTTAGTCATCATGCCTTCAAGGCATGACTCACACACGAGTAAAGAATTTTCTTCTAACTCGCTTAAAAGTCCATTCTCCACCAATCTTTCAATCCTATTGGGATTGATGTGTCCTAGTCTTAGGTGCCAAACCTAGGAATTTTCTTTAGGAGAAATTTAAGTCTTTTATGTTGAGTTACTGTGAATTTAAACATTTTAGTGTTATAGAGTTCCTTAGTTGCTAACGGTCTTAACACATAAAGGTTTTTTCCAGTTTCATGGAACAAATATCAACATCATTTTTGGAAATAAACCCTTTATTTACATTGAAGTTGATACAATAAGACTAATCAAGCAAACACTATACAGAAATTAGGTTCCTTTTTAAATCAGGAAGTACATAGACATTTTCTAGTAAAATGAATTTATTCTATAAAGTCAACTGGAGACCTCCCACTGACACAGCCGAGACGACGTGCCCAGTTTGCTCCACCCTTTTATACATTAAATTTAATTATATGAATGCAATTCATATATTTAATATTTGAATTATATTCAAATATTTATTTCCTCTCACAAATAGTTTTATATTATACTGTATCAAATACATTATTATAATTATATGACATATAATTAAAATTTAATTAATTATATCATATATAATTATTTCCATTAATTAATTTGAACAATTCAATTAATCCAAAAACTAATTCTCATTTAATCCCGTTGAGCTATCTTGGGGACCTCATGGACCTGTAGCTTAAAACTCCAACGGTACGTTAATAATTAATTAAACTCTTTAATTAAATTATTCATCATCCATTAAGTATTGGTCACTGCACTAAAGACCGACAGCTACACTCTTCGCACTACATATATATTTTTGTATCCATTGGATATAATCAATCAACAATACGATGACCCTTCACAAATTGCTCGTAAGTACAGCATGACAAAAATTCATTTTTGCCCCTGTAGTTACATCTAACTCCTTAAGTACCACTGATCCTTCTAAGGAACAATAAATAATAGTACAACAATGATCAAACTCCTCTCGAGCCAAGAGAAGCTATGGCGCCATATTGTTCAAGCCCCGCAATCAACCCTTAAAGGAGCAATTTAACTACTTGCCCTGACATTGGGGAAGGAGTAAATTTCTTCTTGTGTAGTTCTATTCCCAACTCCCCAATTAGACAAATCCCCAAAGTGGTAGGTGTGTTGAGTCGGTGATCTGGCTACTCTCACCCATACAAATCAAAGGTCATGTTACCTATGGTCCTAGTGAAATGTAAGTCTTGAGACTAAACAATTCGTGGTCCGGACTTATATAAACTCCTTTGTATAGAATATCCCCGCTCACATGTCTCCAAATTAATGATCAAGATCAGATCATTTGTAGCACTTTACGTCATTTGTAATATCTACAAAGAGGGTCATACTCATAATGTCACTAGTATAGGGTATCCAGCCTTATCCATCTACTACAAATGATTTTATGTTATCACTTAAACATGATCAATCTGTATGTCTCTACATACATGTTTAAGCTACAAGATAACTTTGGATATTAGTTTATAGGTTTGTGGTTAATACAACTAATTTTGAAATAAAATATCACATATTTTATTACATAAATAAAATATTTGTACATTACAATTACAAACTATAGGACCCTACAACATTTAGGACATCAACCCTAACACCATGGCTATTATATGAACACTTGAACTTTATGTGGCGACATAAAGATGGATCAAGTTCGAGTAAATAGCCAAAATGATCTATAGTATATGAATAAGGTTGGGTGCTTTATTCTGGTAACACTATCAGATGCGGCCCACTCGGTACTGGTTACAATTTTTTGTAAAGTGCTAGAAACGAAGTGATCCTGATTCGTTCATGTAGTGACATGATGAACAGGGGCATCCTATGCAATGAGTTTGCATAAAATCGGACCAAGAAATTAGTCACTCTTACTTTATAATGTTGTTTACTATTTAAGACTGACTATTTCAAAGCAATGACCTAGGTAACTTGACCTTAATCCTGAGCTAACTATGAACTCCTATTTATTCGGAATTATCCTTAGATTTCCATGGGTGAGAGTTGGCTCAATAGTGCTGACTTAATAAGTCTCCCATTTTAGAGGTAAGATTGGGTAGATAGATGGGGACATAGGGTACAAGAAGGAATTCACTCTTACCCATTTTTTAGGGATAGTAGAGAGGTTGTTCCCTTAAGTGCTGACTCTAGGTCTTGAACAAGGGGCCTCACCCTCTCATTTACTCGAGTGGGACTCAGTTTAGTGATTTGATCACAAACCAACTGTTCATTAGAGGATCAGTGGGACTTAAGGAGCAAGATGTAATCTTGGGGGTAAAACAGCTTTTGATCCAACCATTATTACGAACAACCTATGAAGGGTTAACTTACTAATCATGGTCATATCGAGTGGACAAAATATATTTACAGTTAGGGGATTGCAACTACTGGGCTTTAGTGGAGTGACTCGGTAGTTAATGAATGGTGGTTAATTAGGTTAAAGAGTTTAGCCGGTTAATCTCGAATCGTTAAACCCATGATCTCTAGGTCCATGAGGTCCCCCTACTAGTTCATATCGGACTAAACCTTAGAACAATGTGACAAACGAATTTGAAGGGTTTGAATTTGGTTTTTGGAGGAAAGCGTTAAATATATATGATATATTTAACCTAATGTTTAATTGTGAATTAAGCATAGAGAGAGAAGATATTTAAATAAGATTTAAATATCAAAATTATGTATAGGGATTCATATTGATTGGGCTTAGAGTTGGATTTAATATTAAATTAATTAAATTATTTAATTAATTCTTTAATATTAATTTAATTTTAAAATTTATTATTAGAATTAATTTTGAAATTAAATAGAATTGGTCAAAATTGCATAAAAATTCAAAATTGTTGACTAGGTCAAAAATGCAAAGAAATCAAATTCTTGACTTTTGACTTTGTTGACTTCGGACTTTGAGAGTCAAATCTTGACCTTTAAACAAGTTAGTGGAAAGATTCAACAATTGTGAATTGAAAATGTCAACTGTTAAACTACTAAGTTCTGTCTTCAGTTGAAGACACTTGCCCCACTAATCCCACTTTGAGTTAGTGGATTTTTTAGTGTCAAATTCTCATCAAACTCAAAGTTGCATGTTTTGCATGTAATGACCTTTAAAAGGAAGAGATTTTTTTATTTCAAATTTTCTTGGTCAAGTGGAAATCTATGAGATTATTTGATAATCTCATAATTTTTTTCTCTCAAATACTTAACCTTTCTCTCTCCAAATTAGTCACTCACCAGATCCCACCATCCCATTCTAAGGCTGGAGAATAGTCGGGAAGACTCTCATGGTGATCTACGAACTGTTCGTGAGGATATTGTGGAGAAGATTCAAGTCTACAAAGGTTATATCTCTCCCATCCCTTTGTAATTTATTTAATTGCATTCTTATTCTTTGATATTAACTTAATTAGAGTACTTTAGACCCGTTTTTCCTTCCACTGCGCATGCGTTCGTTCCATCAATTAGTATTAGAGCATGCTTAAAGTACTCAATTTGGGTTAATTTTTGCATATGGCGGGTATTGATTCATGTGATGAATGTTTGTGTGCTAAAGTGGACAATTTCGATTTTGGCATCCAAATTCTCTCTTGGGTTATATTAATTATTGTAATTGCCCGGTGTTTTTTAGGTTTGAATGTGTCGTGAAGGGTCTGTATTTTTGCGAGACACATTAGAGTCATTTTTAGGCTATAATTGCTCGTTTTCGGCAAAGAGGACAGCTTCTTT
Source organism: Benincasa hispida (assembly GCF_009727055.1). Lineage (NCBI taxonomy): Eukaryota > Viridiplantae > Streptophyta > Magnoliopsida > Cucurbitales > Cucurbitaceae > Benincasa > Benincasa hispida. The sequence goes on along the minus strand of NC_052359.1, from coordinate 68,954,185 downwards.
TTGGTGAAAATTTTCTTACACACCTGAGAAGCCTTCCAAACCCGGTTCACAACCCGCGACCCAACTCAGAGTGGTGCTTGACCCCCATAATTTGTAGCTGATGTGTATAACTGTCTCAAACCCGGTCCAAGACCCGAACATCACTCCAGACCTGACGCATTCGTCGATTTTTGGCCCAAATCCACCAAGTCAGTTCGACCTGCTTCAAGTATGCGCGACCCAGCCTAATTTTTAACTCACACCATCAGCGCTCTAGCCTAGTTCGCTAGTTGATCCATGCCAACTCAAGCTGTTTATGTCTTTAGCCACTCCAGCCTACTTGGTGGTAACCTACACTTGCTCCATTCGACCCGAGCTTGACCCGTGCGCTTGGTTTTGTTGGCTCAGCTGGTTTAGATGGTCTAGATCGGTCTAGTTCGACTGGTTTGACCAGTTTTGATCGATTTTGGATCATTTTTGTTGTTTCTCGGGTTTCTGAGGCCAGTTCAAGCATTTTTCAAGCAAATCGAGCTGGTTTGAAGTGTTCAGAGGCGGTTTGAAGTTAGCTTCATTTGTTTTTTTGTAATAAGTTTAGCTTGTAGTTAGCTTAGGATGCCAAAACCGGTCTATTTTAATGTGTTTATTTAATTATGCATTGTGAATATATGAATTAAATAATTTATTTATTGTGTGCATATTGTATACCATGTAGATTTAAAATCTCACCATAAGATAAGTATGTAGCATGTGTAGGATTCCATGGTTTTTTTTTTTTTTTTTTTTTTTTTTTTATATATATAAGTTGTTATATTAATGCATGGAATGAATGTTTATATAATTGTTATATAAAGCATGTTAGATGCTTGTTATAGGTTTGTTGTCTTTTTATAAGTGTTATAAAAAGAGATAGACTTTAAAATCTATAACAAAGATAAGTTGCATGCTCATGTAGGTTAACCACTTGTTTTAATAGTGAAAATAGGTCGTTATCTTATAAAACACGGGTTACAAACTCAACCGGTATATAATCCTGTCTAAGCTTAGGGGTATTTAAGTTAATGGTCTACAGGACACCTCCTACCTGGAGACTATGGCCGAATAATTGAGTGTTGTTAACCGGTTTTATAAGCACACGTGAGCGGCGTGAGGTGTTAAAATTGGATTATCACCTAGATATTGTAGGTTAAATCCAATTTAAAATGTTATACTTGGATAAACCACATAGACTTAGGTCGTTTAATTAGTCGGAACATTCCTAAGTAAATATTTACCCAAAAATAAATAGAATCCTTTAGTGGGAGATTAATAACATATACAATATGTTGTTCTTAGCTTTAACGTCCCTAAAGTTCACACCGTGAGATCCATGCAATGCTTCGTGTCGATTATACCTTGTCTGCTCTATTCAGAAAGTGTTTGCATCCGTCAACAGCAAAGTTCATAGGAGAAGTAGTTCATAGGAACTGGGTGAAGGATGTATGTCAACGTGTCCAGCAGTCTCTTCCATTAGTTTGGACCGTGAGATTCCTATGTTGTACTTGCTTGTCGTCTTTAGGGCGGCATTAGCTAGTTGCTAACGATGGCTATCCACTCGGAGGGTTGTAACATAGGATTCAGAACAACTCAAACTCCAAAAATGGATAGGATTTCTTAGGTCGTTTCCCAACTTTGACTATTTAATTCAGTAGCCTTATTGGCCCCGCTAGTCTTTGAGATTTGAAAATGGAGGGTTACACTTATAGAATTACTAAGTGTTAGTAAGTTCTTGACAAAAAAATAGTAGTTAAATGACCGTCAAAATATGAGTTATTCTGGAGATAGTATTTAGTCAAGAATACCTTTCTTTAGTGAAGGAGTATTTGACTGTCCCTTAGTAGCACTTATTCTAACTCACTATAGTATCATTGCAAATGAATTAATAAAATTTTGGTAATTATTACTTTGCTAAAATCTTATTGGGTTTAATAGTAATTCATTAATAGAATTTATTGATATGTTCAGCATGTCTAACTCTTTAGTACAATTACTTACTGTCAAGAAGCTTAATGGGGACAATTATGCTACGTGGAAATCAAACTTGAACACAATACTAGTAATTGATGATCTTAGGTTTGTTTTAACCGAGGGATGTCTTCAAAACCCCGACTCACACACAAACCAAACTTTTCGGGATGTATATGAAAAGTCGACAAGGGCAAATGAAAAAGCCAGAGTCAACATTCTTGCCAGCATATCTGATGTTTTGGCTAAGAAACACGATCACATGCATACCGTTGATGCGTGAATGCAAGCGTACGTTTTGATGTAATAAATCCCAAAATAGGGTATTGTCCTCAGGGATCGACATGAGAAATTATTCTTGAGCTTAGCTATCACAATTATTTGTCAATTTTATCCAGGTAACCAAAAGATGATTTTTATTGATGATTAAAAAGAACAAAAATTCAATCACACACGATTACAATTCAGAGCGAAATGATTTCGATTAGGGAGTACAATGAGTAATGACATGCAAATGATTGAAATCGATAGATTGAGGCTAGAAGTTCTAAAATCATGAAATCCTCTCTCGAGCTCAAACCTTACTAATAACTAGGCATCGACCTGAATCTCTTTTATTGCTTGATTAGTTACAACATTAAGACACTTCAATCGCACCCCTTATTATTCTAAATTCATTCTCATACAATTTCGGATAATAATCTAAATTATTTGATCAAATGAATTAAATTCTCTCTCGAGACATCTAATTAAATTAAGTTCATTCAATTTAATGGCCAAAATCATTAAACACAAACAATTTAGAAATATATGCAAAATCAATAATTGTGAATTCAAATACTCACAGTAACATCCCTAAAATCTACAAACACCCTAGAAATAAAAGTTAGCCATGCATGATTTCAACAACAATAATCAACAAACAATCTGTCATCATGGTGAAACAATAATATAAACGTAGAAAAATGATCTCCCCTCAATAGGATCGAATCCCAATTACGATCTCATTGACTCTGGCCACGAATTTCGAATTAGTCATCGAAAAAACGCACGTTCTCGATCAATTCTTCCCTTCACGATCAGCCTAAAAATGCTCTCGTATCAACCCTCAATCGAAATCTTGATCTTCAGCCAGAACAGTTCATAATCGCTTTGTTTCGCCTCTGTACGGACTTGAATTTTTGTGTAAAACACTTTAAAATTGCTTCCATTCAGACCTGGCGATGCAACACAGTATTTATAATGTAATCGCAGCATTGCAACGCTGTAAATCAGTGTTGTAATATTGGTGTCATGCCAGCCACGCATAGAAGTCATAGCGTTGCGACGCTACTCTGTTTCAAATTGCTCTCGGGTCTGCAGGGTCAGGGAGAAGTGTTGCAATGTTCGTCCAACACTGGCTCCCCCGAATTGTCTTCCAAAATTGCCTATTTTCTTGGCCCTTGATCCTTGGTTTCTTCCTAATTCCATAGCCAATCCTTAATTGCTCAAGTTAAGAGTTTTGCCCCAGGGTTTTTATCATTTTCGTACAAATTGCTCTTGATGCTTAGTTTTTTGAAATTACTCAATAAACCACATAAACTAAACAAAACCAGCAATATTATTTCTAAATTTGAAGGTAATAAAAGAACTTTTTAGATTCTTTTCAACCGCTAAAGAGATTTTGGAATCTTTGTGGGGGATCTTCAGACAGCCATCCTTCTCATTTAGACATGATGCCATCAAGTATGTTTACAACTTCCATATGAAAGAAGGGGCCTCTATTAGAGAACATGTCCTAGACATGATGGTCCATTTCAATGTGTCCAAAGTAAATGGAGTTGTCATAGATGAGAAAATTCAGACCAGTTTTATTCTAGAATCTCTTTCGAAGAGCTTCCTACAGCTCCACACAAATGTGATGATGAACAAGATAAAATATAACTTGGCTACTCTTCTCAATGAGCTTCGGACTTATTAGTCCCTCTTGAATTCTAAGGGATAAGAAATGGAGGTAAATACTGCCACCACGAATAAGGTCAACAGAGGATTGTCCTCTAAGACAAAGTTTGACCCTTCTTCTTCCAAGAACAATAGAGTTCCGATGAAAAAGGGTAAGGGGAAAAGGAAGACTCACACTGACTGCAAAGACAAGACTAAAGTTACAGGTAAAGGAAAATGTTTCTACTGCAACGAGGATGGGCACTGGAAAAGAAATTGTTCAAAGTACCTTGAGAAGAAGAAAATGAAGAAAGAAAAACAAGAAAATTAGTTTATGAAGATTGCATGCAGAAGAATAGATAATTCTTCATGTTTTGAACATGAGAGATTATCTCAACAAAATCAGTGGGAGTTTCTTAAGTTGTTATCCAGAGATAGATTCATTATATTAGATAATGTACTTTTTTTTTTTAAATGAAAATAAATCTTATATCTATCACTTGTTAGAATAAATAAAAGTATCTTTTGACATAAATGAAGTGTTCATTAGCAAACGAATTATTTTTATTTTTTCTACTAGAAAAAAAGTTATATGTTAAAACCAACCAAAGCATATGCCTTTTTAAAAATCAAGATATTTAAAATGATTGAAACGCAAAACAAAAATTCAAAAGGTTTCTTCAAGTACATATCTTTGGCCTTTAAGTCTTGACCACATTAATCTCAGTGAGATTGAGAGATTAGTTAAAAGTGGTCATCTAAACTAGTTAGAAGACAACTGGTCTTAGAGCCAAAGAACCCTAAGAGCTTGTGCATTTAGTGTAGAAGTATATCAGCATGCAGCAGAAGCAACAAGGATCAATAAGAATTCTAATTCATCAATTTTGGTGATAAATGAAGCATGCTTATAGAATAATAAGAGGGTTTCAAGTCATGCCTTTGTAGAATCTTTAGAATCTCGAATTCAGTTGCAAATCTTCTCAAATTATTCTTGTGAACCACCTCAAGATCTTCCCCACTATTCTCTTGGAGCTTTAGATTGAGTTGTGGGACTCAAAATAAGCTTGAATGAAGGGAATTTCGAGAAGAACTTACTGCTGCTCCCACTTCAAAAACACCTTTCCCCAACTCAAATTTTTTAGCAAAAACTCAACTGATGCATGCTTCAATTTCGCTTCAGTCTTCTCTATATATTGCAAGACTATCATGCAAAGGAGAAGCCTGCATGAGATGCAACTCATACTTGGAGTATTAAAGCTATAGTCAAATGGGTTTGGTGTTTGTTCCTTGGTTAGGTGAGTGGAGAAATCCCATTTTTTTTTTTTGTGTGTTTTTCCAATCTTTTCCGATTACAATCTGATTTTACAGAATCAATTTTATTTCAAAAATTGAAAACTTTATCAATTTTATAAAATTAAATTCATAAATTAATTTTCTAATTAATAATAAATATATAATTAAACAATTTAATTAATTCTAATTATTTTAATATCAAATAGTAAATTAATTTTACACAATATTCCACCTTTATGAATTTAATATTTAAATCATATTTAAATATTAATTCTCCAATTTCGTTTAATTACAAAATTAAATGCGCAATTATATCTAATATAATTACTAATTCCATTAATTTTAATTTGAACGTTTGAAATTAACTTATCATTCTACTCTAAAGCTAATCCATTTACGAGATAGTAAGGGGACCTTGTGGACCTACAGATCATGGGCTTCAACGATCAGAGATTAATTGGCTAAATTCATACACCGAATTAATCCTCATTCGTTAACTAGTCAGTCACTCAACTAAAGCTTGCATCTTTTGCTTGTGGTTCTCTAGTGGGGTCTCGATCCCCGTCAGCCATTTGTCGAGTCAGTGCATCAGTTCCCCGAGGCATGTTTTCTATAATATTCACATTATTAGGTTCATAACATCATTTACATGCCCCAAAACTAATGCATGATTCTATTTCCCAAAACCTTATGCTCTACTACCAACTTATCACATTCGATCCCAAATTATCCTTTAAATCCGAGAAGGGATGTGAAGACAGCAGTCGCCAACCCTCTTATGACAACTACTGACCAACCTGTTCCTGTGAACCTATCTCCTTAGCACTTGTTAAACCAGATTAGAAGTTTATATTCTCTACATCTTATAGTAATCTCGTCATCAAACCACTGCACATATATATAGATACTGCAAGTTAGCTATCAAACCAACTTACATTAATAGATTCTAGAAACTTATGTCAAAATGACATGTACTGACAAAAACAAGAATCTAGACATAACAAAGTGGACCATCTAAACTTCAAAATCTTGGGAAGATCCTGAGTAGTGACTGACTGAGAGATCTGCTAGGCTTTGGAATGTCGACCACTGCTTGTGTAGGAAAATTGTAAACCCTCGAGTCTTACTTAAGCAACTTAGGTCAAACGTGATAATAAGGAAAATAAGTGGATATTCTAAGAAGTAACTTGAGGGTTATTAAAAGAGGAGAAAGATACCTAAAGTGTTGAGAATGAGACTTTTGAGGGCTTAAAGTGAAAATATAGTTAAGTTTGGTTATGAAGGGTAAAATTTGGCTAAGTATAAATGTGCCCATGCGTTGAAGAGTGGTGCCTGATGTATGGAAACCATGATTCATGGAGCTTATTGAGCACAAGTGTAGGCATTGAGGAGGGGGAGGGCATGGCTAATGGTTGACCAAGAATGAAGAGATGGTCTTGCAATGATGCCATGCATTGAGTCGGCCATGTTGAGGTTAGGTCACATTGATGCATGAAAAGAATGGCCTTAGGTGAGGAAACTTATGCGTTGATGTTCATAGGCTAGGCAAGGTATGCATAGAGGAAGGCGATGACACTAGGCATTGGGCACGAAGGCATGTGCTGGCCGAATGGGGTATGCACCAAGGGAGATTAAGCGTTGGAAGGAGTGTGCAGTCATTTGAACTATGCATTGGTCTTGAGGTTAGGTGTGGATGCAAGGTGGGTTATGTGGACAAGACAAGGCTATGCGTCCAAGTGAGGCCAAGTGAGGTTAAATGTTGTGTGAGCTATGTGACTAAGAAAGGTGTTAGGCATTTAATTAAGGCTATGCGTTGACAAGGTGGAGGCGGCCAAGAAGAGCTATGCAGCCAAGAAGGGCTATGCGGCCAAGGGGTGATGCATTGAGTTGAGTAAACTTAGGGAGCAAGGCTAGGTTGACAGCAAATCGGGGCAAATGGCTAAATCTTGTGATGTTTGGGGTTGAAGTAAGGATGAAGGGGGTGCACCATAAGGCATGCTAAGGGAGACTACGCGTTGGCTTAAGTAGATGAGGACACTTCAACCACATGCAAGGAAGAGGTGTCAAGGAGAAGCCGCTGGTACTTGCATGCTGAAGGCAATTGGACATGCAGGGCTGGCAAGGTGTCAATCGTTGGGGTTTTTGTGCTTCTATAAATAGGGATTCTTGAGGCTGATGGTTCTCACAATTGACTTGTGCAATTCAAGTAAAATCTGTGTGAAACTATAAAGAGGAGAGTGTAGTAGATGATCCTAGGCTGGCGTCTAATTTGGATTAGTGAGAAGTGAGGAATTTGCATTGGAAAGCAGAAGCGTCAGCTGGACGCAAAGGGCAGGCGCCATCACCTACACCCACGCCTGGCGCACAATGCAGGCGCATGCACGCCTATCGCGAGGCGTACCTCCTGGACAATACGGATGCCCATCTATTCGCATGGCCGAGTGACCCAACGCACGTCCACGTTTTACACATTGCTAAGCACCTCGTGCGTGCACGCTACTCAGCACCTTACCCACACACACTGCTCAACACCTCGCGCGTGAACGACCACGTTTTGTTACTGTTGCACACTACGTCTTTGCAAGGTTTGCCACCTAGCCATGCCCAGCCTAGCAAGCTGACTACTGCCCTCGCCCACCAGACTACCTAAATAACCTCAAAAGTTGTGTTTTTGGGCGTTAGACCTATTTTTAGGTAATTTAAAGTGGGTAAGCGAATTATTTCAATTTAAGGATATATTTAAAGCTAAAATTGATTTATTTGAGGAATTTTGAGCTAATTTAGGATTTCTTTGAAAATAAGTAGAATTCGAGGAGACTGGACCAAGGGTTGCTCTAGGAGGACTGTGAAGGAACTTAAAAGAGGACTGTGAGTGGTATTCTGTTTTCGTATGTTTGAGTTATATAAATGTTATTACATATATATGTAAGATTTGAAAATTGGCATAATCGGGAAATGTGTTTTTCTTGATTTTATTTGTTGATTTGATTTTTTTTATTTTGCATAACATGAATTGCATTGAAAACTGGGATTGTACCCTAGGAAATTGTTAGCGTGTCACAAGCACGTCCAATGGAAAATTGTCGACATGCACACATTCGACGGCTATAAAGGTACTGGGATTGTTTCCTCAACATTCATATCGGGAAATTCACGGGAATACGTAGAAAATACATGATCATGCTAGGGATAATCAGTTATCAGGTTGGAAGAGTTACATTCTCACGTGTTATGATTGTGTGATTGTGAATTGGTTTCCAAAAAAATGAATTTCTAGAACAAACATATTTTCTTATAAAATATACCACTCACTGGGCTTTTTAGCTCATGTTTCCCAATGTTTTATTTCCTCTCCTCAGGTAGCAGAAGCAGAACGTTATAGGAAAAGCCACACAAGGTTTTGAACTGCCACTTTCTCACAGAGCGAAACTTGGATTGGGTTATTCTTGAAAGTCATTAGGTACTTGGATTGAAAAATATGTTTAATATGAACATTTGTAACTATAACTAAAAGTTAATTTTTATTTTACGTATTTGTTATTTGATGAATTGGTAAAGGTTGGACAGTTGATATCAGAAAGGCGGTATCAGCTGTCTTCCCATCACCTTTCGGGTTTGTGGGATAAAACTTGGGAGGGGGTGTGACAATGTGGTATCAAAAAATAAGGTTCTGGAAAAATCATGAAATAAAAATTAGTATAGGTTTTGGCTAGCTCATAACAGGCTTTGGGAATAGGATTACAGGAAATACTGGGAACAATAGAAGGAGTTAGCTAAAATACAGTTTATAACCTTAAAATGACTTTCAATGTAGGAATATGTATCCGAGTTGAAAACCTTGGTGGCGGCAAGAATCCAAAATAAGTGACGCTACCTTTAGCACTGACTCTAGAAGACATAGAGGAAATATTGAAACTAATAACCATTACTTAGACATTGATCTTGGACACCAGATCATTTACCTAGGAGTAAATACATTGGAATCCAATAAGGAACCTAGATGTCCAAGGTGTGAGAAGATTCACAAAAGCCCATGTTTGTTAGAGGTACATGTTATGGTTGTGGTCGACACGACCACTTAGTGAGAATTGCATGTACTTCCAGTAGAGTCTAGGAAAAGATAGGAACAAATTCTTAGAGAAAACCAACTACAACAAGGTACACCGGTAAGTAGAATAAACAAAATATTTATGCTTGAAACGACGTTTGGTATGGAAACAAAAAGGACTCACATATCAAGAAGTTCCAGCCAATCAGTATGCTTTGTTTTGAATTGTGAAACTGAAATTCCCCGTAGAATAATAATTGAAATTGATGACAAATGTCTATTTGAGGTTTATGTTGAAGAATCTTGGAACTTCAGCTTGTTTTGTCAACAACCTGGACATGCTCAGGGAGATTGTCCTTGGAGACAAGAAGAGAAACCTGTATGACTACTAAGGAAGCAATTTTTAGAAGATTATCTATTAGGGATTAGGAATAAGAGAATGTAAAGAAGAAAAGAAAAGTATGATGAGAAAAAAAAGAATGTAAATAGTTGTGAATAGGACTAGAGCTTTAAATAACTAATAATGTGAATAAATAATTGGGATATTGTGTAATTAGTTTGTTGTAAGTAATTAAGTAAGATAGGATTTATACTTAACCAATACTTTGCTACCTTGTAGAAAAATCATGCTGAGAAGCGGGAAACGCTGAGATCAACCCAATACTGATAAATCTAGGGAGGAAAGTGAAGGGGAATTTACCCAACCCCAGGAAAGAGTAAGAGAGGAAGAGTGATTGTTAGATAAATTCACTCACAAGCTATGTGAGAGCTTAGGAACCATACAGCTCGACCCCGAGAAAAAGTATGGTATACAGTGCTTAAGATCATTGGGAGCTACTGTGTTTGATGAAACCACGGACCCCGCTGACGCCGAAGTGTGGATTAACTAGTTAGAGAAATGTTTTAAAGTAATGTGTTGTCCTTAAGATAGGAAGGTGAATCTATCGACCTTCTTACTACAAAAATGGGTTGAAGATTGGTGGAGAATAGTGGAATATCGGAGAAAATAAAAAAGTGAAACTACATGGAAAGAGTTCCACAAAGCTTTTTAGGAGAAATTTTATCCTCGATCGTTTGTGACGCAAAGCGAAATTAATTTCTTTAGCTCGTATAAGGTAGTATGACTATAGCAGAATATGAGCTAAAATACACCAAACTCTCAAGGAATGCCTTGAATATTATTGAGGATGAGAGTGAATGCTGTAAGAGATTCGAAGCAGGATTGAGAAAAAAAATTAGGATTCTCGTAATGGCAAGTGCTGCATGAGTAGAATTCTCAAAATTAGTAGACACGACCATGAGGATTGAGAGAAATATGATGGTGGATGAACAAGGACTAAAAGGAAACCCATTAGTGAACAAACTGAATAAAGAGGAGAGTAAAAGGTTTGCTCTCGGGGTGGAAAACAAAGGATTATTTAAGCGAAAGGGAACCCCAAAGTAAGGATCAAGCTCTAGAGGAGCAAGCCATTTGGGGAAGTCTTTTACACAACCCTATCCAAAGCAAATGAAAGAATCTATGGCTAGTGCTAACTAAAGACCTTGGTGCTCAAGCTATAATAAATATCATTGGGGAAGATGTCCAGAGAAGGCACACACTTGTTATAGGTGCGATTAAGTAGGTCATTTTAAACGAGAATGTCCCCAGTTAGTAGGAAACAACGAAAGAAATGTTTTGCAAACCATTAGCGAAGGGATGAAACCTTCAGGCTAAGCAAAAAGTGACGGGAGAACAAAACTGATCTCAGGGAAGATTGTATAACTTTACCCAAGATGAAGAGATGACAGATGCTACAAGGTGCTAAGCGCATAACTCCAGAAGTGTAACTTTGAATCAAATCTTCTAACAATCCTTGTTTATAAATAAAACATGTTGCTTGTTTGTGTGCATAAGTATGCTGAATTTCAATGGAGGCTGAGGAGAGGCCACATTTTCTTCTTCCCCCTTTATGTTTTAGTATCATTAGGCTTGTTTTTTGTTTATTTTTGGATTGTGAGCACGGATTGGATTGTGCCTCATTGGTTTGTCTATGAGTTAATGAGGTAATTTTCCTATCTAGTTTTTTAATTAAGGATTTGGTGTAACTCTTTAGTTTTCTGCCCAATTTGATGTTTTAATTCAAAATTTTGTTTTCTTTAAATCTCAGTTGAATTAGATTTTCATTTTTGTGTTGGATTGATGTCCTTATTGTCAGACCCCCATCCATACTACTCTATGAGCCTAGGAAAGGACATGATTGCAGCAGTTATCAACCCTTTTGCTGACACTTACTGCCTTCTAACTCTAGCAGAAATAATCTGATACCAAAATGAAATCTCAAATACAGCGGCTATCTCTATGGCTAAACAACAACATTAAGTATTAAACACAAAATACTTGTAGAGATTACATTACTAGTTTCATAAGTCCCAACACTCAACACTTAGTTCCTATATGAACAACTATAACATGTGTACAACTATTTACCGTAACCACTTAGCAGACAGGTTACAATAACTCTTGAATGGCAGAGCAGATGTGAAGCTTTCTCTTGAGGATATGATCGTTACTTGGGGGAAAGAAAAACATTTGAAAACGGGGTGAGTTTTCTAGCCTAGTGATTAACTTAAGAAAGAAAACTGATTCTCATGCATAAGTCTCAATAAAGAGATGATACTGAAATTATAAATCTCTATAGTAACCTTATACTGCAATATAAACATTTTCCAAGCATAAAACATGTAAATCTATTTTCATCATAAAACATTAACCGTTCCTTAGTTGAGAATAACACTGTTGTGGTTAAATCCCAAACGTCAATTGCTTAGTCAAGAGAGAACCCTTTTGCTCAATCTCTGACTTTCACTACCTACGTACATATGGTTATAACTAAGTACCGTCATACCTTAGGTACTTCTGCCCAGATACCGTCTCAAATTTCCCTCAGTATTGAGCTGTACAGATACCTTCTCAAATGTCCCTCAGTGTCGAGCTTTAAGTAAAACTAGTCATATTGTGACTTCCTCTTTAAAGCATGTAAAGAAAAACGCATAAAAAAACATGTCTTTAAAGGTATAACGCATGCTTTGTGTATTTAAACAACACATAGATAGTTTTTCAATAAACTTTCATACATGGCATGTGTTTAAAACATAACTCATAGTTTGCTTGGAAACTACTTTGTAAAACTAGCTAGCATGAGAATAATCTTTCTTTAAAACATGGTTTCTTTAAGACATTGTAAATATTTAGTCACTCACAACTTTTAGGACTACTCCTCAAAAGTTGATATGCTTCTAACACTAGTGTTAATCATGTGGACACAAAAGCACATATTTTAACTACTAGCATTGGTCTCCCTTTTGAGACTAACTCTGAAATAGCCTTGCGTTTAGCCTTCCTCTAGAAGACCTTCACTCAAACGCATACGATGCTGTAGTTTTAACACTTAGAAATTTCCTTGAGGCTTTGGCTCTTACTATGCGTCCAACACTCAACACAAACTCATGCCCACTTGTGCAACCAACACTTGCTTTGAGTGTTCCTTCAGCTGAACATGGTCATCCACAAAGGCTGTTGTGCGTCCAAGCCTCCAACGCAAGCCATCCTCAGCCCAAACAGAAAGTTAAATGCCTTGGAGTACTCAGACCTTAGTCTGTCCGAGCATTTACTTTGAGCTGCCAACTTACTCGACCCAAGTAGTTGCCTGCTTGATCATAAAATTCTAGATTCGTCTTACTGAATTAATAACTCGAATTATAGAGCTCATCTCAATAAATTTTCTTCTATAAACTTGTTTAGAATTGTCTCAGGAAGCTTACCGTAAAGGTTCAGCTTCAAACTCTTTGAGGTTCGTCTTGGAGACTTAATTCTTTATCGATAGCCCGGATTCACCCATGAACTGAATCTCTTGTCCCTTTTTCCCTTCACCTATCAAACTAGACTCTCAGAGATTTCCAACGACACCAAGAACTCTCAATTTGAATGAAGGAATTGATCAAACTGAGCTTTTGAAGTTCAACATTCCTTTTATACTACTTCCCATCGCTTACCATTAAAGCTTAGGATGACACCTCCAACTTAGATGGAGCTAAATCTGGTGCTTAGGACAATTGTTGCCCCTCAACGGTGGTTAAGACTAATTACTTCATCTACTATCAATACATGCTTCAAATAGGATCAACGCACCTCTTAGTTCTCACACAAGCCTATTCCAACGCATGTGTTGTGTGCCTTCTCCCCCTCTCGGTGTCAAGCTTCAACGCAGCTTCAGCTCTTTCAGCTTTGTAAAGCTGGAACCATGCAAGCTCTACTCATCGCATGACAAGCTTGACCAACACACAACTTGCCTTACTCCAGCATAGAGCTCTAACGCACATTGAGTAGCCAGCGCTCAACGCCTATCCTGGTCCACTCGCATGCAAGCCTCAATCGTTTAGCTCAGCACCCATCGCGTAACTCATCGTTCAGTGATCTGTCGCTGATGCTTATCACCCAACGATCTCACTCTTGCTCATCATGTAGCACACAGCCTATCACACAGTTCTCGCTGCCGTTCATCGTGTAATACTGACGCCTATTGTTTAACACATCACGCCCATCGTCTACTGCTCATGCCCATCGTGTAGCGCCATCGCCCAGCGTCATCCTCTAGCGCTGATGCTGATCGTGTAGTGCCATCGCCTATCGTGTACACTATTGTCTAGCGCACCACTTCGGATCGTCTAACACCGCACATTGCTACATGATCGTCTAGCACATCACTTATCACCACTCGTTGCTACACGATCGTTGTCACGCGCAACTCCAACACCGAGCGCCCATGCTCGTGCACACCTGAAGTTGCCGCATGCATGCTAACCTCTTAAGACTTGGCTACTGCATGCCTCATCTACGCATACTTTTCTCTCGGCTACACTTTAGCTTCCTTAAATGTCCAATTAACCTCTTAAATGAGCAAGGCCAACACCCCTAGCTCAACTCCAATGCTTAGCACAAGGCCAACGCATGGACAAACACTTAGCCAATTTTTCAAGCTTCACCCAAGAGTCAAGTTTTCAAACTCAAAAGTTTCTTTTAACTTTTCACCCTTTTCTCTATAATTACACATTATTTATCACATCAACCTACTCACCATACTAGACTCAGTAAGGAACATACATAAGTAGAGAAATTAGGGCTTAGGGTACACATTTGCCTCCCTCTTAAGAAAATTTCCTCCTCGAAATTCTACTACAAGTCCATCAATTTAACAACTGCGGATACTTGTTTCTCATTTTCTCTTCAGCTTCTCATGTAGCTTCTTCAGTGCTATGGTTTCTCCATAGTACCTTTACCAATGGTATTGTCTTATTCCTCAAGACTTGCTCTTTTCTGTCAAGAATCTCCACTGGTTCCTCTTCATAAGACATTCTATTTCAAATGCACTGGTTGCTCAGGTAACACATGGATAGGGTCTGGCACATACTTTCTTAGCATTGCCACATGAAACACATCATGGTTACGAGATAACTCTGGAGGTAGTGCTAACCTATAAGCCATTGGATCATCTCATTCTATTATCACGTAGGGTCCAATGTATCTCGAGCTTAATTTCCCTTTCCTACCAAACCTGAGTATTCCTTTCCATGGAGACAACTTAAGAACTACTTTACGCCAACTTCGAATTTCAATTGTGTTCTCCACTTATTTGCATAACTGTTTTGTCTATCCCGAGTTATTTTAAGATTTTCTCTTGTAATCTTAACACTGTCTAACATCTGCTCAACAAGTTCTGGTTTCCTTTCACCGATTTCATTCCAACATACCAGAGTTCTACATGGTCTCCCGTACAAATCCTTATATGGTGCCATTTCGATACTCGAATGATAACCGTTGTTATATCCAAATTCGATCAACGATAGATGCGTATCCCAACTGCCCTTGAAATGCAATACTTATGCTCTCAGCATGTCCTCTAGTGTCTGAATCATCCGCTCAGACTGACCATCTGTCTATGGATGAAAAGCTGTACTAAAATATAGCTTGGTACCCATAGCTTTCTGTAAGCTAGGCCAAAATTTCGATGTAAACCTAGAATCTCGATCTAATACAATCGAAACTAGAGCCCCAAACTGACTCACAATTCTGTGAACATACAACTTAGCTAATCGGTCTAGTGTAAAAGTAACTTTAACAGGTAAAAACTTAGATATCTTTGTCAATCTATCGACGATTACCTATATACCATCATAGCTCGCTGGTGTCTTAGGTAAACCAAAAAAGAAATCCATCATAACATGCTCCCACTTCCACTCTGGTACTAGGAGTGGATTAAGCAATCCTACTGGCCTCTATTGTTCAGGCTTAACTTGCTGACACACTAAACATCTATCAACATACTCTGCTATTTCTCTTTTCATATCAGGCCACAGTACGACTTCTTTAATGTTCTATACATCTCCGTACTACCCAGATGCATAGCATAAGCTGAACTATGTGCCTCTTCTAGAATAGCCTGCTTAAGTGCTAAGGTATTCAGTATACATACTCTACCTTCCTTTAGTAGCACTTTATTTACTCTAACTGATAGTTCGTTCTCAGACCTTTACTTACTTCTTCAGTTAACTTCTGAAGATCAGAATCTCTTAACTATTCACGTAGAATGTCATCTATGAGAGTAGGATGTACTTGAAATAAAGCTATCAAATCTCATGTCTGATTAATTGATAATGTCGATTTAGCACTATACAACTCATGTATCAATACACCTCTTACTGAATAGATAACAACTCTGGCTGATTTGGTCTTTCTACTTAGAGCATCAACCACCGCATTCACTTTACTTGGGTGATAATCAATTATACAGTCAAAATCTTTGATCAATTTGATTCATCATCTCTGTCTCAAGTTTAGCTCTTTATGATCACATATATACTTTAGACCCTTATGATCAGTAAATATATGACAACGTTCACCAAACAAGTAATTTCTCCACAACTTTAGAGCCAACAAAACTGCTACTAACTCTAAATCATGCATAGGGTAGTTACATTCATGCTTCTTTAACTGACAAGAAGCATAGGCCACTACCTTTCCTTCCTGCATCAGCACACATCCTAATCCTTGTCGAGATGCATCACAATAACCCTCAAACTCTTTACCTGGTGTAGGTAAAGTTAACACCGGTGCTGACACTAACCTTTGTTTCAACTCTTGGAAACTATGCTCGCATTGTGGCGATCACTCAAACTTCGCATCTTTTCTGGTCGGGTTTCTCAATGGTAGAGCTATCTTACAAAATCCTTCCACAAATCTCCTGTAATAACCTGCTAAACCCAGAAAGCTGCATACCTCTGCTACAGTCATGGATCGTTCTCACTTAACTGTCTCTTCTGTCTTTTGGGAATCTACACTGACTCCGTCTACTGAAACTATATGCCCAAGAAATACAACTTGATTTAACCGGAAATCACACTTAATAAACTTGGCATATAACTTCTCTTCTCTTAACATTCGCAACATTAACCTTAGATGTTCCTTGTGCTTCTCTGTACTATTGAAATATACTAGTATATTATCTATGAAAACTATGACATATTGGTCCAGGTAGGAATGAAATATCCTGTTCATCAAGTCCCATTAATACCCCAGGAGCATTCATCAAACCAAACAACATTACTAGGAACTCATAATGTCCATACCTGGTCTTGAAAGCAGTCTTTGGAACATCTGTTTCCTTCACCTTCAACTGGTGGTAACCTGATCTCAAATCTATCCCTTTAACTCATCGAATAGATCATCTATACGAGGCAATAGGTACTTATTCTTAATGGTCACCTTGTTCAACTATCTATAGTCTATACACAATCTAAGAGTATCGTCTTTCTTCTTGACGAACAAGACTGGCACTCCCCAAGGCGACACACTGGGTCTGATGTACCCTTTATCCACAAGTTCTTGTAACTGAACTTTCATCTCCTTTACTTCTGCTTGAGCCATTCTATTTGTTGTCTGGGATATAGGTGTTGTACCTGGAACTAACTCAATAGTAAACTCAACTTCCCTGTCAGGTGGTAAACCTGATAACTCTTCAAGGAATATGTCTAAGAATTCTTGTACCACAAGTACATATTCAGGTCTTAGATTCCTATCTTGTGAAATTGCCACATATGCTAAATAAGCTTCACATCCCTTACTCAGCAGCCTCCTATCCTTCACTACTGATATTAAACTTCCTGGAAGTATTCTTTTACTTCCTACCAGGGTTATCTCTTGTTCACTTGGCTTCTCGAACTAGCTGGGGACAATCTTTCTTGAAATACCCTGTTTTTCTGCACTAAAATCAAACATTTCTGTCACCATAACATTCGAACCCTGCTGGCTCGCACGTCCATAACTCCTCATACCTGACTGTTCAGACAATGAGGGATTAAAACTCTTACCTTTCGTCTCTCCTATAGTTTTGTGCTGCTCCGCACCTGTCTGAACTATGTCTACTGCCCCTACACTCTGCTCAACTCTGATAGCGGTCTCAACTAACTTTATGAAATTCACCCAATTAGCTGTAGAGGTAACGGGAGTACGTATCTTCTTTTTTAGGCCATTCTCAAATTTCCTACATCTCTCTTTCTCTTCTGCAATAATCGAAAGGGCATACTGAGAACTCTGTAAATATTTGCTCGAACTCAGCAACCATCATCGATCCCTGAGTTAGCCTAGGAAACTTATCCCTCTTTGCTTCATTGAAAGCACTAGGGTAGTATTTATCCTCAAATACTTTTCTAAACTCAGGCTAAGTCATAGCTCCTGAACTGCTTGTCCTTGCCTCTATCACCTTGCACCATTTCTCAGCCCCTTTCTATAGCAAGAACGCTGCTAACTCAACCTTACAGTCCTCAGTGCATCTCATAACACTAAAGCCTTTCTCAATCAAGTCCAACCAGACCTCAGCATCTACTGGATCTGTGGCTCCATCGAACGTCGTGGCACCTAAAGCTTTTAGCCTTTCGATGTCGAATTTCTTCTTTGGTTCTGTCTGAATCGATCCTACACTCGTCGCCAATCTCTGGGCGATTCTATCAAATACTTGATCCTTCATCTGGGGATTTGCACTTACCCGTGGGGTACTCGACTCATTTTCAAAAGTCATCTCTTGCGCTATTGGGTTATTGATGTTGGGAATGTCCTAGAACTCGCAATTCGTGTTAAACATTCTATTTTATTAATAACAATGACTTGTTGATTTTGCATCTTATTATGAAAATCCAATAAATGCATCCTTGGCTATAGTCTGAATGCTGTAACTTTATATAGTGACATAAACAGAATCAAGTTGACAGTATATAGCCTAAATGGTCTAATAAGTATATGGATGAAATTGGATATCTCATCCTGGTAACACTATTGGATGTGACCCACTCTGTAGTTATTACAAGAAGTTGTAAGGTGCTACAAACGATGTGATCCACAAATCGTTCATGTTGAAACATGAGAGTGGAGGCATCCTATGCAATGAGTCATATAGACTGGACCACGAAAATAGTCACTTTTCTTTATAACGACCGTTTACTGTTAAAACTGACTATTTCATTTATTATATAACCTAGGTTAACTCGATCTTAATGCTGAGCTAGCTATGAACTCCTTTTTGTTCAGGATTATCCTTTGATCTGCAAATGGTGAGAGTAGTCCAACAGCACTACTTAATCAGCTTACCATTTTGGGGATAAGACCGGATGAATAGCTAGGGACATAGCCTTGCAAGGTGGAATTTACTCCTACCCTATTTAGGGTTAGCAGATAGGTTGTTCTTTTAAGTACTGACTCCAGGTCTTGAAAAATTGGGGCCCCGCCTTCTCATGATAGAGAAAGGATTTGATTCATAGAAATCATGAATCAGAATTGTTCATTAGATAATCAATAGGAACTTAAGGAACAAGATGTAGTCATAGGGGTAAAACGGTATTTTTGACCTAGTTGTGATTACGAACAACCTGTGAAGGATCGACTTACTGATTATGGTTATTAAGTGGACATAATATATCTACAGTGAGGGGAGTTCAACTATGCACTATAGTGGAGTGTCCCATTATTCAACGAATGGGGGTTAGATCGGACTAATGAGTTTAGCCAATTAATCTCGAATCATTGAAGCCCATGATCTATAAGTCCGTGAGGTCCCCCTACTAGCTCGTAAATGGATAAGCTTTAGGGTAGCTTGAGAGATTAATTTAAAACGTTCAAATTAAACGGAACAAGAGAATAAATATTTAAATATGATTTAAATATATAAAGATGATTATTGTGCAAAAATCAATTTAATATTTGATATTAAATTATTTAATATTTGATATTAAATTATTTAATATTTTAAATTAATTTATGAAAATCAAAATTTGAATTAAAATGATTGAATATCATTTTTTTAAAAAAAAAGAAAATGAAAAATCATTTGCATTTTGCACAAAAATGGAAAATGAGTATTTTCCATTACCATCATCTTTATGCTCACAAAGAATGCATTATCTTCTTGACTTTCATTCTCCAAGCATGAGCTGCAAGCCATGCACTCGATCTCTTTTCATGTTCATCAAATATATATAAAGTAGATTGGAGTTGTTGAAGAGGAGGATAATCACAGAATTTTGAGAGAAATTTTTTCTAAAGAAGAAGCTGTCTTCTTCAGCTGTGCTGCTGTGAGTTTCTCTGGTTTCTTCACATCTGTAAGCTGTTCATGAGTCCCACAACTCTGCCTAAAGCTCTAAGAGCATAGTAGGGAAGGCTTTGAGGTGTTTCACATTGATAAAAAGTGAAGATAACAGCTGAACATATATTTTCTTGGAGAGTTCATCAAAGGTATGTTCAGAAAACCCATTTTTTTTTAGAAGAGCATGCTTTATTTTTTGCTAAAATTAATGAATTAGAAAGCTTATGGATCCTTGATACTTCTGCTGCATATTGTTTAACTCTTTCATCTAACTCTATTTCCCTTTGGATCTGGGTCATGACTAACTTCAGGGCCACCGCATGTAGGGTCAACATTCCTCTCCTCAGTTTGCCTACTCAGCTTGCCACTTTTCCTTGGCATGTTTACCTAGTTAATAAGTACACATGTTAGGAACTTACTTATGGGACTTAATCTAATGTTTGAACTCTCTCTTTCACTCAAAATCTTATGCTCTGATACCAACCTATCAGACCCCACCCAGACTACTTTTTGAGCCTAGGAAAGGACATGGCTGCAGTGGTTATCAACCCATTTGCTGACACTTACTATTTACTAACTCTAGTGGAAATAATCTGATACCAACATGCAATCTCAAACACAACACCTGCCTCTATGGCTAAATAACAACATTAAGTACTAAATACAAAACATTTATAGAGATTACATTTCTAGTTTCATAAGTCCCAGCACCCAACACATAGTCCCTATATGAACAACTAAACATGTGTACAATTATTTATAGTAGCCGCCTAGCAGACGGCTTACAATAACTCTTGAGTGGCAGAGCAGATGCAGAGCTACCTCCTGAGGATATGACTGCTACCTGGGGAAAGAAAAACATTTGGAAATGGGGTGAGCTTGCTAGCCCAATGAGTCTCTTAAGAAAGAAAACCGATTCTCATGCATAAGTCTCAATAAAGAGATCAGACTGAAATTATAAATCTCTACAGTAACATCGTACTGCAATATAAACATTTTCCAAGCATAAAACATGTAAATATGTTTTCATCACAAAACATTAACTATTCCTTAGTTGAGAATAACCCTACTTTGGTTAAATCCCAACGTCAACTGCTTTGTCATGAGAGAACCCTTTTGCTCAATCTCCGACTTAGTCAAGAAAGAACCCTTTTGCTCAATCTCTACCTTTCACTACCTACGTGCACGTGGTTATAACTAAGTACCGTCATACCTTAGGTACTTCTACTCAGATACCTTCTCAAATGTCCTTTAGTATCGAGCTGCACAGATACTTTCTCAAATGTCCTTCAGTATCGAGCTTCAAGTAAAACTAGTCATACTATGACTTCCACTTTAAAGCATGTAAAGCAAAATGCATAAAAAACATGTCTTTAAATGTACTAACACATTCTTGGTGTATTAAGCAACACATAGATAGTTTTTCAATAAACTTTCATACATGGCATGCGTTTAAAACATAACTCATAGTTTGCGTGGAAACTACTTTGTAAAACTAGCTAGCATGAAAATAATCTTTCCTTAAAACATGATTTCTTTAAAACATTGTAAATATTTAGTCACTCACAACTTTTAGGACTACTCCTCATGGGTTGATATGTTTCTAACACTGGTGTCAATCCTGTGGACACAAAAGCACATATTTTAACTACTAGCATTGGTCTCATTTTCTAGACTAACTCTGAAATAGCCTTGCATTTAGCCAACCTTTAGAAGACCTTCACTCAAACGCTTACCTTGCAATAGGTTTAACATTTAGAAATTTCTTTGAGACTTTGGCTCTTGCTATACGTCCAACACTCAACAAAAACGCATCCCCACTTGTTTAGAATTGTTTCAGAAAGCTTACCTTAAAATTTCAGCTTCTAACTCTTCGTGGTTCGTCCTGAAGACTTAATTCTTTATCGATGACTTGGATTCACCCGTGAACTGAACCTTTTATCCCTTTTTCCCTTCTCTAGCCTTATTCCGGCGTGACCTTCTTCCGGTAGCATCAGCTCAGAGCTTTCCAACGAGATCAATATCTCTCAATTTGCACGGAGGAATTGATTAAACTGAGCTTTTGAAGTTCAGCCTCCTTTTTATACTACTTCCCACCGTTTACCATTATAGCTGAGGATGACACCTCCAGCTTAGATGGAGCTAAATCCGGTGCTTAAGACAGCTATTGCCCCTCAATTAGTGGTTAAGACTGATTACTTCATCTACTATCAACAGATGCCTCAACTAGGTTCAAAGTACCCCTTAGTTCTCACACAAGCCTATTCCAACGCATGTGTTGTGTGCCTTGTTCCCCTCTTGACCTCAAGCCTCAATGCAACTTCAGCTCTTTCAGCTTTGCAAAGCCAGACCCATGCAAGCTCTACTCATCACATGACAAGCTTGTCCAATGCCCAACTTGTGTTACTCCAGCGCACAGCTCTAACGCACACTGAGTAGCCAGCGCTCGATGTCTATCCTGGTCCCCTCGCACGCAAATCTCAATCATTTAGCTCAGTGCCCATTGGGCAACTCATCGTTCAGTGATCTCTCGCTGATCCTCGTCACCTAACGATCTTGCTCTTGCTTATCGTGTAGCACACAACCTATCGCACAGCTCTCGTTGCCGCTCATCATGTAGTGCTGACGCCTATCGTCTAACGCATCACACTCATCGTGTAGTACCATCACCGAACATCATCATCTAGTGCTGATGTTGATCGTGTAGTGCCATCACCCATCGTGTAGTGCTATCATCTAGCGCACCACTTCGCATGGTCCAGCGCCACACATAGCTACACTATCGTCTACTACATCGCTTAGCGCCACACATTGCTACATGATCGTCTAGCGCATCGCTTAGCACCGTTCATTACTACACGATCGTCCTCGCGCGTACTCCAACGCCCAACGCTCACGCTCGCGCACACCTGAAGCTATTGCATGCATGCTAACCTCTCAAAACTTGGCTGCCGAATGCCTTGTCTACTCATAGCTTTTCTTTCGGCTACACTTTGACTTCCTTAAATGTCCAACTAACCTCTCAAATGAGCAAGGCCAACGATCTTGGCTCAACTCCAATGCTTAGCACAACGCCAACACATGGGCAAACACTTAGCTAATTTTTCAAGCTTCACCCAAAAGTCATGTTTTCAAACTCAAACTTTTCTTCTAACTTTTCACGCATTTCCCTATGATTACACATTAATTCTCACATCAACCTACTCACCATTCTAGTGTCAATAGGGAACATACACAAGTAGAGAAATTAAGGCTCAAGGTTTACACCTATCATGATTGCAATTGTCTGCTTGTTAATTTCAAGTTCGCATGTTTCCTCGTAGTTCGTCTATGCTTGAATTTACCCCGTTAACAACAATTGAATGTGTATGTTTAGGTTTACTGGTTGACCTTGAATCTTTGCATTGTATGTTTAATTTAGATTTGAAGAATAAATTGGTTCATTGAACATGGCTTTTCCTCATATTTAATCGACATTGTTGAATCCTAAATCTTAATGCATGTGTTTCTAGTTCTTTAAAAGAACTCAATTGAATCTAGCAGCATGTAGATTAGTTGGGGTACGGTCTCTCCAGCCTTAATTATTAATTAGGACGCTTGATTGGTTTCAAATTAATTGATTGTCGGTCTTTGTAGAGATTAGTTAATTCGCATCAATTGGGTAACTATGCATGCATAACTCGGTGACATGATTCATTGGCGGAAAACGAAGATTTAAATTACATTGAATCGCCACTTGATTCGAGAAGATAAACCAATTATCATTTCATGTATCCCTTGCAATTGATTTTTCTTGTATGTTCCAATTTCAACCAAAAACCAAAACCCCATTTTTACTGCGTTTCCACAATCAAAATTTATTCAAGTGAAATTAATTCTTCGCTTCTCTGTGGTTCGACCCCGCACTTACCACTATTCCTATGTTGTTTAGTAATAGTAGTAGTACGGTTTTAACAAATTTTCTTTTATTTTGTAGTCCTTTTCGGGAATCAAACGATACCGTAAAAGACTCAAACAATGAGAAAACTAAAAAAGTACAATAAAGTAAATATGATTTACTTGTCATTGAGAAATGTTTAGTGAAAAAATGATAAATTAACCTGGATGTTAGATTCAGGAGCCGCTAATCATATCTGTGCTTTCTATCAGGAAATTAGTTCCTGCAGCCAACTTATAGAAGGCGAAACAACCGTTAATGTCGGGACAGATGAGGTTGTCTCAGCTAAAGCAGTAGAAGATATGAAGTTATTTATTGTAGATAAATTTGTTTTATGATTTTACTTGAAAATGTTTATTACATTCGTGCCATGAAAAAGAATTTAATATCTATCTCATGTTTGCTACAACAAATATATAAAGTCTCTTTTGAAGCTAATGAAGTGTTCATTATTTCAAAAGTTATTAAAGTATGTTTAGCAAAATTAGAAAATAACTTATATGTGTTAAAAAAAACTGAGGTAAAAGTTGTTTGAAACATAGAGATGTTTAAAACAGTTGAAACTCAAAACAAGAAACGAAAAATTTCTCCTAATGCCTATCTTTGGCACTTAAGAGTAGGTCACATTAATCTCAATAGGATTGCGAGATTGGTCAATAATGGACTCCTAAATTAGTTAGAAGATAACTTTTTACCACCTTGTGAATCTTGTCTTAAGGGTAAAATGACCAAAAGATCTTTTACGGGAAAAGGTCTTAGAGCTAAAGAACCCCTAGAGCTAGTAAATCTCGACCTCTGTGGTCCGATGAATGTTAAAGCCCGGGGAAGGTATGAATAAAAATTTTAGAACGCTTTGATTAGATCGAGGTGGTGAGTACATGGACTTAAAATTCCAGGACTATTTGATAGAACATGGAATTCAGTTCTAACTTACAGCACCCGGTACACCTTAACAGAATGGTCTAGCGAAAAGGAGAAATAGAACCTGTTAGCCATGGTTCATTCGATGATGAATTATGCTTAGTTGCCAAATTCTTTTTGGGGATATGCAGTAGAGATTGCTGTATATATTTCGAACATGGTTCCCTCGAAAAGTGTTTCAGAAACACCTTATGAGTTATGGAGAGGACGTAAAGGTAGTTTACGTCACTTCAGGATTTGGGGATGCCTAACACATTTGTTGGTGCAGAATCTGAAGAAATTGAAACATCGTTCAAAAGTATGCTTATTTGTAGGCTATTCTAAAGAGACAAAAAGTGGTTATTGCAATGATCGTCAGGAAGATAAAATATGTGTATCGACAAATGCAACATTCCTGGAGGAGGACCATATAAAGAATCATCAACCTTGCAGTAAGCTAGTATTAAATTTAATCACCACATGAGCTACAAGAAAATCAATAAGAATTGTTGATCAAGTTGATACTTCAACAATAGTTGTTGATGAAAATGGTACTTCACATCCTTGTCTAGAGTTGAGAATGCCTCAACATAGTGTGAGGGTTGTTCAACAATCTGGTAGTTACATATGTTTAACAACAGAAACTCAGGTCGTGAAACTTGATGATGACTTAGAGGATCCATTGACTTTTAAAAAGAAAATGGGTGATATCGATAGAGACCAATGGAAAAAAGCCATTGACCTCAAAATGGAGTCTATGTACTTCAATTTAGTCTGGGAACTTGTAGATCAACCAGAAGGAGTAAAATCTATTGGTTGCAAATGGATCTTCAAGAGAAAATGAGACCAAGGTTGTAAGGTACAAACCTATAAAGCTAGACTCGTGGCAAAAGGGTTTACCCAAAGAGAGGGGATGGACTATGAAGAGACCTTCTCTCCAGTTGCCATGATTAAGTCGATTTGAATACTCTTATCCATTGTGGTCGGACGGTATCTTTTGGTTTCATTCCCAAAAGATCGTAGCATAAATAATTATGAATCACCGAACGAACTACTTATACTAATTAGTAGTACAAGCGGAAAGTCTGGGGTCGAACCTTAGAGAACCGAATTAAATTTCCCAAAATTGAAGCTTATAAGAAGTAACTAGGGGGGTTTTGTGAAAATTGTGAATGAAAATTGTACGAAAATTGAAAAAACAAGTGTGAAAGTATATGTGAAAATATCAATTGAACAAAACACTTAGCTTGGGTTATTCCAGTGTATTCCATTATTTTTCAGTTCCATCATAGACATAATCTAAAAATCATGTGAAAAATTCAAATTAAAACTTAGCCTGCTCGTTTAGAATTCTACCCGTTAGTCCATAAAATCAAGTTAGTTCAAGGAAGAGCGAGAATCTTCAACTAATTAATAAATCAACGGGCACTAAGATTAAAGGCAATGCTAAGCCAAACAATCAATTTTCGTCATCTAATCAATTATTTGAGCGAAATTTATCTAGGTTAGAAAGTAATGTTTATTAAATGGAATCCCAAATTAACTTCACAAACATTACTTAACCCTTGCTTGTAGGTGACGACTACCTAATGATTACAAATTAGGGCCAATCAAAGCAATCAATTATACAAACATAGCCAATTTGTCAAATTATCCCATGCAAGACAATTGAAAATAAATTCAAGACAAATTTCATTCAATCAGAAAAGTTCTCAAAGGAATTACAAAGTAATACTCAAGAATGAAACAAAATAGAATTAAACTACAAAACCCAAGCTAAGTACTTATCCCTTAGCCACAAATCATCATATAATTGAATCTTCAAAGTCTATAGGCATGAAAGGGGCAAGAAAAATAAAAAATTGGACAAAAGAGAGGGAGAAATCGTGTAGAAACAGTGTGCCGATCGAATGGTTGGAATGTGGTGACCCTCACTCAGACTGACACCCTATTTATAGATTTTTTTCGCAACGTCGCGATGCTTCCCTATATTCAGCATGTCTGCTTCAAGTTCGTAGCGTCGCAATGCTATAATGTTGCGACCCTGCTCTATTTTTCACGAATGGAGTAGCTACTGCCTTTCAACGTCGTTCAATTCTCAAATCGAGCGTTGTGATGCTCCAAACGGACAGAAACGTCAACTTCTTTGTATATTTTCGTCATTTGTGCACTTTAGCTCATAACTTGGCCATTTAAACGTCCTTTTGTCTCTAACACCTCATTCAACCTTTTATACACTCGAGTCCTACAAAACAATCAATTTAAACCATTAAATAACATAACAATCTCAAATTAAGTAGAGAAGGATAGTACATTTTGGTGCTATCAAACAACCCCAACATAGCTCTTGATCGTCCTCGAGCAAGGTAGAACAAGAAATCATACACAAATAATCAGTTTATCAAACCATAATGTTCCCTACTCAAGCCTCAACAGTAAACTAGAATCATACTCACAATTAATTAGGCAATAAAAAAAGCATTCCACCCATTAAGGATAAGTTTGAAAATTTGTTTAAATTTTGTCATGTGTGTACAAACACAAAGTTATTTATTTTGAACAAGAGCAAGCTCAGAATGGCCTTATGAATCCTCAATTTATTTTCCCCCTACACTTGCTCGAAGGTCCTCAATTAGGTTTCCTAAATTCAAAGTAGCAATGACATAAAATTGGAGTGGTCAAAATCTATTCATGCATCGCTTTTTATACCCTTCTCTTTTTTTTTCTTTTTTTTTCTTTCAAACGAAGGGGAAACTTAATCTAGGAAGGCGACTTTCGTTTTGGCTTACTCACATGAGTGTCATACAAGATATCCAACTATGGGTCGATTTTCGTTTAAAAGTGCCTTAGCTTACTTATTCATCTAGAGTACTTTAGCTTAGAGGGAGACCACGAGTGTCATGGCTGCCCTGGGTAAATCATACTCTTGAAGAAGAGGAGTAGACCCCTGTTTTTTTCTTCAGTAATTTTTTAGAGCAAATTGTGATATCAATCGATTACATCTCAAAGCATGCATTGCTAAATTGAACTGTGGAAAGACTAATATCTATCACCAAGGCATTTCAGAGTGACAAAAAACTTATGGTCACATAATTCAATTCTAAGCAAGCTAATAGGGTCAAGATAGATATGCAAAGGGTTTGTAGATGTATGAAAAAAGATTAGGCTAAATTTTCAATAACGCCATGAAAATCATGAATCCTTTCATCTTACCTATTCTCATGCAAAAACAATCTATACGAGTACATTATAGATTAATCATCGCAAGGAACAAAACAGCAAGACAAACCACAATCAAGCACAATCCAAACAAATCCAACCAAATCCAAACACCCCACCCCCAACTTTAAAAGCACACATTGTCCCCAATGTGATTAAAAATAAAGCACGAGGGATTAAAATACTTCCCTGAACAACTGAGTGAAAGGAGGATTTAGAAAACTCGAATAAGCTCTTCTCTATCAACCATCCTGCATCAAGAATGATAGAAAGAATTAGCTCAAAGATAAAAGAAAAATTACAGAATTGAAACCTAATCTATTAAAGTAAATAAATTTGAAGCCTGACTGCCTCTAGGAAGCACAAATTTTTACTGTCGGTTGCTCAATCGTGGTAGCTCATTATCAGATGTAAACCAGCGAGTCCATTCAGTAGGTGATGTCAAAGCAATCCAAAGACTCGCCATCATCGAATACCTTCAACCTGTGCCCATTCACCTTTAAACTTTCTATGTCTCAAGATTAATGATATCTACTATACCATGAGGATAGACGTGAGAAACAACAAATGGCTCAAGCCACTTTGTTCAGAGTTTCCCAAGCATAAACATCTATAGAGAGTTGTATAGAAGTACCTTTTGCCCTACTGGAAACTCCTTTGGTGCGATCATCCTATCATGATAATCTTTTGCTCTTTTCTTGTAGATCAGAGAATTATCAGAAGATTCTAACCTAAGCTCTTTTAATTCCTGGAGCTATAAAAGTCTAGCCTCTCCAGCTGCCTATAAATCCCAGTTGCACTTTTTGACTGCCCAATATGCCTTGTGATGGATCTCAACTGGAAGATGGAAAGTTTTTCCATAGACCATCCTGTAGGGAGACATCCCAATAGGGGTCTCGAAGGCCATTCTGTAAGCCCATAAAGCATCGTTAAGTCTAAGGCTCCAATCTTTCCTTCCTGGGTTGACTACCTTTTCGAAAATAGTCTTCACTTCTCTGTTGGACACCTCCAGTTGCCCATTAGTCTGAGGGTGGTATGGAGTGGCAATACGATGTTGTACAGCGTACTTCTTCAACAAGGAAACAATAACTTTATTGCAGAAGTGTGATCCTTGGTCACTAATGATTGCCTTAGGGAAGCCATATCTACACAAAATGTTAGTCGTCAAGAAACTTGCAACCACTTTAACATCATCAGTAATAGTGGCCTTTGCTTCCACCCATTTGGAAACATAGTCCACCGCCAATAAAATGTACTTAAACTCACAGGATGAATGAAAAGGTCCCATAAAGTTAATGCCCCATACATAAAATATCTCACAGAAAAGAATAGTAACTTGTGGTATTTAATTCCTATGGGACAAACCTCCTAACTTTTGACAACGTTCACAAGTCTTACAAACAAAGTATGCATCCCTAAATAAAGTGTCCCAATACAAACCCGAATGTAAGACTTTTTTAGTGGTTCTTTTGGGACCAAAGTTCCACCACATGCATGCTTATGATAGAATTCTAAAATAGAAAGAAACTCATTATTGTGGACTCACCTCATGACTACCTGATCAACACAAAATTTCAAAAGAATAGGCTCCTCCCATAATACTGTGACTCATTTTTTATTTTGTCTCTTCTATGCTTGTTCATTCCATAAGGAAACTCACCAGTGGTCAAATAATTCATGAGGTCAACATACCAGGGAGTCATTGAAATACCGTCTGCCTACATTAGTGCATTGTCAGAGAATTTTGCATCAAAACATATGACTTTAACCAAAACGTTGATGAGCCTTGTGTCTATAAGAAAATCGTCAATAGTTCATAGTTTTCCTAGTGTTGTATATAGACGATATCCTACTCATTGGGCATGATGTAGGATTACTGACTGTAGTTAAGAACTAGATAGCGACCCAATTCCAAATGAAAGATATGGGAGAGGCTTAGTTTGTTCTGGGTATATAGATTTTTCGGGATCGTAAGAACAAAGTGCTAGCGCTATTTCAAGCATCGTACATTGACAAGATGTTGCTCAAGTACTCGATGCAGAACTCCAAAAGGGGCCTACTGTCGTTCAGGCATGGAGTTACTTTGTCTAAGGAAATGTGTCCTAAGACACCTCAAGAGGTTTAGGATATGAGACGGGTACCATATGCATCTACCGTTGGCAGTTTGATGTACGCGACACTCTGTACTAGACGAGACATCTGCTACAGTGTGGGAATAGTTAGTAGGTATCAGTCTAACCCAGGCAATGGTCACTGGACCACAGTTAAGAACATCCTCAAGTATCTTCAAAGAATGAGGGACTACATGCTCATGTATGGAACTAAGGATTTGATCCTTATTGGATACACGAATTCTGACTTTCAGACTGATAAGGATTCTCGAAAGTCCACTTCAGGGATAGTTTTTAGTCTTAACAGAGGAGTAGTAGTGTGGCGAAGCACTAAGCAGGGGTGCATCGTTGACTCCACGATGGAGGCCGAGTATGGAGTTTGGAACGATCTCGCTTCTGCTCAAAGGTACTCTTTGATAAAAGTTCCTTCAGTTAGGAGGTGGAAAGGAGGACACTCCTCCGTAAGGACAAACATGAGATCATCGATGATCAAAATTGTTGTGATCGTGTGTTTCCAGCTAGCGTAATTCTCACTAGTCAATTTATCGGTGCTAAGTAGAGCTAATGTGGCGGTGGCCATTAATACATTACTGAAAACATAAACAAACTTAATAAGTCTATGCAAAACCACATTTTAACAAAAGTTTTTGTTTTAGCAAAATAGTTTCCAAGTATCCTAAGTGAATAGACTTTTTATTCACAATGATGCCCTAGCGAGGCAGGACAAACGTCACTGGTAGGGTGATCACATGCCCCTTCACTGGGATTAGCACTCTCAACCATTATGCAGAAACAACTCTTGTAACTGCACCTAATAGTCACCATTTGTTCGGTTTAGAACTGTTAACCCCTAACAATTTCACATAAGTGTAATCCCTCGTTTTTGGCCCTAGAGTCCCGCCCTAATGCCCCCACCTTAGAGAAAAGGCAGGTTAGGACAAGAAAGTAAAGCGACCTTATCCTATACAGAA
The DNA here is from genome assembly GCF_009727055.1 of Benincasa hispida. Taxonomy (NCBI): domain Eukaryota; kingdom Viridiplantae; phylum Streptophyta; class Magnoliopsida; order Cucurbitales; family Cucurbitaceae; genus Benincasa; species Benincasa hispida. The sequence goes on along the minus strand of NC_052359.1, from coordinate 68,923,139 downwards.
GATCAGATAGAGAAACGTGCAAAACTGCCATCCTATAGAGGTACACTCCCAGGGTGCCTCGAGGCGATGCACAAAACATATATCGAACCTAACGAGAGAGACCATGGGATATGCTATCGTATGTCCCGCTCCCACTTACTATGAACATTTTCTCCGTCCACCTTGATATTGAGCTACCTAAAAACCATTCTTTAGGGGGACGCTCCCAGGGTGCCACGAGGCCGAGGATAGATCTCATAGTGTAGATAATAAAGGGAGAAACGCGAAGAGATTTAAATGAACTATCAGATACCCCAAGTACCTCTAACTGAATGTTCTACCTAAGGGTTCATTAACTTAGACCATCTGACTACTAATTTTAATCTAAGTCAGTTTAATTTGCCCAAAACAACTCTTGCCTTTGAAATTAAACAAGTTCAAGTAGTCACATTAAACTCTCTAACGAACTGCCCTCAAATTTGCATGCATGCACCAAATCTATCTAATTCACCTTTCTAGGTAGGTTCCCAGGTAGGGATGTTCTGTTTCTATCACCATAAATACCCCAGCCTAGACAGAACCCACCTTAGACAAAATATCCCTTATAGATAGATTTGCTAGACTTTAACCTTTGATTGGTTAATTTAATCCTATTAAACTGATTAAAAGATTAAAGCCTAGGTTGCTAATCTTATTAGAACCGTGATCTTAGGTTCGCATGCATGTCTTTCTTATCGATTTTAGTTCTAATTTCCTTATTGTTGGGATTGGTGTCCTAATTCTCCCGGAGTCTCATTGTTTTGTAAAGATACACATTGTTCAATGAATAAAATAAGTGTTGTTTAATCTTGGCATTTACTCATATCCAATAAACAAAGCTCCTTGGTTATGTTATGTGAACTTAAGCATGTATATGGGATACACAAGTGGATCATGCCTTAAGTGATAACCTAATTAGGTCTGTAGTATAAGGATTATGGTGGGATACCTGATCCTTGTGACACTACGGATACGGCCCGCTTTGTAGAGGTTTGTAAGTATTGTAAACTACTACAGATGGTAGATCCTGACCATTCATGTGGAGACGTGGAGCGGGGGTATCCTGTACAAAGAGTTTGTATAAGATCTGGACTACGAGATGACTAGACTCTATATATAATGTCGTTGATACTAAAGACTTATATCTCACCTAAATTACCATAGGTGACACGACCTCAATCCTGAGTGTTTTGGGAACTCCTACCTTTGAGGGCGGTCCTTTGATTATTATGGGTGAGAGTGGTCAGATTTCCAACTCAACATGCCTACCTTTTTGGGGACTTGTCTAATCTAGGAGCTGGAAACTTAATCCACAAGATGGAATTCACTCCTTCCTGAAGCAGAGATAAGTAGAGAGATTGCTCCCTTAAGGGCTTATTCCGGGCTTGAACATAGTGGCCACAGCTTCTCTTTGGAAGAGAGAACTCAGTCATAGTAGGACTATGACTTATGTTCATTAGAGGGATCAGGTGGTACTTAAGGAGATAGATGTAACTATAGGGGCATAATGGTTATTGGCCCAGCTGTACTTACGAGCGATCTGTGAAGGGTTGTCGCACTTCTCATTGGTTAAGATGGACACATAATATATCTGTGGTAAGAAGAGTTCAGCTGTCGGTCTTTATTGGAGTGCCTGGCAGCTAACGGATGGTGGGTCCCATAACTAAAGAGTTTAGTCAGTTATTCACGTACCGTTGGAACTTCGAGCTACAGGTCCATGAGGTCCCCTTGGTAACTCAATGGATTCAGTTGAGGATCAGTTTTTGGTGTGGATTTGAAATATTCAAATTGACAAGAGGTATTTTGATTATATATGATATAATCAGTTTGATGTATGAAATACATCTAATGAAGGATTAATGTAAATGAGATTTACATTAAGTTCTATGGAATAGAAGAAGAACTATGGTTTATATGTTTCATGAGATGAAATATTAAAACTATAGGTTATAAATATAGTATGATAAGTTGGTTATCATTTATGTTTATAATAATATTAATTATTGGATGATTAATTATTTTTCTTTTAAATAACCAAAGTAGTAGGTGGTTATTGAATCATGGTAACCGTGAGTTTAAAAAGAAAATGGTTTTCCTATTTTCAAAAAAGGAGTTTTTACAAACGATGAAAAGTTTTGAGTTTTCTCTCTCGCGGAAAATGAAACTCACGTAGTCGTCAAGTAAATTCAGATTTACTAAACGACGGCTGAGCAAGCTAAACGATCGTGCAGAGTAGAGCTAAAAATCGTGCAATATTTACTAAACGATCACATAGTTTTGCTAGACGATCGCTGGCCCAAGGTAAATGATCGTGTAGTGTTTGTAGGCAACAGACCGAGTTAAACGATAGACTAAATGATCGCATGGCTTTTGCTAGACGATCGCTTAGTTTTATCTAAACGACTGGGCATCAACCTATATGATAGGTCTTTACCATCAACCACTTGCCCAGTCGTGTACACGATCGGTGTTTCCTCCTCCGTCTACCTCATACCAAGTCCGAACAGAGCCCACCCTCTGGATTCTCACATCAAGAATACCAAGGTAGCCTTGTTGGTGGTGTCAGACTCAACTTAACACCGTCGAGGTTTTCTGGAGGTCGTTCGTGGTGCTACGGAGGAGTTCGTTCGTGTTGCATAGGAGTTCGTGACCGAGACGATCGTTGAGGACGAGCACGAAGTGTTTGTGCTGTATTCGTGCTACTGTGTTGCGGTCGTGTAGATCAAGTGTTCGAGGTTGCTGTTATTCGAGCAATCGGAGTGCGCAACGGAGCGTGGTGACGCTTCTGCCATTGTGTGTAGAGTTTTCCCTTTATTCATTTAAGTTGTTTCATGCTGTAATTTCTGCATCTTAATTGTATAACCGCTTGTTTGAAGTCGACTGTAAATGTATTATTCATTCATGATTGTAATTTGGAATAGTCTTGTTCCGCTGCTCATGGAAATTTCAGATCCGATTTCCTTCACTTATAACCCTTATAAAAGAAACAACTAAAACCATAAACATTTCCACACAAGTAGGTATTTATAACACTTATAAATTTTAACTTATGTGTCATGCTTCATGCAATGTCCATTCATTACTATATATAACTTTTATACACATGTAATGAATCAAGCAAACATGCTTCCATACACCCTTATACTATAATACTTATAATATAAAGATGATGCATGTCTATGCTTTATGCATACATAAATATAACTCTTATATTACATGATGCATGAGCATGCTCTTATGTAATTTAAATCATGCTTCCCTAAATCACAACACCTACAATAATGAGATGATGCATGACCAATGCATAACCTAAGGTGGGATTTTTTCTATATGGCATACCATATGACATATAATTAAACATACATCCTATGTACATTCACAAAGATTAATGGACCCAGATGAACCGCCTCAAAACTGGAAATAAAAATTCTATCTATTACATTTTCCATCGAGCAAACCGGTTCACAGGTGAACCGGGTCTTGAACTGTCACACCCCACCCAGACTACTCTCCGAGCCTGGGAAAGGGCGTGACTGCAATAGTTATCAACCATTTAGTTGACACTTACTGCCTAATAACTCTTGCGGAAATAACTCTGATACCAATGAACAAATTCAACAAACAACTGATTAAGTAGGCCCATTTTATTTTATAACAACGTAACATTTATACAAATCCAAAACTTAATAACAAAGTTTACAAGAACAACTGTAAAACCCTCCGGAAGTGTAACTGTGGCACATGACAGACCTTGATCTTAGCAGCACCCTGGAACTCCTCACCTCTCTGCTACCTCGGAAGAAAAAGAAAAACATTTGGAAAGCATGAGCTATAAAGCCCAGTGAGTGACCAGAAAACTGATTTTTATCAAAAGAACTAACCCACACTTGGGTACTTTTGTTCAGATACTTTCTTAACTGTGTCCTTCAGTATCGAGCTACTCAGATACCTTCTCAAATGTCCTTCGGTATCGAGTTTCAAGTAAAACTAGTCATAAAATGACTTTCTTTAATAAAACTTAGAAATCATGTCTTTATCTAAAAGATCTTTCTTTAGCACATGGTTTCTTAAAAAAATTTAAATATTTTAGTCACTCAGCTTGATCATTTAGGAACCTTTCTCTCTAGAAGTTCCTTTGTCACCTCGGGCTCCCTTTTGAACCCTAAAATCCAGATTCAATTTAAAGCTCGGATTAATCATAGTTCAAGATCTTATTTTAAGCTACTTCCTTCTGCAATCATGTTCTAAAATGTCTCAGAAAGCTTACCATAAAATCTTAGCTCATAACTTGTGGTTTGTCGGAATCACCAAAACATTAAGACTGGCCCAGCTTATCCAACAGCTCGACCCTTATGTCTTTTCCTTGTTCTCTAGCCCGATTCATTGGAATTTTTCCTCCGGCAGCCCTACCCTGAAAACTAGACTTTCAGAGCTTTCAGGTGGCTTTGGAATCACTCCAAACTCACGAGTAAATTGGGAGAACTCCTCGTCCCAAGTTGATGCTGCTTTCCAGAATTCACTATCCAATGCGTCCTCTTTGAAATTCTATGACCAACGCATGGATTTTGGCTTCAACGCAAGGCTTGCTCAACGCTCCCACTCTTTTTACTGTATTTTTGAATTGTGATCTAAAAATGAAGTCTTTTGACCCTATTTATAGGCATCCAAACCTTCTCCAAAGTCAACACCACCTACTTGGCTGCATGTCCAAGTGTTTCCTCCTCACACCAGCAATGCAATTCTTTGATCAACGTAATCTAAGTGTCCTTCTCCTATGTAGCCAATGCATGAGCTTCCAATCTGATGCAACCACCTCAAATTCTTAAGGCTTAAGGCTTCCTCCCAAGAAGACACATGGTTTGAAGGCGTTTTCTAGGTGATCTCATCCTTTATATGCGTCCAACTCTTGGATGTTCAACGCATAGTCCATACTCAATGCATAGCCTATAATCAACGCATAGCAAGCCAATTCACTACCATCGCAATCCAACTTAGCCATCGCAAGAGCTAGCCATAACATACTCAATGCATAGCCTAGGTAGCATCGCACGACTTGCTTGGCATGGACGCATGATGCTGGCCACCGACGCATGGGCGTGCTGCATAGGCTGGCCGCTCGATGCATGGGTGTGTGGCATAGGCTAGCCATCGCTCGCTTGCTCGTCTGCATGAGCGTGCTTCGCCGTATGGCAGGGGTGTTCGATGCACGGCCACTCAACAGGTCTCTTCGATGCATAGACATGGCCGCTCGATTACGGTGCTCGCTGCATAGGCATCGACGCATGGGCATGGATGCTCTGCAAGCTCGGCAGCACTCGACACATGGTGCTTGGCACACGCATGGGCGCTCGACAGGCTCGATAGTGCTCGACGCATGGGCTAGGTACATCGACGTATGCCTGGGTAGTTTGGCCGAGGCTCCTCGATACATGGCTGGGCATTTGCCGAGGTTGCTCGATGCATGCCACCCTCCAGCCCTCGTGCCATCCCAATGCCTCAATTCCATTTTCCTTCCTTCACCAACGCATCAAACGCATCCATCATCCAACGCATCTAACGCATCCATCATCTAACGCATCCAACACATCCAATGCATCCAACGCATCCAACGCGTCTAATGCATCCAACGCGTCCAACGCATCCATCCAGCCTAATGCATTGGTCTAACCTCCAAGGCATTCATCACCCCCACTTTAAATTCTCCCTTTGCCCAAGTAATCTTTCCAAGATCTTATGGCCAATGCATGGCAATGCCTAGTCCAAAACTTAGTCAATTTTTCATCAATTTAAGCTTAACTCAAAACTACTCAAGGAAAATCTATTCAACACCTAGAGATTTTCCTTCACTTCAACATAGGATTTAACTTTTACTTAGTTCATTTCCTTAACCACCTGCTTAAGTAGGAATAATGAAAATTCGGGTTTCTCATGAATGCCTGGGTGAAGCTCCCATCGTTTAGTAAATGCAGCCGGGTGTGCACGATCATTTAGCTATGATCAAGTACCTTTTACAATGCGATGAAGCATGAGGTACCCAATCGTTTAGCGCAAAAGACATTAACCCGCGAGTCTAAACGATCATTTAGACTACGACGTTGTTGTGAAGCACTATCGTCTAGACGATCACATAACAAGCGATAAGTAAACTTTTACTTTGCGATCGTGTAGTCAGTAACTAAGCGATGAAGCTTACTGAGCTACACGAACGCCTAATGCACATACGTCAACTTGCTCCCGAGTATCCGATACTCTACGATTGCTTACACGACCCGATCAATGTTTGGTCGTCTTCATCCTCAAAGAACAACAACTCCTTGCCTTAAAGCTTCATCATGAACAACTCACAGAGACTCAAACACTTCGAATTTACAGACTCGATAGCAGGTTAATATGCCCAAAACCACAGGGGCCCTTACAATTAACTTCGAATGTAAAAGAATTTAAACAACAAGAGGCTTCATCCCAGAAAACTCAATTAATCCACATCAACATACACATGTTTAACGCTTAAACATAATGTAGACATGCTTTACCCACCAAGTAAGTGAATGTTATTCTTTGCATCAATGAATTTTGAGTATCAGAACCTGACTTTGATACCAATTAAGGGAAATATTATCAAAGAGTACCTCTGAGTGGAAGCAAGATCGTTCCAAACTCATTGTGACAAAAATACTGCATTCACAATCAAACATAGTAGTTATACATTTAATAATAAATTACGACATTCTTTGAACTTTAAACAAACAAGAGAACAAGATACATACCAGTTGAAGAACACTTATTTGCAGAAATCTCGCTCTAGTCAAGGCAGCAAATCTTGTTGTCGCCGAGATCATCCAAGCAATCATCCACCAAATCGCACTGTCGTATACCCACTAACAGACTCTTCACGAAAAAGGTAGTAGGGAAGACACCACCATGAGTGGACAATATCTCATAGTCCTACTATGAGTAGACACCTCTCGGGCCCCAACAGGTATAACCTTGTTCAATAAGACAAGAAACCAAGATTAAATTCCTCTTGATATGATGAACTATGAAAACATTATTCAGTAATAGATTACGTTTCTTGTCCAAAAATAACTTCAGCCTGCCTACAACAATAGCTAAAACAACCTCACTAGTACCAACTCGAAGATTCAACTCTCCCCGTGGCAACGTTTGCCAGGAACTGACGTGATTAGTAGCACCCGAATCAAGGATCCAGGAAGAATTATCATTCTCTACCAAACACGTCTCCAAGACCAATAAATCATATTTACTGTCTTTAGACAACCTCCTCTGTCGGAGAGTAGTGGGATTAGTATCATAACTTAAATAAGTTCCAAGTGCCATTTCAGAGAACACTTCTCATCTATGAACCTCAACAGAGTCAGAAACATCTATTTTCTCTTCCTGGAGTTGAACTTGGGAATTGACACTACTGGTTTTATCATCCATCCCTTTGTGCTCGAAAAGTAAGAACTGACGTTCAAACAATTCTTGCAACGAATCCATGATCTCATGTTCAATGACCATGTTCTCAACCTTTTTGTCCAAAGCATCATGTATGCTAGCCAAAATGTGAAGTTGGGCCAAAGAATTAGCATTCATCCATACCTCATATGCATTACGAACACTTCATGGTGCATCAAGGGTCAGGACTTGAGGACATTCCTCAACCATGAAAAACTCGAGGTCGTTTACCACGAAATACGTTTTACAAAACTCTTTCCACTGTATGTAATCGGTCAAACTAGAGGAAATGAATGAAAAATCAAACATGTTACTGAAAACAAAAAAACATTAACCTACATTAGGTTTTAAGCAAATACCCGTTGAAAAAGAAACATCCAATACGGTTTAACAAAACTAACATGAACCTCGCGTGACATCTAGTTTCGCAATGATGCTTAAAAGGTATAGGACAAAAGCCGTCGAAGGGTGGTCAATTCATCCCTCCTCTGAATTGAGACATTCTAAACCAGCCATTAATACCAAAATAACTTTTGTTTCTATAATGACTAACCATCATTGATTTGGTCAAGAAATCATTAACTTACATAACAATTTCCCGTAAGTGTGACCCACCATTTTAGGCCCTAGAGTTCCGCCCCAAGCAGCCAATCCGAAGGGAAAAAATCCGATTGGGGCAAAAACTAAAGTGACCTATCCATTTATGGAGTTCACCTTGATATTGACCAACTGCACAAAAATCATCTGAAGGGGATGCTCTCAGGGTGCCACGAGGGAGTACAAAATTCTCACGGTGCGAACCAATGACAGAGACTGTAGGACGTGTTGACACACACCCTTCACCCACTTACCATAAACACTCTCTCCGCCCACTTGATATTGACTCATGCAGACACCATCTAAAGGGGGATGCTCTCAGGGAACCCCAGGCCAAACATGAATCTCACGGTATGAACATTTAGAGAGAAACATGAATGGAATCATTGACATATCAGATACATCTCTTCCTCTTACTGAGTTATTTTTAACCTAGGGTTTAGTTTACTTAGAAACAACAGGGAAGAATTTTAACTGACTTTTTAGGTTTGGCCAAGAGTAACTTTTACCTTGGATAGTCAAACAACTTTTGATCATCATCCATTAAACTCTTTAATGGAGTCTTTGACCAACTGTCGCATGCTTGTAGAAAATCTATCTAATTCATATTTTCATGTACGTCCCCATGTAGGGGTGTTCCGTTTTCGTCAACTTAAGTACCCAGCCTAGACAGAACCCCCCATAGATAAAAGGTCCCTTATAGATAGATTTAATACAATTTTAATATTTTATGCCAATCAATTTAATCCTATTAAACCGATTTAAAAAGATTAAACTATGTTGATAATCCCATTAGAACCTTGAACTTAGGTTTTACTCAATCCAATTTAAAAAAACCCTTTAAAAACATGAGTTTGCCTAAGTCCACATGCAACTCTTTCTTATCAATTTTATTTCTAATTTCCTATTATAATGCTTATAACTAAACAGTTAAGACTATTCACAACGCAAAGCAAACACATACAAGGCATTCATAACATTTACAAATAGCCTAAGTGTCATGCTCCATGCATTTTTTTTCATTGCTACTTTTATATAAACCCTTTTAAACAATGAGTTTGCCTAAGTCCACATGCAACTCTTTCTTATCAATTTTATTTCTAATTTCTATTATAATGCTTATAACATAAACAGTTAAGACTATTCAAACGCAAAGCAAACACATACAAGGCATTCATAACATTTACAAATAGCCTAAGTGTCATGCTCCATGCATTTTTTATTCATTGCTACTTTTATATAAATCTTATACAAAATAGCAAATAACCAAGCAAATATGCTTCCATTCACCCTTATACTATAACGCTTATAATATAAAGATGATGCATGAATATGCCTGCTGCATGCATAAATATAACTCTTATACTTCATGATGCAAACACATGCTCTCTTGTAATTTCATCATGCCATATTATAACACTTATAATACATGATGCATGAATAATTGCACAACCTAAGGTGGGTTTTAAATCTATATATCATACACTATGCCATATAAACCAGATACATCTCATGTATATTAAACAAAAATTGATGAATCGGGATAATTAGCCTTAAAATCAACAAAGCCAAAAGCTAACTATTACAAAGGCAAAAAGTCTCCGGTTCAAACAGGCGAACTGGGTTTTGAACCGGCTGATCGAAGTTCGCGTTTCCACTGATCGTGTACCAAAACCCAAGCGATCGTCTATACGAAAGAGTAAATGCTTTACTCAATCGTTTACCAACGCTTCTAGAGCTAAACGATCATTTAGCAACGATCGTGTACCTATTACTATGCGATAAAGCATGAGGTACGCGATCATGCAGCACACAATGCTTAACGCAATCTCTAAATGATCGTCTAAACGACAAGGATTCGATGAAGCACCATCGTTTAAATGATCGCTGAGCGAACACCTGATTATTGCATACCATGTGATCGTGTAGTTAGTAATTATGCGATGAAGCATGCTAACTACACGATCGTTTAGCGCGTGCCATTTTATTATACGATGAACATCAAATGCTCCCACTCAATCGTGTACCTTTAGTGTCTACGCGATTGGGAAACCAACGCTACGCGATAGAGTAAACAGTTTACTCTACTGTTTAGCATTACCTAAATGATCGTTTAGTAAATACTACACGATCGCATAGAAAAATCTACACGATCGTTTAGCCAAATCTCAATGATCGTTTACCTGAGGCTACACGATACGACCAACTCTTGGTCTTCTTCTTCATTGATAATCACATCTCCATGCTTCGAGACTTCATCACGAACGACTCGACAAACTCAAACACTTTGAATTACATACTCGATTGCTTGTTAATTATGCCCAAAAACACAGGGCCCCTTACAAATTAACACCTTGTAATTTAAAGAAAGCTTTAAACAGAGGCAATTAACCCATAAACATTCATCAACACCATCCACAAATGCATTTACATTTAAATGCAAATGTAGAAAACCCACCACGACTGTAAAAGAAGTTCAAAACAGAAGTGAGATTTGGAATATCAGAACAACCTTGTGCTGATACCAATTGAAGGAAATCAGACATGAGGATTCCAATGAGCAGCAAAATGATCGTTCCAAATTTCATTCCTATTTGAACACACACAATTACAGTCCAAACGAAAACTAACTGGTCATACAACATACAAAATTATAGCATGCTTTTCTATAAGATCGAGGGATAAAGCATCATACCTTTGAAGACTCATCTTCAAACTCCCTCGATCACGAACACTCATCCAATCTCCAAGATTCCAACACTTGAACGTTCAAACACAGCGACCACAACACAACACGATCACAACAACCACAAACACAATGATCTCTAAGATCACGAACACAATGAATGGCCTCCAACACCTCAACTCAGTCGAGTTTAGTAAGACAACACCACAATGGCTACCTTTGTATTCTCAGTGTGAGAATTCAGAAGTGTGGGCTTTGTGTGGACTTGGTTAGAGGAACAAGACTGAAGGAAGAACAATCGTATAAACGATTGCGCAAATGGGAGATGACAAAGGTCTATCGTATAAACGAATGCCCAATCGTTTAGCAAATGCTCCGCAATCGTTTAGCTAATACCAGGTGAGTGTACTATCGTGTAGTGTCACTCCATGATCGTTTAGTCTCTCTTCAACTATCCTTTAGTGAATCCTATTCACTTGACAGCAAAATGTGAGTATTTCCAGAATGAAACTCTTTCTCAACTTGAATTTATTGAGCTACTAAGAGGACCTTATGGACCTATAACTTGAAGCTCCAACGGTACTTGAATAACTGACTAAACTCTTTAGTCACGAGATCCACCATCCATTAACTGCCAGACACTCCACTAAAGACCAACAGTTGCACTCTTCTTACTACAGATATATTTTGTGTCCATATGAATCGATCAACAGTGTGAGAACCCTTCATAGATCTCTTATAAGTATAGCTGGGCCAATAACCGTTATGCCCTTGTACATCTAACCCCTTAAGTACCACTAATTCCTTTAATGAACATAAGTCATAGTCCTACTATGACTGAGTCCTCTTCCAAAGAGAAACTGTGGCCACTATGTTCAAGACTCGAAATCAGCTCTTAAGGGAGCAATCTATCTACTTACCTCTGCTTCGGGGAAGGAGTGAAATCCATCTTGTGTAACTAAGTTCCCATCTCCCTGATAAGAGAAATCCCCAAAAGGTAGGCATGTTCAGTTGGCAATCTGGCCATTCTCACTCACACTAATCAAAGGACCACCCTCAAAGGCAGGTGTTCCCAAAACACTCAGGATTGAGGTCATGTCACCTATGGTCATTTAGATGAGATGTAAGTCTCAAGTATCAATGGCGTTATATAAAGAGACCAGTCATCTCGTGGTCCGGTCTTATACAAACTCTTTGTATAGGACACCCCTGCTCACATGTCTCCATATGAATGGTCAGGATCTACCATTTGTAGTAGTTCAGAACACTTGCAAACATCTACAAAGTGGGTCGTATCCGTAGTGTCACCAGGATTAGGTATCTCTTCTTAATCCTTATATTTTAGACCTAATTATGTTATCACTTAAGGCATGATCCACTTGTATATCTCATATATATTCTTAAGTTTACATACAATAACCATGGAGCTTTGTGTATTGGATATGAATAAATGCCAAATAAAATAACTCTTATTTTATTCAAAAACAATGTGTATAGTTTACAAACTACAAGACTCTGGGATAATTAGGGCACTAATCCCAACACTCTCAATTTTCTTCTTTCCAGTCACACAATGGAGAGAAAACATATTTGGATTCTTTTGTTTTTCAGGCAAATTTTTTTTTTAAAGGATTGTAGACAGAGATTGACTTACCGCCATCCTCTCTTTTCCTTTCGGTTGCCTCTTCCTCGTGCATAGTTATTTAAGGAACTTCGCATACTTTGGGATTTTCTTAATGACGTCTAGGAGAGGGATGTTGATTTCCACCCTTCTGAACATCTCCAACAGCTCCTTATCCTTGTCTCCCACGAGCTCTTTTAGCCTCGCAAGCCTAGAAGGAAAATGTGCTTTAGGCACATAAGAATTTAAAAGGGGGAGAGGTTTAGAGGATACTCCATATTTCTCTTCTTAAGTTGTGATTGTAAGATTCAAAGAAGTGGTCCCTTGTTCCTCTAATTCTTACTTTTTCACAATTTTTGCAGGTGGCTCAAGCTCGTTGTCACTCCTCAGCATAATCGTACTCACATTCTCCCTTGGATTCGGTTCTGGTTGAGATGGGAGTTTTCAAACTGCCTCTCCAACTTACTCATTGAAGTGGCTAGCTAAGTGACTTGGGTCCCCAAAGCATCAATAGCACTCTTTGTATCCTACTGAAATTTAAAAGAGTGGTTAGCAAGACTTTTGACAATATCTTCCAAGGACATACCTGAGCTAGACAGAGCTCCATGGTTGTGTTGAGCTAGCTCGTTCTGTCTGCCCCATTTGAAGTTTGGGTGATACCTCCAACCAGGATTGTATGTCTGACTAAATGGGTCTCGCCGTTTGTTTTGCCCATTGAAATTGTAACCTCTAACTGCATTTACCTTAGGAAGTGCTCCTTACAGAGCACTTGGGCAAATATCAACTGTATGTCCAGCTCCATGACACATTAGGCAAATAATAGCAGGCTGTCCATTCTCTATCTTTGCAAATTGTTTACAATAGAAACCAGGTCAGATATTTCTTTTCGAAGTTCACTTACCTCATCGGTTTATTTAATGTTGGCTGAGGCCCTTGTGCCAAACTGTTGATAATTGACTGTTTGCCTCAGTAGGGGTTTTGTTTACTAAGGCTCCTTCTGCAGCTACATCAATACTGCTCTTGTCAGCCTGCATCAATCCTTCATAAAATACTGGATCAACAACTGGTCTGGGATATGATTGTGGGGAAACTTTGCACAGTTTTTTTTCATCGTTTCTAATACTCGTAAAGTGTCTCTCAATCAAACTGCATAATACTGAAGATTTCCTTTATGATATTGGCAGCTCGAGATGTTGGGAAGAATTTTTCTAAAGACTGCATCTGCAACTCCTTACAGGATGTGATGCTCTCAGATGGAAGTCTATAGAGCCACTCCTAGGCATCATCCTTCAACGAGAAGGGGAATGCCCTTGAATTAATATGCTCCTGAGTCACCCTGTTTTGTCTCATTCCATCGCACACTACATAAAAATCCTTAAATTGTTTGTGCATGGTAGGATCAAGTTTATCGTCACTCGTAAACCCTTGCTACACAAATAAAATTCATAAATCACCGAATGAACTACTTATACTAACTAGTAGTACAAGCGGCAAGTCTAGGGTCGAACCTCAAGGTAGTGAAGAAGATTAGTTCATCAAAGCTCGTTTCAAGTTAAAGTGGTAAAGGAGGAGAGGAGGGGAGGGGTTGGTGTGGATTGATAATTGAAAGTGCATGAAAAAAATATATAGAAATCAAATTCAAGGAAACGATCTAGGTTAAGGGAATCAGAATTGACCAATGTAATTCTTGTTCATCGAGTTGTTTAAATGCAATTTTAGTTTCTTGATTATGCCTAGCCCAATTGATTAGAATCCTAATCAGTGGTACTAATTACCTAATTAATCAATATGCATAGAAAATGAATCTGTTCCATACAAATTAATGAATCACATTAAGTTCTAGGGATAACGCTAGGATGAGTGTTCGACTTCCAACGTCTAATCAAACATTCAATACGATTTCTATCTAGGTTGATGGAAGCAAAATATTCTTTTTACGCAATATATCTCAGGCGTAATGAATAGCAAGCTTAACTAACCTATTGCTTCCAATGGGATTAACCTGTTGGGTTTTATGTCCTAAAACTCATGGTTTGTAAACAATAAAACTTATTCTAAAAATTCAGTAAGTTGTTATTGAATATATGAATTGCTTATTTCGTTTTAGAAATAAATCCCATAAACTGAAAGATCCACGACTATTATATGAGTACTTGAACTTTATGTGGAGACATAAAAGTGGATCAGGTTCGAGTAAGTAGTCAAAATGATCTATAGTATATGGATAAGGTTGGGTGCTTTATTCTGGTAACACTATTGGATGCGGCCCACTCTGTAGTTGTTACAAGAAGTTGTAAAGTGCTACAGACGATGTGATCCTAATTCGTACATGTTATGAGTGGGGGCCCTATGCAATGGATTTATACAAGATCGGACCACGAAATCAGTTACTCTTACTTTATAACGTTGTTTACTTTTAAGACCGACTATTTCAAAGGGATGACCTAGATAACTTAACCTTAATCCTAAGCTAACTATGAACTCCGGTTTATTCGGGATTATCCTTAGATTTGCATAGGTGAGGGTTGGCTCAACAGCGCTGGCTCAATAAACCTCCATTTTAGAGGTAAGAACGGGTAGATAGTTGAGAACATAGGGTGCAAGATGGAATTCTCTCCTACATGCTTTCAGGGATAGTAGAGAGGTTATTTCTTTAAGTGCTGACTTTGGGTCGTGAACAAGGGGTCCCACCCTCTCATTGGCTCGAGAGGGACTCGATTTGTTGTTCGGATCACAAATCAATTCTTCATTAGAGGATCAGTGTGACTTAAGGAACAAGAGGTAATCTTGGGGGTAAAATAGACGTTTGACCCAATCGTTATTACGAACAACCTGTGAAGGCTTAACTTACTAATCATGGTTATATTGAGTGGACATAATACATCTACAGTGAGGGGAGTGCAACTATGGACTTTAGTGGAGTGACCCGTTAGTTAACAAATGGGGGTTAATTCGGTGTAAAGAGTTTAGCCAATTAATCTTGGATCGCTGGAGCCCATGATCTGTAGGTCCACAAGGTCCCCCTACTAGCTCGTAAATGGATTAGCCTTAGAGTAGTGTGATAAGTTAATTTGAAACGTTCAAATTAGAATTAAAGGAATTTAAAATTATATGTGATATAATTACGCGTTTAATTTTAGAATTAAACAAAATTAGAGAATCAATTAATATTTAAATATGATTTAAATATTAAATTCATGAATAGGGGATTCATAATGGTGGAATTTGTGTAAAATTGATTTAATATTTGGTATTAAATTAATTATAATTAATTAAATTTTTAATTAATTATTTATTATTAATTTTATTAGAAAATTAATTTATGAAATTAATTTTGTGAAATTAATAGTCTTCAATTTTTGAAATCAAAATTGATTTTGGAAATCATTCAGAAATTGGACAAGATTGGATAACACAATTTGAAAAAGTGGGAAAACTCCATTATCTCAACCAAGAAGCTTACACAATTCCCACTTCTTCTTGATTCAATATTCCAAGCATGAGCTGCTCCTCATGCAGCCTTCTTCATTGCATGATTTTCCTACAATAAATAGAGAAGATTGAAGTGGAAATCGAGCATGCAATTTGTAGCATTTGATGGGTTTTTTCTGAAAAAATTTCTGGTTTAAGAAGGTGTTCTTCCAAGGTGCTATAGTGAGCTTCTTCTCCAAATTCTCTTCATTCAAGCTTATTTTGAGTCCCACAACTCAATCTAAAGCCCCAAGAGAATAATAAGGAAGACCTTGAGGTGGTTCACAAGAAGATTTGGAAAAGATTTGCAGTTGAATTGGAGTTTCAAGAGGTTCTACAAAGGTATGTCTTGAAACCCTCTTACTATTGTATGAGCATGCTTTATTTATAGCCAAAATTAATGAATTAGAATGCTTATTGATCATTGTTGCTTTTGCTGCATGCTGATATATTCCTAAATAAACTATAATTTCATGTCACATATTACAATCCAATCTCCAAGCATTGGAATCACACAACAAAATCATTGGTTGTCAATCAATAATAAAATCATGCAATTTATAAAATACAAAATTCATATTGAAACCCATAAACAAGAACAAAAGGATTACATTCAAACAAAACTCCAAAAAATTACATTGTTCCAAATTTCCCTAAACTAGAAAATAGCTAGAACTTACCTTCCCATGAAGATGGAGAAGACAAATCCCGACATCGTTCCATTAGTTACATGAGATGGGGAGAAAAAGGAAGAAAAATACAAGTGGATAGGTGAGAAAAGGATAAAATCGGCGTATGAGCCGATTGGGGTCGATTCCTCTGCCTTAAATCGAAAAACAGTGTTATATAGTAGTCGTTGCAACGCTGCAATGCTGTACAGATAAAAAACTAGAGCGTTGCAATGTTACTCGACTCTCGAGCAACCAGTAACTACTATCTTGTAGCATTGCGACGCTTCGTCTAGGGGTATTTTCTGATAGGACAAGCAACATACAACAGAAGCAAACAAAATCAATAAGTATGCTAATCACATTTAATTTGAGTTCTAAAAGCATGCATTAATAGAAATTTTAGAAGAGGGTTTCTTTGCAACATACCTTTGATGAATTCTCTCAATTCCAAGTTGCTCTTCATGAATTTTCTGTTCCAATTCTTCAGTGAACCACCAAGAGATATTTTCTATTGTTCTCAGCCTTGAATTTTATAGTGGAACTCCAATTATAGCGAATTTGTGAAAGGAAAAATGGGTTTGAAAGAAGAAGATGAAGTTTGGTAGAAAACCCTTTTTTCTATAAAAAAATCACTACTCAAAAAACTCAAATTGAAAAGTTTTATTAACTCTCTTCATGCAAGCACAATAGAACTGGGTTTATGCCAGCTCCAATTGTATGATTTAAGTGGCTAGGTGGTGCGATTAAGAGGTGAACACGTCCTACTTAATGAGTTTGTGGGAAATTTCCACTAAACTCTTAATTTCCAACTTTTAAATTAAAATTATAATTCATTCTAAATTTAACTAAAATTTAATTTAATTAATTAAATTTAAAATATCAAAATTCAATTTCTCAAATTTAATTGAAATTGAAAATTTAATTTAATTTTAATTAATTAAATAATATCAAATATTAAATTAATCACACACCTAATTTGAAACATGAATCCTATTCATGTAATTAATATTTAAATCAATATTTAAATAGTATAAACTCTCCAATTTCATTTAATTTGAATAAATTGAACGTTAATTAATTATATCTAATATAATTATACAAAATCTAATTTGAATTTGAACTATCCAAATTCAAACCGTAATTTCAATTTGAACATTTCAAATTGAAATTCAATTTAAACAATTCAAATTGATATCATTCCAAATTCACTTAATTTATTAAGTAAAGGTGTTTATGTTTTACGAGCTAGTAGAGGGACCTTATGGACCTACAGATCATGAGCTCGAAAGATTTAAGATTAATTAGTTAAAACTCTTTAGACAATGTTAGACAGTATTCGTTAACTATCGAGTCACACCACTATAGCTCGATAGTTGCACTCTCCTCATTGTAGATATATTTGTGTCCACTTGATTTAACCATAATCAATAAATTGACCATTCAAAGGTTGTTCGTAGTAACGGCTGGGTCAATATGTTGTTTTACCCCCAATATTACGTCTTGCTCCTTAAGTCCCACTGATCCTCTAATGAACAATTGGTTTGTGATCCAATCATTAAACCTAATCCCTCTCGGGAAAGTGAGAGGGTAGGGTCCCTTGTTCAAGACCTGGATTCAGTACTTAAGAGAACAACCTTTCTCCAATCTCTAAATCAGATAGGCGTGAATTCTGTGTTGCACCTTATATCCCCTGCTATTTACCCGGTCTTACCCATGAAATGGGAGGCTTATTGAGCTGACACTGTTGAGTCAACCCTCACATATGCAAATCTAAGGATAATTCTGAATAAACAGAAGTTCATAGTTAGCTCAGGATTAAAATCAAGTTACCTAGGTCATCTAAGCGAAATAGTTAGTCTTAAATAGTAAACAACATTATAAAGTAAAAGTAACTTACTTCCTTGTCCGATCTTATGCAAACTCATTGCATATGACGCCTTCACTCCTCATGTCAATACATGAACGAATCAAGATCACTTCGTTTATAGCACCTTTACAAAAAAATCGTAACAACTACAGAGTGGGTCGTATCCGATAGTGTTACCAGAATAAGGCACCTAACTTTATTTTATACTATATCGTTTTAGCTATTTACTCGAACTCGAACTTGACGCTCAATGCCTATAAAATCATCAAATAAACAAATTAAACATAGTAACGACCTAGAATTAAGAAGAGGAAAATAATACAATTTTGGTGTTATCAAACACCCCCAACTTAATTTTTAATCGTCCTCGAGCAAGGTAGAATCACACATTCACACAAAAATTATGCTTACTCTACTCTCAACAGTCTATAAGGACGATATTTGCAATAAAAAAATGAAATCTGATTACAGTCAATCAAGGAAGCACATTTAAAAATGATTCTAAAACTATTCATGCATGAGTGGGTCAAAATCCCTACGAATTAAGTTCGCAAGACGTGGAATGGTTTTATAAGGCCCTTAATTCGTTTTCCCCCTACACTGACTTGAAGATTCAAGAGCCAAGCTTCCTAGACTCAACTTTGTAATGACACACTGAAGGAAACAAAAATTTATTTCCAATAAAAAAACAAGAGCCTAGCTTCCTAGACTCAACTTTGTAATGACACACTCGAAGATTCAAGAGCCAAGCTTCCTCACTTTTATTTTACAACACGCTCTGTCTTTTATAAATTTTCTTTTTACATACTCTACACTTGGCTTTTACAATAAAAAAACAAGAGTTTGGAAAAAAACTTTGGCATAGATTACTAGGTTGAGCTTTCAGTCACTTAACACGTATCACCTAGGCCTTTCAAGGTGACAACAAAAGTATAAGCCCAATAACAAAACTCTAAGCATATAAGTCCTAACTTCATTGAAAAAGGGACTAAAAATCACGATCATACTCTTTAAACATAGTTTCATATAAACCTAATCATAAAAAGGGTGCGTCATCAACTACTCATCATAAAAAACCAAGTAAGAGAGCAAGCAAGAAAATTCAAGCACACAAACATCATCTGAGCATAGTGCTCAAGGATCCCAATAGTCATAACATACCCCACCCCCAACTTAAAATGATACATTGTCCCCAATGTATCTCTAATATAAACCCAATAAAATAAAACAGTGAAGGGAACAGACAACCTCCACTGATGACGTTTTCGTACACATGATGGTAGTAAGAGGGCTGCCTTAAATTGATCTTATTCTTCTTTAGGGCAGAGGGAAAGAACCTGCAAAAGAAAAACAAGAAGTTAAACTAGAAAGCAGTAAAGGAAAGCAGTAAATTTTCACATGGCTCCCTCAAGGAAAGGAAAATTTTTAATGTCGATTGCTCGATGTGACTTGTCCCCTATCAAGGTACAAAGAAATTCTTGTATTTCTTTGGTCCCTTATTAAATGAGTCATTATTGCCTGGTAAGTGATGGGGTGGAAATGATGAAATAATGATGTATATTGCGATGGTGGTGTATGCGTTGCACATGAAAGTTTCCCTAGTAAAATCCAAGTATGAATCCTACTAGGTTGCCTGGTAAGCCGAGGGTCGAACATAGGGACTACTGAGATATTATGCGTTGGTAAATTTTGATTCCTTTGCGGTGACAAACAAAACAATAAGTTGGTTGGTATGTTTATTTAAAGTGTAAATTCTATGCGGGGGAATTGAGAAAAGAGTAATGAGTATGTGGGGAATGGGTTGAGAATGGATTTAGTTAACACTTCCTAAGATTGCATCCAAGTTATGCGATCATTCTACACACATACAACAACAGGTCATCTCTCAATGCAAATGTTATAGCTCCTAATTTTAGGACACATGCGATGTATACGATGATGTCTATAAGACTTATGTCTAAGCCTCTATTCTTGTCTATGCGATGATGAATGACAAACACATACACAAGGCGACCGCATACTATCATAACCTATTTCTAGGGTGCATGCGATGCATGTTAGTAAATAGAACTTATCTCTATCTCTTTCTTATGCAGTTCTAATCTGACTTTCTCAAGCCTAGATTCTAACCTAGCTCTCTCAAGTCTAGGTTCTTTCTTTAAACTCTCTCTCAAGTATCTCTAAAGGGTGATGGATGCATACATAAGACAAGATAATCGCATAAAATGAAGATCTTAGGTCATGCTAGCTAAGTTCTTCTCAACCCATTCAGAAGTTTAGCTACTCATACGTAATGTAAAAAGAGTGAACAGATGTAGAGATGAAAATTCCATTTTATAAATAAAATCAGAATACAGAATGACAATGGAAAGAAGGGATAGTGAGCCTAGTAGCAATGTCTTGTCCCATGGCTTTTACACTGTGATTTTCTCTACTCTGCCGAAAAGAATGTTCTTGCTTTTGCAAGAGTCGGCCCTCTCTCCGTTATCAACGCTTTCCGACACTCCCTCGAGCTAACCGAGAATGATCTTTCGACGTCTTCTCTCTTCATTCGCCTCCGCCTTCTAAGTATATATAAATTATAGACTACGGCTATCTATTGAAATGGCGAGAAAGAACTCCAAAATTTTGAATTGCTGAACTGGAACTGGAACTCCTCATCGAAGGTGGCCTTTGATATTTATAGAGCTTCAAGGTGAAGGGCTTTTCTCTCAAATAATTGCATTAATGGGATGTCATTAAATCTCTATCTGATGCGCCGAATAATTATTACCAAAAAGTTAAGTGTACTTGCTACAGTGTGTCGTTAACGGCTTGTCAACTAAATTTGGATTCGACCATCATCAGCTTTCTGTCCCATCGTGATTTATTAAGCTTTCACCTTGATGCGTCGTCTCTATGTGGCCACCTTTTTTAGTAGATCCTTGCGAACGCATACGATCGCATGGCTTTGCGGTCGCAATCTTCTAATGCGCTCGGGGGCCGAATTCCTTGGATCGCAATTCTTCCTTGAACCAACGCATTTTCTTGCACAAAATACGTAAATTAGTTGCTTTAATGCGATGGTCGCATGCGATCACAATGTTCTCAACTTAATGCTTTTGGACACAATTTTAATATTTTTACCATCGCAATCCTACATTGTTTTATATCTTTGCGTTGTAATAACGTGCATTTCTGCCTGTTATCAGTAAGGCTATAAGGCTTCTCATCTTCTGAAGAGAACTAGACAGGTCCAACTTTGGTTTTTTAGAATATGGCAAAAAAGGTAAAAAGAAAGAATCAAAAGACTCAAGTGACTCTAAAGAGTCCAAAGAAAGAAAAGATGCAACAGGCCATGAAGACTAGGGGAATAAAACTCGAATATATACGAAATACCAGGAGTCACAATAGGGCAAGGTCTTTTGACTTGTAACTCTATCACTTGGATGTCGTCAGATATAGGCTCTAAATTTTTCTTAACCTCACAAACTGGCAAGCATGGAGTGACGTCCTCATCATCAATGGAGTAGTAGCACTCCACAAGGGACTCTGCCTCTGAGGTACAGATGATGGGTTGGTCTAGCACGCTCCTCAGTCTATGCATGGCCTCTGTCAGCTAAGCAACATGACAATGCCTTGCAGCTGAACTTGAACATCCTGCTGAAATTGAAGAAAGCTGTTAGCAAGTTCAAAAATTAAAAACTTTAAAGTCATACCTGGGCACGAATCTTCAGAAAATGGTTCCTGCTCCTCCACCGCGTCAACGTCGAGTACCTCATACCTCTGGGTCTCTACAAAATCAAAGTAATGGTCTAGCAACGGCTTGTCCGGCCTCTCAACTAAAGTTGCAATCCGAACAACAAGGTCTCTCAGACTCTACAAGTCAGTCTTACCCTCGGCCTCAGGGCAAAGACTCTTCTGTTGGAGACGCTCAAACTCCTGCTGCCTACGGAGGTTGTCCTCCTGAAACTCAAAAGCACTACCAGCAAGCTCCATAACCAAAGCCTCTAAAGACTTACCTGATCCTAAAGACTGAGCATGAGTCGACTTGTGTGGTGTTGTGAAATCTTGGTTGACTAAGCTCTGTTGCGATTCTGAGTATCCATGGTGAAAAGACTCCTCCCATATAGGATGATGAGACTCATATTCCAAATGACCATAATACCCCTCCTCAACAAATCCACATGGTACTGGCATCCACTGCAACCTCGGGCATGCTTACGTGGGATGCCCCTCGAGTAGGCAACTCCCACAACCCTCTACTTGCTGCGAACTCCTTTCCATCAAGTGGCCAACTAAGGAAGTGAACTCGACAATGTGGCATCGAAGACCACATACCTCGTTGTCAAAATCTGCAACTTGACTTTTGAACGTCCAAGATTGATTCCAAAATCTTGTCATGCTTAACTGACACAAAAATAAAATAAATCAAAGAAAACAAAACTTTAACGGAAAATTACGTAAGAAAACTAATTGGCTTCCTCGACAATGGCGCCAATGTGGTAGGATTGAGTTTACCGCCGCACGTAATCCCTTGCTACACAGATAAAATTTATAAATCACTGAATGAGCTACTTATACTAACTGGTAGTACAAGCGACAAGTCCGAGGTCAAACCTCAAGCAAGAGCGGAAGATTAGTTCATCGAAGCTCGTTTTAAGTTAAAGTGGTAAATGTGGAGGTTTGGTATTGATTGATAATAGAAAGTGCGTAGAAATAAAAGTCGAAAATAAAAGATAGAAATGAAATTAAAGGAAAAGATCTAACTTAAGGGAATCATAATTGCCCAATGTAATTCTTGTTCATTGAGTTGTTTAAATGCAATTTTAGTTTCTTGATTATGCCTAGCCCAATTGATTGGAATTCGAATCAATGGTCCTAATTACCTAATTAATCAACATGCATCGAAAATGAATCCTCTCCATACAAATTAATGAATCGCATTAAGTTCTAAGGATAACACTAAGATGAGTGTTCAACTTTCAACGTCTAATCGAACATTCAATACAATTTCTCAATAGGTTTATAGGAGCAATACTATTCTTTTTTGGCAACATATCTTAGGCCTAATGAATCGCAAGTCTAACTAACCTATTGTTTCCAATGGGATTAACCTATAATTTCATGTCACATATTACAAGCCAATCTCCAAGCATTAGAATCACACAACAAAATCATTGTTGTCCATCAATAATAAAATCATACAATTAATAAAACAAAATATTCAGATTGAAAGCCATAAACAAGAACAAAAAGATTACATTCAAACAAAACTCCAAAAAATTACATTTTTCCAAATTCCCCTATACTAGAAAATAGCTAGAACTTACCTTCCATGGAGATGGAGAAGAAAAATCCCAACAACGTTCCATTAGTTGCATTAGATGGGGAAAAAGGGGAGAAAAATACAAGCGAAAAGGTGGAAAAAGGAGAAAATCGTCTTAGGAGTCGATTGAGGGTCGATACCTCTGCCCAAAATCGAAAAATGACGTTATATAGCAGTTGTCGCCGTGTTGCAACACTGCACAAATAAAAAACTGAAGCGTTGCAATGCTACTCTGCTCTTCAGCAACGAGTAGCTACTACCTTGTAGCATCACAACGTTGCGTCCAGGGGCATTTTTGTCCTTTCACATCCTTTTGAAGCCAGGTTGCTCAAATTAGTTCCTAACTACTCCAAATTAACCTTGAATAGTTTGTAATGATTGATTCTACCTCTAAGATTCTCAATACCTACAAAATCATCAAATAAACACATTAAACGTAGTAACGACCTAGAATTAAGAAGAGGAAAATAACATATTTTTGGTGATATCAGTTCGGATCTTCACCTTGCAAACCAGAGAAAGAAGAAAGTAAGTGAATTAACCCAGATTTAAGCTCGAAATTACCTGTCGTCTCTAGATTAGAAATTCATAGTTGTTGTTGAGTGAAATCAGGTGGTGCGAGCTCCCTAAGCATCTTCTCACATTCAACCATTATTAGTGGATTTTCAGGCACTTTCTTCTCTAGACGTGTCTTCAACTTGGATAGTTCTTTCAAGTGCAGCTTGTTGTCTCCTTTCTCTCCTGATTCTCCACTCCTGCTTGAAAATTTCTACAAAATACAACTGTCTAGAGCCCTTGGGATTGTGGGTCATGCACCAAAAGAGAAAATTGATTAGCATGGAAGGCACGACAAGCCTAAAAAAATCAAGAAATTTGTTGGATCCCCGACAAGGACACTAATTTGGTCGGACGGTATCTTATGGTGTCCTTCCCAAAAGGCTGCAACACAAATAATTATGAATCACCGAAGGAACTTCTTATACTAACTAGTAGTACAAGCGGCAAATTCGAGATTGAACCTCAGAGAGTCGAATTGGACTTTCCAAAATTGAAGCTTATAGGAAGTAATCAGGGCGAAGGGATTAGGGTTTTTGAAAATTGGGAATGAAAATTGTACGAAAATTGAAAACGCAAGTGTGAAAGTATGTGTAAAAATATCAATTGAACAAAATACTTCGCTTGGGTTATTATAGTTTATTCCATTCATTTTCAATTCTATCATAGACTTAATCTACAAATCATGTGAGAAATTCCAATTAAAACTTAGCCTACTCATTTAGAATTCTACTTGGTAGTCCATAAAATCAAGTTAATTCAAGGAAGAGCGAGAAACGTCAACTAATCAACAAATCAACAGACATTAAGATTAAAGGAAAACTAAGCCAAAAATCAATTTCCGTCGTCTAATTAATTATTTAAGCGAAATTTATCTAGGTTAGAAAGTAAGGCTTATTAAATGGAATGCCAAATTAACTTTACAAAATTTAGTTAACCCTTACTTCTAGGTGACGACTACCTAACGATTACAAATTAGAGCCAATCAAAGCACTCAATTATATAAACATAGCTAATTTGTCAAATTATCCCATGCAAGACAATTGAATATAAATTCAAGACAAAATTTATTCAATAAAAAAAATTCTCAACGAAATTACAAAGAAAGTCTCAAGAACGAAACAGAATGGAATTAAACAACAAAACCCAAGCTAAATGCTTACCCCTTGGCCAAAAATCATCGTATAGTTGAATCCTCAAAGTCTATGTGATACTGGGATATAGAATATGCCCTAGTTTATTGTATATTGTACTTGTAATTTTCTTGTATTGTACATTAGTCTCCCAAGGCATTAGGACAAGTGGGAGATTGTTGGGATTGGTGTCATAATTCTTTCAGAGTCTCGTGTTTGTAATTGATAACGGGCAGAAATGCACGTTATCATAATATTAAGTTCTTAAACAATGTTGGATTGTGTTGATGAAATATGTTAATTTGCATCCATTAAGCATCGATTTCATAATATTGCGGTCGCATGCATTCAACGCATTAGAACAGTTGATTTTTGTATTTTTGTGCAGAATATGCGTTGACGCAATGCAAGAATTGTGATCATAGGAAATCATTGGTCGAGTGCAACTACACCGCAAGGCTTTGCGATCATTGTGTTTGCAAACATTCACCCGAGAAGGATCACCGCAACTTGGTCAGTGCAACATGGTGGGCGCATCTGGGTGAAAGGCTAATTAAGCGTGATGGGATAGAAAGCTGATGACAGTCGAATCTGAATTAAGTTGACATCCGATAACGGTCACAAAGTACGTTCAGCTTTTCGGTGACAATTATTCGGCGCATCACTCAGAAATTAAAGTTGTCCCATCTGTACAACCATGAGAGAGAAGCCGCCTTTCACCATAGATACTCTATAAATACCAAGGGCATTCTTTAGAGAAGAGGTTGATGAGTTGATCAATTCACCATTCTTTAGTTCATACGTCTTTATTCTTAGTTTTCTTTCATTTTAAGGCGAAAGTGAAGAAGAAGGTTGTGCCGACAGATCGTTCTGGTAAGCTTGGGAGAGCACCGAAAGCTTCAAGGGCAGAGAAAGGGCCGACGCCTGCGGGAGCAGGAACATCTTCAGAACCGAATAGAGATTTCAGTGTAAAAGCCTCGGCCAGTAAGGAATTGCTATCAGGCTCTCCACCTTTAACTTTAATTGTTATTTTGTACTCAAAACTCATTTATAAAAATGGAATATCCTTCTCTATATCTGTTCGCTCTTTGTTATTTACGCATGAGTAGCTAAATCAGTTGAATGGGTTGAGAAGCATTTAGCTAGCACAACTAGGGAATCTTCATTCTTTGCGATTATCTTGTATTATGTATGCTTCATTCATCCATTAGAGATACTCGGCAGAGTAGTCTAAGGACAGGATCTAAACTTGGGAAGGTCAGGTTAGAATCTAGGCTCGAAAAAGCTAGATTAGAACGCATAATCAAGAGATAAGAGCTTCGAAATGAGCACTATTTGTTGTTAACGCATCGCATGAATCCTAGAGATAGGATATGATTGTATGCGGTCACCTTGCTTTCATGCATTTTGCATCATCGCATAGGATAAGAGTAGAGGCTTAGGAAGAAGCTCTATAGACACTTTTGCATTCAACATAAGCGTCCTAGACTTAGGAGCATCACATTTGCATTGGAAAATGACTTGCTGTGTATGGTTGTAACATGATCGCATAGTCTGACGCATTCCCAAGTAATGCTAGCCAAACATCGTCTCAACCCGTTCATTGCATACTCATTGCATCTATCACAAAACTGTATTTTTTCAAATCCGCCGCAATTGTTTATTTTCTCATTAACACAATAAACAACAAACCAACAATTTATTTACTCGGTTACCACAAGGTTTTTATAAAAAATACCAACACAATTTGTTTTCACAAGTCCTTGTGTTCGACCCTAGACTTACCAGGAAACTCAGAGGAATTTACACTTGGATTTCGCTGGGGAAACTTGAGTGCACAATGCAATTTCATCAACGCATATCATCCACATTTCCACTTCATAAAATCAAGCATCAGTAATCTATACACATTGTTATGAATAAAATAAGAGTTATTTTATTTGGCATTTACACATATCCAATAAACAAAGATCCATGGTTATTGTATGTAAACTTAAGCATGTATATGAGATATACAAGTGGATAATACCTTATGTGATAACCAAAATAGGTATGTAGTATAAAGATTAAGGAGGGATACCTGATCCTGGTGACACTACGATACGACCTGCTTTGTAGAGGTTTACAATTGTTATGAACTACTACAGATGGTAGATCCTGACCATTCATGTAGAGACATGCGAGTGGGGGTGACACGACCTCAATTCTGAGTGTATTACCCCTGCTTAAGGGCTGATTTCGGGTCTTGAATATAGTGGTCAGCCCTTATGGGAGATATGCGAGCCGGGGTGACATGAGATATGCGAGCGGGGGCTCTCTTAAGGGCTAATTTCGGGTAAAGAACATAGTGGTCAGCTCTTAAGGGAGCAATCTATCTACTTACCCCTGCTTTTGGGAAGGAGTGAATTCCATCTTGTGTAACTGAGTTCCCAGTTCCAAATCAGACAAATCTCCAAAAAGGTAGGCATATTGAGTTGGCAATCTGGCCACTTTCACCCATACTAATCGAAGGACTGCCCTCAAAGGCAGGAGTTCCCAAAATACTTAGGATTGAGGTCATGTCACTTATGGGCGTTTAGGTGAGATATAAGTCTCAAGTATCGACGGCGTTATATATAGAGACTAGTCATCTCGTGGTCCAGTCTTATACAAACTCTTTGTATAGGACACCCTCGCTCGCATGTCTTCACATGAATGGTCAGGATCTACCATCTTACTATAAGATACGTGTTGACACACACCTTTCACCCACTTACTATAAACACTCTCTCCGTCCACCTTGATATTGACTCATGCAAACACCATCCGAAGAAGGATACTCCCAGGGCACCACAAGGCCAAGCATGAATTTCACGACAAGAACATTCAGGGAGAAACGCGAGTGGAATAATTGACATATCATATATATCTCTTCCTTCCACTGAGTATTTTATAACCTAGGATTTAGTTTACTTAGAAAAAACACGGCTAAGTATTTTAACTAAGTGACTTTTTAGGTTTGCCTAAGAGTAACTTTTACCTTGGATAGTTGAAACAACTTTTGATCATTATCCATTAAACTCTTTAACAGAGTCTTTGACCAACTGTCGCATGCTTGCAAAAAATCTATCTAATTCACTTTTCCAGGTAGGTTCCCAGGTAGGGGTGTTCTGTTTCCGTCAGCTTATGTACCCCAACCTAGACAGAACATCCCTTAGACAAAAGGTCCCTTATAGATAGATTTAATATAGTTTTAATCTTTTATGCCAATCAATTTAATCCTATTAAACCAATTTAAAACGATTAAACTAGGTTACTAATCCCATTAGAACCTTGAACTTAGGTATATCTCAATCCAATTATAAAACCCTTTTAAAACATGAGTTCGTCTAAGTGTCATGCTTCATGCATTGTTCATTCATTTCTAATTTTTATATAACACTTATACAAAACAATAACGAACCAAGCAAACATGCCTCCATTCACCCTTATACTATAATGCTTATAATATAAAGATGATGCATGAATATGCTTATTGCATGTATAAATATCTCTTATATTTCATGATGCATGCGCATGCTCGCTTGTAATTTCATCATGCCATATTATAACACTTATAATACATGATGCATGAATAATTGCACAACCTAAGGTTGGTTTGAAATCAATATATCATACATTATGCCATATAAACTACATCTCATGTATATTAAACAAAATGTTGATGAACCGGGATAATTAGCCTTAAATCCCAACACTATGGGCATCAAAGGGACAAGAAAAATCATGAAATTATTCAAAAGAGATGGAAAAAATCGTGTAGAAATAGTGTGGCGGCCGAATGGTTGGAATGTGGTGACCTTAACACAGACTGACACTCTATTTATAGAATTTGTCGCAGCGTCGC
Source organism: Benincasa hispida (assembly GCF_009727055.1). NCBI lineage: Eukaryota > Viridiplantae > Streptophyta > Magnoliopsida > Cucurbitales > Cucurbitaceae > Benincasa > Benincasa hispida. The sequence continues at coordinate 68,893,868 of NC_052359.1, read as the reverse complement.
AACATAATACTGCCTTGTATTCAACATGTCTGCTTCAAGTTAGTGGCGTCATAACGCAACATGGAACGTTGTGACGCTGTCCCGTTATTTGCGAATGGGGTAGCAACTACCTTTCAGCATTGTACAATGCTCAAATCGAGCATTGCTACACTTCCAACGAACAGAAACATCAACTTCTTGGTCTCTTTTCCTCATTTGTGCAATTTAGCTCCTAACTTGGCCATTTAAACATCTTTTTATCCCGAACACTTAATTTAACCTCTTGTACTCTCGAATCCTACAAAAAAATAAATTTAAACACATTAAATAACATAACAATCTCGAATTAAGTAGATAGGGATAGCACATTTTCAGTGCTATCACATTGCTGCATTTTGACTATGAAATCTTGCAAATGGACGTCAAGACAACCTTCTTAAATGGTGAAAAGCATCTAAAAAGTGCTTTTATTACCTTCAAATTTAGAGCTACTATTGCTATTTTTTGTTTAGTTTGATATGGTTAATTGAGTGATTTTAGGAAGCCAAGCATCAGGAGCAATTACGGGTTCACTATGGAATTAGGAAGAAATCAAGGACCCAAGATCAAAAAAAGAGGCAAGTTTGGAAAGCAATTCGGAGGAGCCAGCGTTGGCCGATCGTTGCAATGCTACTCCTTGACGTTGTAGCCCGAGAGCAATTTGGAAGAGGCCACTATTGCAATGCTACAACTTCTACGCGCGGCTGGCATGATACCAGCATTGCAATGCTGGTTTGCAGCGTTGAAACACTGGCTTGTAGCATTGCAACGCTGCGAGCATATTATAAATAACAGTGTTGCACCGCTAGAAAAAAGGAGAAAGAGGCAGAGCCGATTTTGAACGATATTAGTCTATACAAGAGCCGAATTACAGTAGTTCTGATCGTTTTTGGTGGAAGACTCGAGATTTGGTTAAAATTGATCCAAGATCTTCTTTGGGTTGTTCGTGACGGGAAGATTGATTGTGATTATGCTCTTTTGTTGAAGAACAACACGAGATTCATGGCGAGAGTCAAGGAGATCATGATTTGGATTCAGACCTACGAAAGGGAGATCATTCATGTACGTTAATTTACATTTTCTTTAATGACTGATTATTTGTGGAATTTTGTTATCGGAGTCATGTGTGGCCAAACTTTATTATTTTAGGATGTTTGTGGATTTTAGGGAATATTACTTTGAATATTGAATTTACAGTTGATAGATTTTGCATGGATTTCTAAATTATTTTTGTTTAATGCTTTTGATTAACTGGCCATTAATTGAATGAACCTAAGTTAATTAGATGTCTCGAGAGAGAGTTTAATTCACTGGACCCAATAATTTAGATTGTTATTCGAAATTGCATAAGAATGAATTTAGAATAATAAGGGGTGAGATTGAAGGATCTTAATGCTGTAACTATTCAAGCGATAGAAGAGATTTGGGTCGATGAGTAGTTATTAGGACGGTTTTAGCTCGAGAGAGGATTTCTTGATTTTAGAACTTCTAGTCTCAATCTATCAATTTCAATCAATTTCATGTCATATTCACTGTATTCCCTAAATGAAACAACACCCTGGAATCTTTTTGCTCTGAATTTGTTCTTGTGTGTGTGATTGAGTTTTCATTAGTCATAGTTATAGATAAAATTCATCTTTTGGGTTGCCTGAATAAAATTAACAAAGAATTGTGATAGCTAAGTTTAAGAAAATTTCGCTAATGCCGGTCCCTGAGGACAATACCCTATTTTGGATTTAATATTTCGATTGCGTACGCTTGCGCATCGCATCAAATGGCTATCTAGAAGAGAGTATCTATATGTCTCAACTAGAGGGGTTTATAGAACAGGGTCAAGAGTAAAAGGTTTCCAAGCTTAAAAGATCCATTTATGGGATACAACAAGCATCTAGATCTTGGAACATGAGATTTGACATTGCAATCAAATCTTATGGCTTTAAACAGAATGTTGACGAACCTTGTGTCTACAAGAAGATTGTCAACAAGACTGTAGATTTCCTGGTTTTATATGTTGATGATATTCTACTCATTGGAAATGAAGTAGAATTCTTAGTTGACGTTAAGAAATGGTTGGCATCGCAATTCAAAATGAAGGATTTGGGAGATGCACAATATGTTCTTGGGATCAAAATAGTTCGGAATCGCAAGAATAGAACACTAGCATTATCTCAAGCATCTTATATAGATAAGATGTTGTCTAGATATAAAATGCAAAATTCTAAAAGAGGTATGTTACCTTTCACACGGAATTCATTTGTTTAAGGAACAGTGTCTTAAGACACCTCAAAAGGTTGAGGATATGAAACGAATTCCTTATGCATCAACAGTTGGAAGTCTGATTTATGCCATGGTGTGTACACACCTCGACATATGCTATGCAGTTGGAATAGTCAGCAGATATCAGACCAATCCTTGATATGATCATCGGACTGCCGTTAAAAACATCCTCAAGTATGTTCGGAGAACGAGAGACTATATGCTCGTGTATGGTGCTAAGGATCTGATCCTTATAGGGTACACGGGTTCTGATTTTCAGACCGATATGAGTTCAAGGAAATCGAGTCCGGTATCAGTATTCACTATGAATGGAGGAGCTATAGTATGAAGAAGTATTAAGCAAAGTTGTATTGCTGACTCCACCATGGAAGCAGAGTATGTAGCTGCGTGCTAGGCAACTAAGGAGAAAGTATGGCATAGAAAGTTCTTGACCAATTTCAAAGTGGTTCCAAATATGCACCCACCGATCACCCTCTATTGTGATAATAGTGGAGCAGTTACAAATTCCAGAGAATCTAGAAGCCATAAGCACAGAAAACACATCGAACACAAGTACCATCTCATCCAGGAGATTGTACACCGAAGAGAAGTGATCATCACACAGATAGCCTCAGAAGAAAACTTAGATGATCCTTTTACAAAGGCCCTCTCGACTAAAGTGTTTGAGGGTAACTTAGTGGGACTAGGACTACGAGATATATAAATCTAGGATAAGTGGGAGAATTACTCGGTATTTGATGCGCTAGTTTATTGTATTTATTATCTCATACTCAACATTGTATATGTTTGTATATATGTAAACCCACTAGAGTTTTAGTCCAAGTAGGAGTTTGTTGGGTTGTATGTCCTAAAACTCATTGTTTGTGTAAGATTAAACATATTTTATTTTCGATAAAGATATTGAGGTTTTGTTCAATAAAAACTATTATTGAATATGTAAATTGCACTAAATCCAATTAACTGAGATCCATGGCTATGATATTAGTACTTGGACTTTATGTGGAGACATAAGACTAGATCAAGTTCAAGTAGATAGCCAAAATGATCTATAGGTATACAGATAAGGCTGGGTACCTTATTTTAGAAACATTATTGGATGCGGTCTACTTTGTACTTTGTACACACGATGTAATCTTGAATCGTTCATGTGGAGACATGCGAGTGGGGGCATCCTATGCAATAAATTTGTAAAAGACCAAACCAAGAAATAAAGTCACTTACATTATAACGTTGTTTACTTTTTAAGACTGACTATTTCAAAGCTATGACCTAGGTAACGTCCCCTTAATCCTGAGCTAACTATGAACTCCTATTTATTCGGGATTATCCTTAGATTTGCACAGGTGAGGGTTGGCTCAAAGTGCCAGCTCAGTAAGCCTCCTATTTTAGGGGTAAAACTAGGTAAATAGCTAAGGCATAGGGTGCAAGATGGAACTCACTCTTACCCACTTTTAGGGATAGTAGAGAGGATGTTATCTTAAGTACTAACTTCATGTCTAGAACAAGTGGCCCCACTCTCTCATTGGCCCAAGAGGGACTCGGTTTGGTGATTGGATCACAAACAAATTGTTCATTAGAGGATTAGTTGGACTTAAAGAGCAAGATGTAATCTCGGGGGTAAACAGCTTTTGACCCAGCCATTATTACGAACAACCTGTGAAAGGTCGACTTACTGATAATTATATTGACTAGACAGAAATATATCTACAGTGAGGGGAGTGCAACTACTGAGCTTTAGTGGAGTGACCCGGTAGTTAACGAATATTGATTAATTCGGTTTAAAGAGTTTAGCTAACTAATATCAAATTGTTGGAGCCCATGATTTATAGGTCCATTAGGTCCCCTTACTAGCTCATAAACGGACTAAACCTTAGAATCGTGTGATGAGAGAATTTGAAACATTCAAATTCGAATAACAGAAATTATTAATTATATGTTATATGATTAAACGTTTAATTATCGAATTAAATATAATTGAAAAGTTGGAAATTTTTTAAATATGATTTAAATATTAAATACGTGAATAGGGATTCATGTTTTGGAATAGATGTTATATTAATTTAATATTTAATATAGAATTAATTGATTAATTAAATTGATTACTTAATTATTTAGAATTATTTTATTTAAATTTAATCATTATAATCAATACAAACTTCGTGATGGATGATTTGGTGTCAAAATCATCCATCACCAAGTTTATATTAGGCATCTGATATTTGATGTCAAAAAGTTAGGCAATTTGATGGATGATGTAGTGAATTGAAAAAAAAAATCATTTTGTTGATATAGGGGTTGATGCAATTCATATCATGATGAAGAAAGAGTTCTTCATCTCCAAGATACCAAAGGACTCTCCAATCTCCAAGAATTCCCAAATTAAACTTCATTTTGGGTTTCACCACCATATCTAAGGTCCTAGACAATAGTATGGAAGATCAAGTTGTGGTCTACAAGAATTTGAAGAGAAAATTCAAGTTGGAGTTGCTGAATTGAAGAGTTCAACAAAGGTAATCTTAAAACCCTTTTTTTTTTTTTTTTTTTGTTATGAACTTGCATGCCTATGCTAAAATTGATGGAATCAGAATGCTTAAGGTCCTAATGCTTCCACTACTTGCATGTTAACTCCATCATCCTTCTCATTAAGATGTAATATTGGGTCATTTATGTCCCCCTCCTAAATTCTGAGCATTGCACAATCAGTGATGGAAATGATCGTGGATAGGAGAACAAGGCTAACTTGGGTTTTTTTAGACTTTTTTCATGGGTTGGAGGAAACTTTTTGCTATATTTGTAAATTATATTGGACTTTATCATAATTGTAATTAATTTAGCTCATTTTACTATAAATGTAAACAACCGAAAAGGAAAAATATTATTTGAAAGAAAAATTATAATAGAAAGCAAAATAAAGAAAATATCTGCCAATATAGCACCATTTAAAATTAATTGCATATATGGAAAATATTGGCCAACCACCTTTTAAATTCTTTTCGATTCCCGAGTTTACTCTTCTATGTTCCTTTTCTTTTTTTTTTCCTTTATTTTCCTTTTTCTTCTCCTGTAGCCTATGATATCAGTAACAGATTTAATCTATTGATTATTGGGTTCCTATCACTACAAACTACGTGAATCAATCATATAACTTAGATAGATATCGATAATATCTATGTATCGGTGATATCAATTATTAGTGATATCGGTGATAGAACTTAGATGGGTATCAGTCATATTCATGTATCATTGATATCGAACTAAGATAGATATCATTGATAGTCACAATAAAAGTTTCTCATAATTGTCATTAATAGCTTTCAGTGTTAATCTTTAAAAATTGATAATCACAAATGGTCCAATCACAAATTGTGATTCCCAAATTGTCATTCCCTGATCATTGCTTTGTATGATAATTTTTTATGAAAGTATTTGAATCTTGAGTCGGGATCTAGGCCGGATTTTTTGGCTGGATCACTCTTTTGTATTTTTTCTAATAAAAGATCGATTGAAAAATTTGGATTAAATGTAGTAGTTGATAATATAAAAGAAATTAAATATTTATATACATCTAATAATAGAAGACAAAATAAAATTTGATATCAAAAAGTTATACGGAGGTCGCCGTAATGGTGACATCCAATTACTTCTTTTTTCCCTTGTCAATGTTATTTTTTCTCATCATTTATTAACGCCTGCTTAAAAATTTGATTTGGTGTGAAAGTGATCTTTTGATGAAACAAATTCAAAATCAAATTTGTTATTTTTGAAAATTTGATTGAAATATAACTTTAAGTTATGCTTCAAAGGGGAAATAAAAAAGGAATTAAGGAGGCTGCACCCATCTCACTAATTCAAAGTCGACATCCGTCAAATTTAAAAATAAAATTAATTTTTTTTTAACTAGAAGAAGACAATGCACCTAAGTATTACTAGCTAGAAAGAAGAAAAATAATATCTGCATATAATATATCAAAATTACAGTTTAAATAGCACACCAAGAAAGATTTTAAATCAGACTGAATAACTTTTTACCATAAACTAATCAACTCCACGGACTTCATAACTCACCCACCTAATTTTACTTGCAACGACCGTGCTATCTACTTAAATTACTATATATATATATGTATCCATACATATGTGAATTCCCATTCCTGATACCACAAAAGAAAGCCCCAACTAATGGAACTATTGTTAGCTTTAGTGTCCTCTATCAATGGTGGTGGCGGAATAATGATGCCTGTAATTCTCCTGATACTGTTTTTCTATGCTCTCTTGTGGTTTATATCTCGAAGATTATTATTGAGTTCTGAACATCGGAAGAAACCGCAGCCCCCTGAAGCCAGCGGCGCCTTGCTGGTGATTGGCCATCTTCATCTACTAGGTGGGTCAGAACCTGCACACAAAATCTTAGGGGCTATGGCGGATGCTCATGGACCCATTTTCACGTTGAAATTGGGAGTGCATAAAGCGGTGGTTGTGAGCAGCTGGGAAATAGCGAAAGAGTGCTTGACTACAAATGACAGAATATTTGCATCCCGCCCTAAGCTCACTGCCGCAAAGCTTCTAGGCTACAATAATTCCATGTTTGGGTTCAGCGAATATGGTCCATTCTGGCGCCACATGCGCAAAATAACCATGCTTGGGCTCCTCACGAACAACCACAAGAAGCAGCTCGAACTCATCGTAGAATCGGAGATTCGGAGTTCGATTGGAAAATTATATGATTTATGGGTCAATCACAAAAGTAAGGAAAACGAAATAAGGTTACTAGAACTTCCAATTATCTCCATAATAGTATAATATTGTTTGCTTTGGACATAAACTCTTATGACTTCTTTTTTAACCACCAATTATAGAAATAAGAGCATAGTTAAGTGCAGCCTAATTTCATGCTTCCCGCTTTTCGACATACTTTCATTTTACTATTTTTTTATTTTTTATTGGACAACTGCTTGAGGTGCACAAAGCTAGTTGCAATTTATATACTCATTATCATTCTGTTCTTCTAACTAATGAAAGACTTTGTACTTACTTAACAGAAAGTAAGGGGGAAGCGTTATTACTGGTGGAAATGAAGTCGTGGTTTGAAGACATAACTCTTAACACCATGTTTAGGATGGTGGTTGGAAAGCGATTCTCCACTGATTTGGAAGGCAGTGGAAATCAAGATTACCGAAAGGTGTTCAGGGAATTTGTTAACTTGTTTGGGGATTTTGTTCCATCGGATTCGTTTCCATTTTTGAGTTGTTTTGATTTGGGAGGGTATGAAAAGTCCATGAAGAAAACGGCTAAGGTGCTGGATGAAGTGCTTGATAAATGGATCAAAGAGAAGAAGAATTCAGGTGATCATGAACAGGATTTCATGGACTTTTTGCTTTCCGCTGTTAAAGACGATGAAGAACTTTCCGGCTATGATGGAGACTCGATCGTAAAAGCTAATTGTTTGGTATGTATAATCCAACCGCACAAGCCCTTGGCTATTATTTCTTAACATATCAAACCCTTCAATAGATATATCAATTGGTTAAACCATGTGACCACCAAAATTATCAATTCAAATCCTTCACTCCTATATATATATATATATATATATTTCTTTTTATGTATCCATATTTTTTTTAATCAATATTTTGGTGTATCATGGCCTACACCCATTTTTGTTCATCGAAAAATTTTCTTTTTTTTTTTTTCTTTTAAACAAACATATATTTTTTTAAAAATATTTTTCTATGTGATTGAAATGGATGCTCTATATTTTTCTACCTAGTTGTAATTAGAGTCCCTTTTTTCTATTTTATTCTTCTCTTTTTATATGACAACTTGAATATGTAGATTTGAACTGATTTCAGAAGAGCGACGTTTGTGTATCTTATAAAGATTGTGATATTTTTTTATCTTTCTACTATCATCTTTTCAATGTGGTATTTTTAATATGATCCATCAAAATGATGCCTCTTTTTAGATTCAACACTAGTGCAACATATCTAAATTTTGGACTTAATAATCATTTGGGTTTCTTATGGATTGTGATGCCATATTAGATAAAAATGAGATTTTAAAGCTTGTCAAACTTATGTTGATGAGTTATGGTAAATTGATTTATATCAACACTTCCAACACTCACCCTCACTTCTAGACTAGAAAATTTGTAGAAAATCCAATATGTGGATCAATATTAATTAGAGATAAAATTTGTTACATGGGTTTGAATTTTAGATCTTTTATTTTATTACCATGTTAAATCACTTATTGATCCAAAAATTTAAGCTCATGAATCATGGTGAATTTAATTATATTAACATTTTAGCATATGAGATATCCTTGCCTTGAATTAATTAGTGTTATAAGTAGATATGCAACAAACTTAATGAAATTTAGCAAACGGCCATTATATTATTTTATATATATATATAATTTATGAATCAACAACTCTATAAATTGGAACTTATGTAGAGCCTGATATTGGCTGGATCCGACACTACAGCAACAACAATGATATGGGCTCTTTCTTTACTTCTTAATAATGAAGAAACACTGAAGAAGGCCCAACTTGAATTAGAAGAACAAGTTGGGAGACGAAGACAAGTAAAAGTAGCAGATATAAATGATCTAATATATCTTGAAGCCATTGTGAAGGAAACATTACGTTTATATCCTGCAGCACCACTATCGGTCCCTCATGAATCTACAGAAGATTGCAACATTCTCGGCTATTATATCCCTGCAAGGACACGCCTAATAGTAAATCTTCAAAAGCTACAAAGAGACCCATTAGTTTGGGAGGATCCAAATAAATTTCAACCCGAAAGATTTCTAACAGATCAAAAAGACTTGGATGTCAAAGGACAAAATCCCCAATTGATTCCATTTGGAAGTGGTAGAAGGACATGTCCGGGAATATCATTTGCCCTCCAAATTATGCCTCTAGTACTTGCAAATTTTATTCATGGGTTCGAAATTGTAAGGCCATCAAAGGAACTACTCGATATGGAGGAGAGTGTTGGATTGATTAGTGTTAGAAAAGATCCACTTGAAGTTGTTTTAACTCCACGCCTATCAGCACAAGATTATAAATGATTTTGCAATATGGAAGTGAATATTGTTTTTTTCGGTTAGTTCAATATGTAGAATTTGAGAATTCGTTGAACCTCTAATTTATGGGTTGATGGTATATGCCTAAACATGTTTAGCAATGATCAAGTAATAAAATGTTTGAGTGCTTTTTTTTTAAACCTTCTAGAAGTGTCGTGGTCATTATGTTGAGACAATTACAATAGTATACTGAGCTACAATTTTAGTTTAATAATAACATAGTTTTTCTTTTCCTTTTTCATTGTAGCTATTTGCTAAATATACATAATTTAATTAATTAATTAGAAAAAATAAAAAATGAAGGAAAAAGATTAAGCGTCTAAGTATTAAGAACGTTGCGTTATATGTGGAAAAAAATGTTGCATTATAAAAGCAAGCAAGAACATGAAATAATAGTGTTGGAGGTTTGTTAATTGGCTTTATATTTTTTCTACGATACCGGGTGGTTCCTGCAATTGTCTCATATGTAGTCGTAACATCAAGTTCTTACAACAGCATATTTTTCCCATGAAATACTTTCCTAATCTAAAAATATCTGACAGAGTGATGTAGTCTGATATTTTCCTTTATTGCGACAGGACTTATTTTCTCTTATTTGAGAAATATTTCCGTTTCTAGATTCGTCTATAAAAGGAGTTTTTTGGTATGCTTTTCGAATCAATACTCTGGTCAAATTGTTCTACATTGCAGTCTTTCTCATTGCTCACTTTATTCTGTTGTGTAAGATCTTCCTGCATCAATTACAACACTTTGGAGATTATCCTGGCTTAGAGGGGAGCCTAAGGGTAGAAAGGATTCTTAGTCTTAAGGGGAGCCTAAGGCTCAACTTCGGAGAAGGGAGTTCTCTATCTTAGGGGGATCCTATGATTCGTAGTGAAGGGAATTCACTATCTTGAAGGGAAGATATCACCGTGAGAGGAGTCTCATCACTAACAGCAAGCTTAGGGGAGCATAAGTACATTTGAAAGGGTGACAGACCCGAAACTTACGTCGTTAATAAGCTTCAAACTTGATCAAAAGAAAATTTGTATATACCGAACTACTCTTATTACTACTGAAACGTAGCGACGGTGGTAAGTACGAGTCGATACGTAGGGAAGTGCGATTTGTTTCATTAAGTTAATTTCCTAACTAGAGCGATGAATGGGGGGTTTTGGTGTGAAAAAGATAAATACGTGAAATTAAAATAAAAGGGGTAAATGTAATCTAGAATAGGATTCTATCTAATTTCTAAAGCAAGAGAGAGTTTCTTATGCAATTTATTTCATTAGGCATCAATTAATTACACTGAATCTGTCAACCCCTCATTAGCCAAATTAGCCAAATTAGATATTAAACCAAATTAGTCCTAATTTAATTTACAACTCTTCCTTCTTAGCGACATACAAGTTAAAATTGAATTGCATTGCGAAAGAGTTCAAATGTTTATTAAACCAAACATTTTAACTTTTTATGACTTTTTTCGTGTTGACTAATTTTGACCTCCCGATCATGAATCCACATTCATTTTCTCGAAATTCAAATCACATTTGAATATAAGGTCGGTCAAAGTTTGACTTTTCAAAGTCAAAAGTCAACTTTTTGACTTTTTACATCTTTGATCATTTCCATCATTTCTAAGCTTTCGAATATGAACATATTCATATTCTTGATTTTTAAATCACATTTAGATATTAAAGTTGTATCTTTAAACTGAAAAACCCGGCCACTATATCACATATACTTTTCGGTTTCTCTCTCTTCACCTAATTCGAACAATTCGAATCATTCTATCATACTGTTCTAAGTTTATTCCATATGAGCTAGTAGAGGAACCTAATGGACCTATAGATCATGGGTTCCAACGATCCAAGATTAGCTAGCTAAACTCTTTAGACGGAGCTAATCAACATTCGTTAACTAACGGGTCATTCCACTATAGTCTCGTAGTTGCACTCCCCTCAATATAGATATATTTGTGTTCATTTGATATAACCATGATTAGTAAGCTAATCCTTCACAGGTTGTTCGTAATCTCGGCTGGGTCATAAAAACCATTTTAGCCCCAAGACTACATCATGTTCCTAAAGTTCCACTGATCCTCTAATGAACAACTAGTTTAAGGTCCAACCTATAAACCGAATCCCTCTCGGGCCAATGAGAAGGTGGAGCCCCTTATTCAAGACCTGGATTCAGTACAAAAGCGAACAACCTATCTACTATCCTTATAACGGGTAGGAGTGAATTCCGTCTTGGACATTATGTTTTCAACTATCCACCCGATCTTACCCCTGAAATGGGAGGCTTATTGGGCCAGCGATGATGAGCTGCCCTCACCTATGCAGATCTAAAGATAATTCCGAGTGAACAGGATTTCATAGTTAGCTCAGGATTAAGATTAAGTTACCTAGGTCATCAATTAATGAAATAGTCAGTTTAATACATAAAACGGCATTTAGAACATAAAAAGTGACTATTTCATGGTTCAGTCTTATGCAAACTCATTGCATAGGATGCCTCCACTCACATATCTCTATATGAACGATTCAGTATTACATTGTTTGTACTAACTACAAAGTGGGCCGCATCCATAGTGTCCCTAAAATAAAGCGCCCAACCTTATTCATATACTATAGACCATTTTGGCTATATATTTGAACTTGATCCACATTTATGTCACTACATAAAGTTTAAACTACTTAAATAGCCTCAGAACCTTAGTTTATTGGATTCAAAACTACAATTTCAATAACAACTTTATCGAAAAACAAAAAAAAATATGTTTATTAATTTACAAACTACGAGTTTTAGGACATAAAATCCAACAAACTCCCACTTGGACTAAAACTCCTAGTAGAGTATCACAATGTTGAATTTAAGTGAGAAACATATGAGTACAATAAACATATGAATACAATAAACTAGGGCATATACCTAAAAGTTCTCCCACTTATCCTAGTTTACAAACTTCGTAGACCTAGACTCTGTAGGTGACCTTCAAACACTTTAGCCGTGAGGGCCTTTGTAAAAGGATCAGCAATGTTTTGCTCAGAAGATATCTGGGTTACTACAATGTCTCCATGATGTACAATCTCCCGGATCAGATGGTATTTGCGCTCAATATGTTTACCGCGCTTGTGGCTTCTTGGTTCTCTTGAATTTGCAACCACCACTATTATCACAATATAGGGTGATAGGCAAATGCATATTTGGAACGACTTCCAAATCTGTCAAGAATTTCCTCAACCGTACTGCTTCCTTTGCTACTTCACAACCAGCTATGTATTCAGCTTCCATTATAGAGTCTGCAATACAGTTTTGCTTTATACTTCTCCATACTGCTGCTCCTCTGTTAAGAGTGAACACTGATCCAGATGTAGACTTTCTAGCATCTTTATCGGTTTGAAAATCAGAGTCAGTGTATCTAGTAAGGATCAAATCCTTAGTACCATACACGAGCATTTAGTTCCTCGTTCTCCTAAGATACTTGAGGATATTCTTAACGGCAGTCCAATTATCATATCCAGGATTGGACTGATACCTACTGACTATCCCTACTGCATAGCATATGTCAGGTCTAGTACATAACACTGCATACATCAGGCTCCTTATTGCGAAAGCATAGGGAATGCGCCTCATATTCTCAACCTCTTAAGGTGTCTTAGGACATTAATCTTTTGACAAATGATTTCCATATCTGTAAGGTAACAAACCTCTTTTAGAATTCTGCATCTTATACCTAGACAACATTTTGTCTATATAAGTTGCTTGAGACATGGCTAGTGTTCTGTTCTTGCGGTTCCAAATAATCTGAATCCCGAGAACATACTACGCATTTCCTAAATCTTTCATTTGGAACTGCATTGCTAGCAATTTCTTGATGTCAATTAGGTAACCTACTTCATTCCCAATGAGTAGAATATCGTCAACATATAAAACTAAGAACGCTATAGTAGAATTGACGATCTTCTTGTAAACACAAGGCTCGTCAACATTCTATTCAAAGTAATATGATTTGATTGCAGTATCAAATCTTATATTCCAAGATCTAGAATCTTGTTTCAACCCATAAATGGATTTTTGAAGCTTACAAACCTTTTGTTCTTGACCTTGTGCAATAAACCCCTCTGGTTGAGCCATATAGATACTCTCCTCAAGATCGTCGTTTAGAAAGGTTGTCTTGACATCCATCTGCCAAATTTCATAGTCATAAAAGGTGGCAATGGATAAGAGTATTCTAATCGACTTAAGCATGGCAACGAGAGAGACAGTTTCTTCATAGTCCACTCCCTCTCTCTAGGTATAACCCTTTGCCACAAGTGGAGCCTTAAAAGTCTGTACTTTACTGGCTTGGTCTCGTTTTCTCTTGTAGATCCACTTACAACCAATTGGTTGATCTACAAGTTCCCAGACAGAATTGAAGTACATAGACTCCATTTCGAGGTCCATGGCTTTGACCCACTGATCACGATCCACATCTTTCATCGTCTGTTTATAGGTAGATGGATCCTCTATGCCGTCATCAGGTATGACGACTTGTGTTTTTGTTAAACCCAAGTAATGGTCAGGCTGATGAACAACCCTCCCACTACGTCGAGGCATTCTCAACTCTTGAGAAGGATGTGACTGACTAGATGTACTAGTTTTATCTACTACTTTAATAGATGAACTAACTCTATCTGTAGCGTTTTTGGAAATTTCATTCAATACTAGTCTACTGCAAGGTTGATGACTTCTTATGTGGTCTTCCTCTAAGAATGTGTCATTTTTCGATACAAATACCTTATTCTCTTGAGGATCGTAAAATAAACCACCTTTTGTTTCTTTTGGATGACCTACAAATAGGCATAGTTTTGAACGACGTTCCAATTTTTTAGGATTTTGCACCAACACGTGTGTCGGGCATCCCCAAATCCTAAAGTGACGTAAACTTCCTTTACTCCCTCTCCATAACTCATAAGGTATTTCTGAAACACTTTTAGAGGGAACGCTATTCAAAATATAGACAGCAGTCTCTAGTGCATGTCCCCAAAAGGAATCAGGTAACTCAGCAAAGCTCGTCATTGAGTGAACCATGTCCAACAAGGTTTTGTTTCTTCTTTCAGATACACCGTTCTGCTGTGGCATATTAGGTGCAGAGAGTTGTGACTTGATTCTGTGTTCTATCATATAGTCCCGGAATCTTAAGTCCATGTACTCCCACCTCGATTTGATCATAGTGTCTTAATTGTTTTACTTAAATGGATCTCAACCTTAGCGTTATATTCTTTGAACTTTTCAAAAGAATCAGACTTGTGATGCATTAGGTAAATATGACCATACCTTGAATAATCATCAATAAAATTGATGAAATATTCATACCCACTTCGAGCTTTGACATTCATCGGTCCACAGAGGTCTGAATGTACGAGCTCTAAGGGTATTATGGCTCTGAGACCTTTTCCAATAAAAGATCTCTTTGTCATTTTTCCCTCAAGACAAGACTTACATGGAGGTAAAGAATTGTCTTCTAACGGATTTAGGTGTCCATTCTTAACCAATCTCTCAATCCTTTGGAGATTTATGTGGCCAAGTCTTAGGTACCATAGATAGGTATTGGAATAAAGTTTTTATCTTTTATTCTGAGTTTCAACTGTTCTAAACATCTCAGTATTTAAGACAAATTTTGCTTTAGTTGGTCTTAACTTATATAAGTTGTTTTCAAGTATAGCATAACAAATTTGAATACCTTTTCTGAAAATGAATGCTTCATTAACTTCAAAAGATATTTTATACATTTGTTCCACAATACAACCGATAGATATTAAATTCCTCTTCATAAGAGGTGCATACAAAACATCTTTAAGTATGATATATCTATCGTTGAAAAACAACTTCAAGTCTCTCACTGCTTCGGCCGAGACAACCTCTTCTGTTCCAACCTTGAGGGTGATCTCGCCTTCTTCAAGCTTTTTCCAGGAACTAGTTTCTTGAAAAGAGAAGCAAATATGATTAGTGGCTCCTAAATCCAATATCCAGGTTGAGGTATCATCCTCCACTAATCATGTCTCAGCAACTAGTAAATCATATTTACCTTATGCTTCTTTCGAGGCAGGGGCCTGAGCTCATTCCTCAGTTAAGACAAATCTCAGGTCATCTATTACTAGTGTTGAATTCAGATTTGTTTTCCATGTTGAGTAATTATTGCCGTTTAGTTTCTCGAAAGCTAAGAGTTGATCTAAAGAGCTAGTCATGCTGAAAAGAAAAACATATCCTTTTTAGTAAAAACATTAATCTTTTAAATCCAATCAAGTTTAGCAAAAAAACTAATAATGTACCCTTCATTATTATATTTTGCAACGATATTTCAATGGTTTAGAATAACCTTCACCAAGGGGTGATCGACTATTCCTCCGTTGAACCAAGACTATCTTGACTAGATACTATCACCAGAATAACTTTTATTCCTATAGTAACTCAGTTATCGCTATTTTGGTCAAGAATTTACTAACATTTAGTAATTCTTGTAAGTGTGACCCTCCATTTTCAGACCTCCAAGATCGGAATCATTATGCTTTCGAAGTTGGAAAGACAATGATGAAAACGGACCTGAGAGACCCTATCAATTTCTAGAGTTCACGGTGTTCCGAATCCTATAATACAGCCCTCCGATTGGTAAGGTCGCTCCAGGGCAGACATGCAGGCGCATTATAGGAATCTCACCGTGCGACCTAATAGAAGAGACCGTAGGATGTGTTGACACACTTCCTTCTCCCACTTACTATGAACAACTTCCCCTATTCACATTGGTATTCACTCATGCAAACACTCTCCGAATGGAGTCCACTCCCAGGGCGGCCCAAAGCCAAGCATGAATCTCATGGTGTGAACTCTTTGGGATGCTAGAGCTAAAAGTACATTACTTCTCTCCAACTGAAGTGTTCTAAACAGTTAGGGTATAAAATACTTAGCGATACATTTCGGCTAACTAAATATATCTTAAGTCTAGGTGATTCATCCGAGTATAACTTTTATACTGGATTTTTAACCTACGATGTCTAGGTGATAAACAAATTTTATTACCTCACACCACTCACGCATGCTCATAAAACCGGTTTAACCTAACTCAGACGACAGCTCGATCTCCAGGTAGTAGGTGTTCCATGAACCGTCAACTTAAAAACCTTCAACCTTAGTCATTTTATCTGACTTTTTGCCAAGATTTTGTCGAGTGAGTTTTCTTGTAACTTCAACTTTACAAGATATCGACCTATTTTCTATGAAAATTGGGATTGCTTGATAGTTAACCCTAAATGAGCATGCATCTTATCTTTGCTATAGATTTTAGAAGTCTATGTTATTTTATAACAATTATAACCCTAGAACATTCATCTATAACATGCTTCCTTCGATCAAACATGCTTTAATATAACACTTATATTAAAACTAAGCATGCATAATATATATTTTATAACACTTATAAGATATAAAAAATGCATGTCACATGCTTTTCCTATGATGGGGTTTTAAAACTATATGGCATACTATATGCACACATAATCAAACAACATTATCATCACATGCATAATAGCTGTCTCTTATACACATCTAGATGTGTATAAGAGACAGGGGTTAGGGTGAGAACCCATTTGTTCAACACCTTTCAGCCAATGCTAGGAAAGAACCTGATGGAACTCGAGACATATGCAGCGAAATTAGGATCTAATTACACTCTAATAGCTTTTAATTAAAAGGAAATTATGCATGCAATTGAAGGAAAAATAGTAATTAAAAAAGGGATGACATACAACTTTTGTAGCTCTCGAACAACGCTTTTCCTCATTGAATCTCGACCCGAACTCTTCCAGACCACCACTAGAGTTGACCTACTATCCTCTGGACTCAGAACAGAGTTGTGGGACCCGATGGATGAAGAAAACCGAGAGAGAGAAAAGATATGCAAAAAAGGAATGAATTTGGGTTTTGGTTTGGGTTTTCTTTTTGAACTTCACACGAAGTAAAGAGGTTTTTTCCAGCCCAAATTAAAAAAAAAATTGGCAAATTATCAAAAATATTTAATTTAAAATCAAAAGCCCATTTTATAGAAAAAACCATGCAATAATTGCATGAACCAAATCCATAAAAACCCAACACCTATATCCACTATCTTAGTGGGCTTAATGTCTCCACTATAAGCCAACACCTAAGCCACTATTTTATTAGTGGAATTATCCAACAAAAGTTTGGATTTTCCCACTAACTTTAGTCAAAGGGCAAAATAGTCATTTGGTCAAAGTCAAACTTTGACCAAAAAGTTAATTTTTTGACTTTTTATGATTTTTTTCGTGTTGACTAATTTTGACCTCCCGAGCATGAATTCACATTCATTTTCTCGAAATTCAAATCACATTTGAATATAAGGTCAGTCAAAGTTTGACTTTTCAAAGTCAAAAGTCAACTCTTTGACTTTTTACATCTTTGATCATTTCCATCATTTTTGAGCTTTTGAATATGAACGTATTCATATTCTTGATATTTAAATCACATTTAAATATTAAAGTTGTATCTCTAAACTGAAAAACCCGACCACTATATCACATATATTTGTCAGTTTCTCTCTCTTCACCAAATTCGAACAATTCGAATCATTCTATCATACTGTTCTAAGTTTATTCCATATGAGCTAGTAGAGGAACCTAATGGACCTATAGATCATGGGTTCCAACGATCCAAGATTAGCTAGCTAAACTCTTTAGACGGAGCTAATCAACATTCGTTAACTAACGGGTCATTCCACTATAGTCTCGTAGTTGCACTCCCCTCAATATAGATATATTTGTGTTCATTTGATATAACCATGATTAGTAAGCTAATCCTTCACAGGTTGTTCGTAATCTCGGCTGGGTCATAAAAACCATTTTAGCCCCAAGACTACATCATGTTCCTAAAGTTCCACTGATCCTCTAATGAACAACTAGTTTAAGGTCCAACCTATAAACCGAATCCCTCTCGGGCCAATGAGAAGGTGGGGCCCCTTATTCAAGACCTGGATTCAGTACAAAAGCGAACAACCTATCTACTATCCTTATAACGGGTAGGAGTGAATTCCGTCTTGGACATTATGTTTTCAACTATCCACCCGATCTTACCCCTGAAATAATCTCGGCTGGGTCATAAAAACCATTTTAGCCCCAAGACTACATCATGTTCCTAAAAGTTCCACTGATCCTCTAATGAACAACTAGTTTAAGGTCCAACCTATAAACCGAATCCCTCTCGGCCAAATGAGAAGGTGGGCCCCTTATTCAAAGACCTGGATTCAGTACAAAAGCG
>NC_052359.1:68856755-68872775 GCF_009727055.1 Benincasa hispida | reverse complement strand
GCGAACAACCTATCTACTATCCTTATAACGGGTAGGAGTGAATTCCGTCTTGGACATTATGTTTTCAACTATCCACCCGATCTTACCCCTGAAATAGGAGGCTTATTGGGCTAGCAATGATGAGCTACCCTCACCTATGCAGATCTAAGGATAATTCCGAGTGAACGGGAGTTCATAGTTAGCTCAGGATTAAGATTAAGTTACTTAGGTCATCAATTAACGAAATAGTTAGTTTAATACATAAAACGACATTTATAACATAAAAAGTGACTATTTCATGAATCAGTCTTATGCAAACTCATTGCATAGGATGCCCCCACTCACATATCTCTATATGAACGATTCTGGATCACATCGTTTATACTAACTACAAAGTGGGTCGCATCCATAGTGTCCCCAAAATAAGGCGCCCAACCTTATTCATATACTATAGACCATTCTGGCTATATATTTAAACTTGATCGACATTTATGTCACTACATAAAGTTCAAACTACATTAAATAGCCTTAGGACATTAGTTTATTGGATTCAAGATTATAATTTCAATAACTTTATTGAAAAACAAAACAAAATATGTTTATTTATTTACAAACTACGAGTTTTAGGACATAAAATTCAACAAAAGCCAGAGTCACAATAGTTTAAAAAAGAAGATGAAGCTTTGCTAGGGAATTTGCATGCCCTAAATGCCATATTTAATGGTGTGGAACATAATATACTCAGACTTATCAACACGTGTGTTTCTGCCAAAGAGGCATGGACATCTTGTCCGTTGCTCATGAGGGAACCTGAAAAGTTAAGATGTCAAGACTGCAGTTGTTGACATCAAAATTTGTGAACCTAAGAATGCATGATTATTAGTAGGTTGTTGATTTTAATGTCATACTTTTGGATATTGCTAATGAATCTTTTGCTTTTATAGAGAAAAAACTAAGAAGAAAGACTTGTCCGAAAAGTTCTTAGGTCTCTACTTAAGAGATTTTATATGAAAGTTACTGCTACCGAGGAAGTTGAAGACATAACCAAGTTTAGAGACGATGAATTGTTTAGTTCCTTGCTTACTTTTGAGATGTCTCCAGATAGGAAGATCGATAAGAAAAATAAGGGCATCGCTCTTGAATCCTTTGTTAAGGAAGAGCATGTTGATCATGATAGAGAGGCAGAAGATTCTCTTACTGAATCTATATCGATACTTTAAAAATAGTTTAATTGTGTTCTCAAACGATTTGACAAGAAGTTTGCATATAATACCTACAAGTCTTGTGGTTCTTCCCCCTCCAATCAGATCAAATATCATAATAGCAAGAAGGAAGTTGAAAACTCTGGTCTAGTTGCGTCTTAAAAGCATATTAATGGCTACGATCACATTCAGGTTGAATGCCCTAATTTCCCCAAGAAACAAAGTAAAGGATATGTCCTAACTCTTTCTGATACTAAAACAGAAGTTAGTAGTGTCTCTGAGGAAGATGTTAAAGTTCTTGTTAGTAACATTTCTTCAGACACCTCATCCTGCAAGGTCTTTGAATTTGACGTTCATACAGAAAAGTCCTATGATGCTACAAGCTCAAAAGCATCAGATCCTTCGTATCATGCTCTATTTCTTAAAAGGAAAGAAAATCAGAACGTCCTTGATATACAAAATGAACGAATTGAGACTCTGATTGTTGACAATCATAGGCTAATGTCCACTATTGCAGCATTGAAGCAAGAACTCTTACAAGTTAAATCTGAAAAAGAAACTATGAGCAAAAATGTGAGAATGTTGAATACTGGTATTGGGACTCTTGAGAAAATCCTAACAAGAGTTAAGACAACAAATGATAACTCTTGACTCAGTTTTTCAGCAGGCAGTAGCCAACCTAGTAGATAGTCTAAAGGGAAACAAAAGATTGAGTTTGTTAGAGCGCAAGATCTAGTCTTATGGTGTTAGAGGGCACTCTTCTCTAAATCTAATTGATAAACGTGATCGCTCCTAGGTGAAGATGGATTTGTCATTATTGTGGCAAAGTAGGTCTAAAACATCCTTTCTACTACTAGTTATTCAAAGATCTTCATTGGTCCTCTTTTCACAAGAAGATTGCTCGCTTTCCCCAGAATTGACCTAGATAGAGTACGATGAAAAAGGTATGGAGAGAAAAGAATAGATACAATGTTGTTTTAAACTCTTTAAGATCGTAATCCAAAGGTGATTGTTACTTTGATAGTGGAAGCTCACATCATATGATTTGTGAAAAAAAAACAATTTATCTAATCTCAAATCTATTAGCTAGGTCACTTTTGGTGATGGTGCGAGTGGTATGATCGTTGGAAAAGGAAGTGTAAATTATCTAGGTCTTACAAGATTGAATGACGTAATGTTGGCTGAGGGACTTATTTTCAATCTCATTAGCATTAGTCAGCTTTGTTACCAGGGTCTAAATGTGAGTTTCCCAAAGACAAATGTTTTGTTACAGACGATGTCAAGGCTCTTGTCATAACAGGTACACACTCATCTGATAATTGTTATCTATGGAGTCCTGACAATTCTGTACAGGTCTATCATCTCTCGAGGAAAGATGAAGCTAACCTATGGTACAAATGCCTTGGGAATATAAGCATGAAGACCCTTCAAAAAGCTCTGAGCAAGAATGCTCTAACTGGTCTCATCTCTCTGTCAATATCAGTTGGAATTATATCTAGGGATTGTCAAACTGGAAAACAGACTGACACTCCTTATAAGTAGACAGGCTATTCTGGGTCATCTCAAGTTCTAGAACTTTTTCATATGGATCTTATGGGTCCTATGTAGTCAGAAAGTTTAGGAGGCAAATGATATGTCTTAGTTGTTGTGGTTGACTTCTTAAGATACACTTGGGTAAATTTTCTTCGAGATAAAACCGAAACCTTTTTCATGTTTCAAATTCTTTTTCTTCAATTACAACATGAGAAGGAGTTAAATCTTGTCCGAAGTAGAAGTGATCATGGTAGGGAGTTTGAAAACTCTTAGTTTATTGAGTTCTACCAGAATGCAGAAGTTCACCATGAATTTTCAGCTCCCATTACACCAAAGTAGAGCGAAGTTGTAGATAGGAAAAATAGGTCTCTTTAAGAAATGGCTCGTGCGATGATGCATGTCAATCAAATACAAATTCAAGTTTCAGGAGAGGCTCTGAACATAGCCTGTCACATCCAAAATAGGATGTTTCTTATATACTGCTTAAATGTTGTGCCTACTGGATTTTCAATAAACGTACTTGTACTGTAATGGAATCCATTAACGTTGTGGTTAATGATAATGTCACTTCCTTCGATTCCTTCTCTACAGCTGAAGAAGACTTTTCCTCAACTCCACTTGTCAATACTAATGTTCTTAACACTCCGTTTGAGAAGCCCTCTATCTGAGTGTGTGTACTCTAACGGAAGACATCATGGATAGTTCTGACTGGCCAGAAGGAAGCAACAAGCAACAGTCCAATAGGGTTCTTATAAACCATCCTTCTAATAACATTATTGGTGATCTAAATGAAGGGGCAATAATGAAAAAGAATGACAAGTTAATTATCTTTAATGATCAGCAGTATTTGTTTCTTTTCCCATGAGGAGCCAAATAGTGTCAAAGAAACCCTTGAAGATGAATGTTTGATCAATGCAATGCAAGAGGAGCTTGGGCAGTTTGTCAGAAGGGATGTCTGGACACTTGATCCCAGACCTGAGTCTATAAATGTAATTGGGACAAAGTGGATATTCAAGAATAAGACTGATGCGAATGGAAATGTGACCAGACACAAAGCGAAGTTAGTAGCTCAAGGCTACACTCAATTAGAAGGAATAGATTTTGATGAAATCTTCGCACCATTTGCGAGGCTAGAAGCAGTCAGACTATTGCTTGGTATTTTATGTCTATTAAAATGTAAACTATACCAAATGGATGTGAAGAATGCCTTTCTAAATGGGTATCTGAAGAAAGGTTAAAATATGAATCATTTAATTATTTATTCATTTGTTTGTTCTTTCAAATTGTTTATATGCTCATTTTAATTGCACAAATAATTCATTCTTAACTCTTTTCTCAACAATCAATGAAACATTGAAACAAACAAGCATTTAGAAAGTTAGAATTTACTGACAATATATTGAGACTTATTTTTTAAAAGAAAATTATTTTTCAAGTAAAATCGCGAAAGAAACGAATGCAAAGTTTTAGTTTATTTAAAAGTTGAAGGCTAGTGGTGTTAGTTTAAGAAAACACACAGCGGAAGAAAACAAGATCATAAAGCATTCTAATTCATTAAGGATAGCTATACTAATTCGGTATACTCTAAAAACACCTTCGATACAATATTGATGATCTTACAAAGATATAATTTTAGTTAATTTCCGATTACCGATCTCATCTTTTACGGAATTGATCCTCTTTTGATTATACAAGAATATGTGAAGCTTGGCATGTTTGGAAGCATAGGAGAACGTTCTTTTGCTGATATTATCACCAGTATTCGATACTGGGTCATTTATAGCATTACTATACCTTCTCTATTCATTGCAGGTTGGTTATCGTTAGCATGGACTTAGCTTACGATGTTTTTGGAAGCCCTCGTCCAAATGAGTATTTTAAAGAGAGCCGACAAGGAATTTCATTAATAACTGACCATTTTGATTCTTTGGAACAACTCGATGAATTTAGTAGATCTTTTTAGGAGGACCAAATGACTATCGATAAAACTTATCCTATTTTTACAATGTGATTGCCGGTTATTCACGGACTAGCTGTACCTACCGTTTCTTTTTTAGTGTCAATATCAGTAATGCAATTCATCCAACGATAAACCTAATTCGAATTATAGAGCTATGACACAATCAAATACGAAGGAAAGAAATGTTGAATTGCATCATACTAGTCTTTACTGGTGGTTGTAACTCACTTTTGTACTTGTTGTTTTATTTTCCAATTATTTCTTGAATTAAATAAAATAAAATACTAAATAATAGTACGAATTATCTTATCTCATTCGGAAGGATATCATATCATAATTATCATTGACTGTTGCTGTCTCAGCATGACCACTTGATGAAATGAAGCTACTGTGAAAAGCGAAAAAACCATTAAAAAATGACGATTGTCCGTGAAGGTTTCCACACAATTAACAATCGATCGTCCGTGCGGGAAGAAAGACTATATGGATGGAGGCTTTGAAAAAGGGTGGTAAACCTCTTTTGAAAAGTTTCTTGACATATATTGATTTTGATGAACAAACAAAAGGAGGATATATAGATTCGGCAAGATGCCAACGGTTAAAAAGCACCGACAGAAAACAAACTATTTTTTCATGACAACAGTCGCGACCCTCTATTCTATTTCGAGAAAGGCAGTCCAGCAATCAAATTGCATATCAAGTAGACACCTCTTACTTGGAGGTTTTAAGTGGAATTTGATGACATGAATTGGAAAAACCAACTACCTTTGGGTTTTTCCAATTTTGTTCATTAATGATTAAAATTTATATTTACTTTCAAAAAATAAATTTAAATCCAATTAAATGGATTTAATAATTAAAATCAATTACATGTCAATTCCACAACCACGAATCTCTATTCATGTAACTTGATATTTGAATCAAATTAAATATTAATCAATTCTCCAATTTCGTTTAACTATGTAATTAAACGAGTAATTATATCGCATATTTAATAATTTCCTTTTTCCATACTTAAACGTTTCAAATTAACTCATCACACTATGCTAAGATTTTTTCCGTTTGTGAGTTAGTAGAGGAACCTTATGGACCTACAGATCATGGGATCAAATAATCCAAGATTAATCGGCTAAACTCTTTAAACAAAATTAACCCCCATGTTGGGAATATCCTAGAACTCGCAGTTCGTGTTAAACATTCTATTTTATCAATGACAATGACTAGTTGATTTTGCATCTTATTATGAAAATCCAATAAACGCATCCTTGGCTATAGCCTGAATGTTGTAACTTTATGTAGTAACATAAACAGAATCAAGTTGACAGTATATAGCATAAATGGTCTAATGAGTATATGGATGAAATTGGGTATCTTATCTTGGTAACGCTATTGGATGCGGCCCACTATGTAGTTGTTACAAAAAGTTGTAAGGTGCTACAAACGATGTGATCCATAAATCGTTCATGTTGAGACATGAGAGTGGGGGCATTCTATGCAATGAGTTTGCATATAGACTGGACCACGAAAATAGTCACTTTTCTTTATAACGACCGTTTACTGTTAAAACTGACTATTTCATTTATTATATAACCTAGGTTAACTCGATATTAATCTTGAGCTAGCTATGAACTCCTGTTTGTTCAGAATTATCCTTTGATCTACAAACGGTATTAGTAGTCCAACAACACTGCTCAATAAGCTTACCATTTCGGGGATAAGACCTGATGAATAGCTGGGGACATAGCCTTGCAAGATGGTATTCACTCCTACCCTATTTAGGGTTAGCAGATAGGTTATTCTCTTCAGTACTGACTTCAGGTCTTAAACAATCGAGGCTCCGCCTTCTCATGATAGAGAGGATTTGATTCATAAAGGTTATGAATCAGAATTGTTCATTAGAGGATTAGTAGGAACTTAAGGAACAAGATGTAGTCACAGGGGTAAAACGATATTTTTTACCTAATTGTGATTACGAACAACCTGTGAAGGATCGACTTATTGATTATGGTTATTAAGTGGATATAATATATCTACAGTGAGTGGAGTTCAACTATGGGCTATAGTGGAGTGTGCCATTAGTTAACGAATGAGGGTTAAATCATACTCATGAGTTTAGTCGATTAATCTTGAATCGTTGGAGACTATGATCTGTAGGTCTGCGAGGTCCCCCTACTAGCTCGTAAATGGATAAGCTTTAAGGTAGCTTGAGAAATTAATTTGAAATGTTCAAATTAAACAGAACAAGAGAATAAATATTTAAATATGATTTAAATATATAAAGATGATTATTGTGCAAAAATTAATTTAATATTTGATATTAAATTAATTAATTTTTTAAAATTAATTGACGAAATTAATTTAAGAATTTTTTTTTGAATTAAAATAATTTAAAATCATTTTTTGTTTTAAAAAAATAAAATGTAAAATCGTTTACATGGTTGCACAAAATGAAAAACGAGTTTTCTCCATTACCATCATCTTTATGCTCACACAAAAGCCATTATCTTCTCTACTTTGATTCTCCAAGCATGAGCTGCAAGTCATGCACTCCATCTCTTTTCATGTTCATCTAATATATATAAAGAAGATTGGAGTTGTTGGAGAAGAGAAAATACAGAATTTTGAGAGAGACTTTTTTTAAGAAGAGATTGTCTTCTTCAGTCGGGCTGCTATGACCTTTTCTTATTTCTTCACATCTTCAAGCTGTTCTCGAGTCCCATAACTCTGCTTAAAGCTCCAAGAGCATAGTAAGGAAGGCTTCGAGGTGGTTGATAACTTGTAGAAATACAATTTATTTATACTGTTTTATTTAGATATTGCAGCCAAAAGAAAGGACAGTTGTGTCAATTGTATAAAAATTAGCTAAGAAATGCGAGAATTATAAATTGTCGTCATTGCGATAGTAGAAAAGAATATTTCAAGTTTGTTTTGCAGGAAATCAAGTCACCGCATGCGCTCATGGCTCAAGATAAACTGAACCACGCATCTACGCCGCATTGCGCCCATCATTCAGGAATGAATAGACAATCAATGCAATGACGGTGCATGCAACAATCGATCAAGAGCTAAGCGATCAACGCAATCTCAATCGCATGCGGTAATCGATAAACAACACCGCATGCGGGAAAACGATCAAAGATGTGAAGAGCAACACAAATGCAGAGGATTCTGACGCGTGTGCAGCTGACCGTTGTGCATTTCTGACGGGATTGATTGCGTAACAGAAGGAATATTCACTCCACCATTTTAGGAGCTGCTATAAAAATAAAGTGGGGACCACAAGTCAGAGAGTCAAAGTTGAGCCTATAAATAGCACCGGCCATTCCACTGGGAAAACATGCTTGAATATAGAGAAAAGTGTATATACTGATCTGGGAGAGAGACTGGTTGAGCAACTAAACAAAGTAGATCCGAGAAGAATTAAGAGACAAGGCTGAGAGGTGAGTCTCCGGGAAAGAATCCTTCTGATCCCCGCCGTTAAAGCTCTTTACGACGGTCACTTCTACCAGAGGAGCAAGCCTTAGAGGGAAGCTATTCTCTTCATCCACTCCACACACCGGCAAGCAAAACCACCGTCCAGATCTGTGTCAAGACATTGACACTCTTCTGTATTTGTTTCTATCTCTTTATCATCAATTGTATTCATCTTCTTAATCTCTATCATTCACACCATGTATCAGACGCTTAATCGTAGTATTAAATGTTATGATCATTTCTATCTCCATCTCTTTGCCTATTTCCGCTCATCCATATTTCACTTTCTCCACGACGTTTTCTTAATCCTCTGGTAATTAGTAAGAATTAAGCAAGTAAATTAATCTGTAATAAGGAAATAATTATGTTTAGCTAAGGCATGCTAGATGGCATCTTCACCTATGAGAGCAGAAGTGAAGATGCCATTCTGCCTATCGAGAGAGGGTTGGGAGAATGCATTAACTAAAGCGGGAAGTACTTCTAGAGATGCAAGCAACCTTGTGTTCATTACGTTCATCCGTGTTTCACCATAGAGATAAGGGAATGTGGCTGATCACCGAGAGGTGTACGTCAAGGGAATGCGGAACCTAGTTACATCTTTAACGCAATTAATAAACTTGCAATATTTTTACTAGTTATCCTATCTATTTCTAATTTATCCATAAAGACTTGTCACCACATACCACGATCCTTTTTATAAACTTCACAGTCAGTCTCAAACTCAGCATCATGTATATCATGTATCTTGTATCTTGCATCACGTTAGCTTAGGTTTATTTTTATCGCAATTTATTTTATTAACGCAACTTTAGTTTATCTGCACAACTTTACTTTACTGCAATTTAATTTTCTGTACAAACACACAATCTTTATTAATTGTAAAAACTGGTCGCATATATCACAAATGTAACACATTAACGACAATAATCCCTGTATTCAACCTCGGATCACTCCGAGAAACTTGCATTGGAATTATACTTGGTTTCAGCGCAAGGAAACTTGTGACAACGCATAGCATACTACAAGCATTCCATTAATAACACATACATCTAGAAGTAGTATCGCATAAAGTGTATATAAGCATAACACAGCATCCACACTCCATCTCCATCTTTCTATGTCATCAAGTTTATGGCAACATGAGCTTGTTTAATTCACATCCATCATTGTCCATGTCCATATATGCTTATTTATAACATCAATTCAGCAGTCAATAGTGGTTCACGTTGATATCAAGTGAAGACAGCAGCTGAACAAACATTTTCTTGGAGAGTTCGTCAAAGGTATGTTTTGAAAGTCCATTTTTTAAGAAGAGTGTGCTTTAGTTTTTGCCAAAATTAGTGAATTAGAATGCTTATGGATCCTTGATACTTCCGCTGCATGTTGTTTAACTCTTTCAATTGGAATCAAAGCATCTTTTAAGCTTTCAATTCAGTCTAATATTGGCAAGGTGGGTGTTTTTTCATGAGATATATGAATTTGATGCATGGTTTTCTCTATTTTGGTATTTTAGTTCTCTTTAATTTCTCAATTAAATTTGTAATTGACTCTTGTTTGATGAGAATTTATTTGTTAGCAAGAGTCTGTAATTTATTTGGAGTCATTAGAATTGAAATTAAGATGTAATTGAAGAAACAAGCGAAGAAGGTCGAGCTGTTGTTTCAGATTTTTCAGCTTCTGCTTAAATTTGTTGCTGAGGTGCAGTTGCTAAATGATTGTTTAGCTCCAGACGTTACACGATGAGAAGAAAAGCTATACGATTGTTTAGTAATATGCGCTGGTCGTTGTAATGTTAAATGCTAAACGTTCGTGGAGCTAAGCAATGCGCTCATTTGCTATACGATAGCATTACACAATCGTTTAGTTTTGTCGTGGGAACTAAACAATACGTTGATTTGGCTAAACAATGCTGCTATACGATCGTTTAATAACGATGTGTGCTAAACGATGCGATGAAGTGCTACGCGATAGCACTGAGCATTCGTTTGGTCGTGGAGCTAAGCAATCATGTAGATAAATGTTATGCAACGCGATGATGTTCTATATGATGGAGGTATGCGATCATTTAGCTACGTCGGATATTAAACGATGACTTGAATGCACTGGGCGATGGTGTTATACGATCGCTTAGTACTATGCGATGGAGCTAAGCGATTGCACTGTGATGGAACTAAATTATCGTCTAGTCCTATGCGATAGAGCTAAACAACCGTCTAGCTTTCAGCAAACACTATACGATCGTGTACTTTCGCTTAAACCCAAGCGATGACACTAGACGATTACATCCAGGCGTTACACGATCGGCCTTAGCAGCATATTGACATTGGACTGAGAGCAACTGGTTCAACCGGTTTACTCAAGGTTCAATTCGGTTCAGCTTCAAATGGTTGTGGTTGGTCCGGTTCAGGCTTTGTTGGTCCGACTCAGACTCGTCCAGCCCAGTTCAAGTTGGTTTAGGTTCAGTTTGGAGAGATTCAAAGAGGGTTATGAAGTTGTTTGTAGTAGTTAACTATCTATTTGCTTGTTTATGCCAAAACGAAAACCATAACAGTTAGTATTTAATTGTTTGTACATGAGATGTATGTGATAATTAAATAAATTCTTGTATATGCATACAAGTATGCCATGTAGATTTAAAACCCCACCGTAAGAAGCATGTTACATGCATTGACAGTTTGTTATAATTGTTATAATATATAGTATGCATGTTAGGGTTATGTTTAATATAATAGTTATATTAGATACCTTTGTGGAATGTTGTGGATGTTAAATAACAGAGAGTGAACAGATATAGAGAAGGTTAACAACTAATTTTAATTGCTAAATAGATTGCTGCTTTATAAAATATGGTTACAAACTCATATCGGTTCATAAACCTGTCTAAGGCTGGGGGTACTTAAGTTGACGGTTTACGGAACACCTCCTACCTGGGATTATGACAGAACAATTGAGAGTTGTTAACTAATTTTATGAGCTTGCATGAGTGATGTGAGGTAATAAAATGGTTTATCACCTAGACATTGTAGGTTAAATTCAATTATAAGAGTTATATTTGGATAAACCACTTAGACTTAGGTTGTATGAAATTAGCCGTCATGCCTAAGTAAATTATCCAAACATTTAGAACACTTCAGGGGGAGATTAACAATATATTTGATATATAGTTATTAGCTCTCACGTCCTTAAGAGTTCACACCGTGAGATCCATGCTCGGTTTCTTGTTGATTTTACCTCGACTGGTCCATACGGAAAGTGTTTGCATGGGTCAATAACAAAGTGAATGAGGGAAGTGGTTCATAGTAAGTGGGTGAAGGAAATGTGTCAACATTGTCCTACGGTCTCCTCCATTAGTTTGAACCATATGTTGTGCCTACTGTTGTTTTTATGCAGCACTAGCTAGTCGTTAACCACGGCGATCCCTACGGAGGGTTGTAACATAGGATTCGGAACAACCCACACGCTCAGCTCCGAAGTTTTATTGAAATTTACAATACTTTTGTGTTCCCGAACATCTCTGCTGAAGAAGTTCAACTAACATTATTCCCGTTTTCTCTATGTGATCAGGCTAGGAAATGGGCATATTCTCTCAAATCGGGAGATATCACTTCTTGGGAGCAGGTAGTGGAAAAATTTATGAAGAAGTATTTTCTACCTATCGAAAACGCAAGACGAAGGAAGCTTATTACAAATGTTGAACAAGATATGGACGAATCGCTCAACGATGCTTGGGTGAGGTTTAAAAGGTTGGTCCGGGATTTTTCGCATAATGGGTTACCAGACTGCCTACAAATGGAGATTTTCTATCATGGTTTGAATTTCGCTTCGCAGACAGCTGCCAATGCGGCAGTCGCTGGTGGTCTGCTTGACAAAACATATGAAGAATATCCTGGATCGCATCTCCAAGGACCATGAAGATTGGAGAGAGAGTGACTAGAGATTGAGACTTAAAGACTTTGATGTAAATAATGGTGCTATTACTTCATTACAAAATCAAATGACCGCAATTATGAATTTGATCCAAGGAATGGTGATCAACAGCCCAACACCACAAGGTGGGCAAATCAACGCAATCAGTCAGAACACCGCAAGGTGTGCGACTTGTGATAACTTGTATAAATACAAGTTATTTATACTGCCTTATTTAGATATTTCGGTTAAAAGAGAGGAAAGTTGCGTCAATTGTATGGAAATTAGCTAAGTAATACAAGAATTATAAATAGTTTTCAATACACCCACTGACACCATTGCGATGGTAGAAAAGAATATTTCAAGTCTGTTTTGTAGGAAATCAAGTCATCGTATGCGCTCATGGCTCAAGAGAAAAAGATTAACGCATCTACGTCGCATTGCGCCCATCATTCAGGAATGGATAGACGATCAACGCAATGATGGCGCATGCGACAATCGATCAAGAGCTTTGCGATCAATGCAACTTCAACCGCATGCGGTAATAAAAAACAACACCGCATGCGGGCACACGATCGAAAGATACAAATGAGCAATGCAATCGTGGAGGATTTTGACATGTGTAACAATTAACCGTTGTGCAATTTTCGATGGATTGATTGCATAATAGAAGGAATATTTATTCCACCGGAATTTCCATAACAATAAAGTGGGATCCACATGGCAGAGAGTCAGAGCATTCATAAATACCCTCAGAGAATTCACTGAAATATAATACTTGATACGAGGGATAGTTGATACAAGGCTACTGAGAGAGAGGCTGATCTGAGTGCTAATCGGAGAAGATCGGGGAAGAAAAGAGACAAGGCCAAGAGGTGAGTCTCAGGGCAGAATCATTCCAAATCCCCGTCGTGAAGCTCTGTACCTAGATCAACTTTACTGGTTGAGCAAGCTTGAGAGAGAAGCTCATCCTTCCGTTCACTCCATCTACGCCGACAAGCGATTTCTCCATCCAGATCTATGTCAAGACGTTGGCACTCTTCTGTATTTGTTTCTAACTCTTGTTCATCAATTGTACTTCATTTTCTTAGTCTAAATCATTCACAATCATGTATCAGACGCTTGATTTTATAATTAATTGTCGTGATCATTTTCATTTCCACATTTCTGTCTATTTCCGTTCCTCCATAAATTGCTTTCTCCACAATGTTTTTTTAATCCCTTGGTGATTAATATGAACTAAGTAAGTAATTTAATCTGTGCTAAAGAAATAAGGATGTTTGTGTAGAAGTGAAGAAGGTTAGAAGAATGCGTTAACTAAAGCAAGAAGTACTTCCAGAGATGGAAGCAACCTTGCGTTCACTACGTTCGTCCCTGTTTTACCACAGAGATGTGGGAAACGTGGCCGATCACCAAAATGTATGCGCCAAGAGAAAACGAAACCATACTTATATCTTTAACGCAATTAAGAAACTTGCGCTGTTTATATTAATTATCCTTTCTCTTTCTGTTTCGCACATAAGCCTTGCCACTGCATAACACGATCTTTGTATATTGTTCATAGTCAGTCTCAACCTTGGTATCTTGTATCATGTAACCTGCATCTTTTATCATCATAGCTTAGGTTTATTTTATCGCACTTTACTTTTATCGCAATTTACTTTATTATCGCATTCTTATCGCTTATCTTTACTTTACTGCACAATTTACTTTACCGCATGTACAAACCACACTTTTATTAATTTGTAAAACCCCCGGTCGCATATATCACAAATATAACGCAGTCAACCTAAAACAATTCCTGTGTTCGACCTCAGATCACACCGAGAAACTTGCAGTGAAATTATACTTGGTTTCAACGCAAGGAAACTTGTGACAACGCATAGCATACTACAAGAACATTCATTAATAACGCATATCTAGAAGTAGTATCGCATAAAGAAAATAAAGTCAGTCTTTCCACCAAGAAGATAAGGAGAAAAGGAAAAGCTTCATCCATGCGTTGTATGACATAAGGTGATAAGAAGATTAGAATTCATTTTATGTTGTCAAGTTTATGGCAATAGGCCTTGGACTTGTTCATTCATTCATATTCATCATTGTCCAAATGCATAAAGATACAATTTTTATGTCAACACACCTCACCCACTAGTGGAGATTATAGGCCAAGATTCCATGGCTCTCTGTTAAATACTCGATGGGAAAGACTCAGTGCTGGGAGCTAGCTCAATGCACGCTTCTTACTTGATTGCTTGTACTCGACGCGTGACCCTTCCTTGCTTACCCTCGACGCTTGACCCCTTCCTTGATCACTTATACTCGAAGCTCGACCCTTCCTTGATCACTTGTACTCTACGCTCGGCAGCATTTACTCGATGCTTGCCTAGTGCTCACTCGACCCTCAATCAACCCTCAACATGATCAACAATTAGCTAGAAATTCTCTTTGTAAGGCCAGATTAGTAAGTAACCGAGAGCTAAATTTCCATACTTGAACATTTTCCTTCTTCAAACTTATTCTTTACCCCAAAATGCACAAATCCAATCTAACTTAAATATTTAACTTAACATTTTGCTTAACTTAAACAATAAACATAATGAAAAAAGGGGAAAGTAAGGTGTGGGTTTTACATGAAGACACTTCGGGGTAGATGTGGCAAAAGTAGGCGTTGGCATCATAAGGGAAGGTTACTTGGAAATGCGAAGAAGATGGAGGTGTCAAGTTGTGGGGAATTTCGGATGCCTATCAATAGGGTAGATTAGGGAACTTGGTTTTCACAATTCACTCATGTCTTTTGAGTGATTTTAGTGTGGGAGTGTTCAAAAGGGAGTGAAGTGAAGGATTATAGGATGCCGTTTGAGTTAGAGTTGTGAGGAAAAAGGAATCAATGCTGGAAGTATGAAGGCCCAGTCAGACGCATAGCGCAGCGCAACGCTCATCATCTGTCGCCCGTGCTTGTGCTCCTGCCTAGCAGCCCCATCGCCCAACCCTACCCATGCTTCATCGCTAGCATTCAGAAGCCCTACGCTAGGCATGCGAACGCTCGTCAGAACGAATGACCATGCGACTGAGCGTCCAGCACATGCTTGCACGCATTCCATCGGCAGCTTTGCGTTCACGATCGCCCAGGCGCACGTCTAGCCCAATGCAACGCCAACGCTACATCCTACCACCCTGTGCAATGGCTGATGCCCAATAGTGCCTAGCTATGTACGTCCCAACACCCCTCTGGCAACCCCCAATGCCCATCAACTCACCAAATAACCTCCAAAGGCTATTTTTTGGAAAGTTAGGCCTATTTTGGTATTTCAAAAGGGGTAAGCTGGTTATTTTACCTTTAAGTTATTTTTGGATTAAAATATAATTATTGGAGGAACTTTTGGACTAATTTGGGATTTCTTTAAAAGAAGTGAAATTCAAGGAAACCCGGGCTAGGAGCTGTGCTAGGAAAATTCTTGAAGGATAAACAAGAGGATTGTGAGTGGTTTTATTATTTTATTATGTTGAATTCTATATATAAATGATATTATATATATGTGTAAAGTTTGGAAATTGGCATTATAGGGAAGTGTTTTTTTTTTTAATTTTATTAATTGATTTAATTCATGATATTTTGCTTGTTGTGACTTGAGTTATAAACTGAGATTGTATTCTAGGGAATTGTTAGTATGCCTAGAGTACATCTAATAAGATAATGTGCACATGTGCACATTCGGTGAGCTATAAGGGTACTGGAATTTTTTCCCACATCATTCATTTCGGGAATTCAAGGGAATACCCGAGGAAGTACATGATCATGCCAAGGAAGTTCAGTTGTCATGTTGAAAGGGTTGCATTATTGTTTGTCATGATTATCTTAGTGTGAAAAATATTTTCCAACAAATGTGTTCCTTAAACCAAACTTCTTTTCATTTTTTAAGGATAACACTCACTCAGCTTTCTAGTTCATGTTTTTCAATGTTTTAC
>NC_052359.1:68821696-68856750 GCF_009727055.1 Benincasa hispida | reverse complement strand
CGATAGCAGAAAACGAACGTTCTGGAAAAAGCCACTCAAGGTCTGGAACTACTACTCTCTCATAGTGCGAGACTCGGATTAGGTTATCTTTGAAAGTCACTAGGACTGTTAAAGCTAATATTGTGCAATAGTACAAACCTTTGTAACTGTTCATAAAAATTAATTAAGTTCTTATACATTAGCTATATGTGGAATGGTATGAAGTAGGGTAGTTTGTATCATAAGGGTGGTATCAGCTGTCTTCACTTCTCCTTTTCGGTTTGGGAGACAAGGCTTGGATGGGGGGTGACATAGGATTTTCAAAGGATCTTTGGATCTAGTTTCTGAGCCTATAACGAGAAGATATGTCAACAAGTACACATTCGACAGGTTGACTAAATGGGTACATGATTTGGTATGGATTTCTGGACTTGGATTTGATTTATATGGACTTTATCTTGGATATGTTTTAGGAAACTTATGATCATGCCATTTTCCTAGTTTGATATATTCTATCTGATGACGATTGCATTTTAGAACTTATTCAAATATTTCTATACTCTAATGTTGGTTGATATTGGTCTAAAATGATTTCTATAAATATTTTGAAGTGGGTGTGACAAAAGTTATTATCTTTCTTATGTTAAGAAACAATAGAAGAAAAAGATATAGTTCACAAGTTGTTTTATTGAGCCAAACAAAGTATCCATTCTATTTTTCAATAATTTCTTTTTACTATTATGGAGTAAAGATTTGAGTTATTTTCAATTATAGTAAAATGAACCAACTTATTTAAAATGAGATAAAAATCGTTTTCAAAAAAATAATGAATGAGAAAAATTTTCCTCTAAAAAATCTTTCAAAGATAAAAAATCAAAATCAATTATCCCATTAATATTTAAAAATTAAAAAATAAAAAAAAAAAAAAACAAAAACAAAAACAAAACAAACAAACCAGCCAAATCAAAGATGAATCAAGGATACACCTGTAGGATTTTTTAAGTCAAATTAACGCTAATATATTTTATGAAATATAACATCTGTTAAAATATAGGGTGGGAAAGGGACTATTTTGTTATGATTTATGTTGAGAATTTTTGTTACATTGTGGATAATATTGAGAATGTTAAAATATTAAAAACCAGACTGAAATGATCTAAAAGATAAGGAACGATTTGATAGCATTTACCTAAAAAAAAGATGATATTGAATGAAAGATATTTTGAATAATATTTTATTTTCTTGATTAGATATTTGTTTTCCATTTATTACTTTTAAAAAGACTTAAAATATTTTCTGTTCAAAATTTTAACACGTGCATTAATTTAGTATTATATTTTAAACCAGTAAAAGAGCGTGAACGACATCTACTGTATTTGAATTTATAATTTATTGGGCATTAAAAACATTTTCTTCCACAAGAATTTCTCTTATCGAAGTTCTTATAAACACCAAACATATCAGGTTTGAAAGACTATTAATTTAAGAGAATATCTTTGATAAAAAAATTTCCATTAGTGAGACAATAATTGAGATGCATGTCAACAATTTTTTAGTCATAAAAGAATGCGTTTTTTAAAAAGAAAAGAAAATAGAAGAAAAAACCGAAGAAGCCAAATAATATCTTTGTAGGGTTGCAATTTAGGAATATAGTATTACAAATATGTCACCTACTTTTTGTGACAATTTTTTAAAATCCTATTTTCAGATTCCAATGAAACCGCCTTCTTCTTCTCTTTCTTCCACCGACGCCATCCGACTCAAACGACTTCAGAACACGTCTTATTTCTAAATCTCGTAATTTGGAATCTTGTAAACATTATTATTTATTAATAAAATATAGAGATATTTTATTAGTTTTTTAATCTTACATAACTTAATCCAATAAACTAAAATTCATGATTATTTAATGTAACTAAAACAATACGTGGTAGACATACAGTTGGATTGTATTCAAGTAATAACGTAAACGATTTATAGTATATGAACAATTTTGGGTACCTTATCTTGATAACACTATGGATACGACTCACTTATTACAAGTGTTGTAAGTGTTACAAATGATTTGATTCAAGTCGTTTATGAAATATGCATGCGAGTGAGGGTATCCAATACAAAAAGCTTGTATAAGACTATACAGCAAAATAATTAATCTTTCACTATAATATAGTTGATTGAAAAGATTAATATTTCATAGCAATGTCCTTTGATCTTTATGGGTGTGAGTGGCCCGAGTCGCCGACTTAATATGTCTACCATTTTAGGGATGGATCAAGTGGGGAGTTGGGAACATAATTATATGAGATGCAATTTACTCCTTCCCGTCTTTAAGGACAATAGAGGAGTTATTCTGTTAAGTGCTTACTCTGACTCTTGAACAATGGGGCTATCAGGATCGAATCCCAACCGGAACCGTGAAAACGCCATGCATTTGGTTTTTCCATTTTAAAGAAACAAAATACAACA
Organism: Benincasa hispida; assembly: GCF_009727055.1. Lineage (NCBI taxonomy): Eukaryota > Viridiplantae > Streptophyta > Magnoliopsida > Cucurbitales > Cucurbitaceae > Benincasa > Benincasa hispida. The sequence continues at coordinate 68,854,305 of NC_052359.1, read as the reverse complement.
AACTAAAATATAATAGAATAGGATAAACACCATAATAAGCATGCATTATAAAAGAGAAACGAAAGGGACGAAAGATTCTTACTTTCGTAGATTCCCAAACTTCTCGAAATTCCTTTTGTTCTTCACATGAATGTCTTTTCAACGATCGCTGACACTACGACAAGAATAACCTTGTTATTCTTTAGGATTCCAAAAGTTGAGTGGTCTCCAACACTTGATAGAGAAAGGGGTAGAGAAGGTGTAGAGAGGGATTATTTTGGAGGCTATGGTGTATTCTTACACAAAATGAATGCTTGCCCTAAATAGGCTAATAGGATGAATTTATATGAAATCATTCTCCAAGTATTTCCTTTTTTATCCTTGATGCCAATTAATTAAATAACCACTTATTTAATTAATTGACACATTAATTAAATAACCACATATTAAATCTAATTTAATATATAGTCAATTAATTAATTAATATATATACATCACATGTTCATATACTTCCACCTCTCTAACATTATAATTAATTAATTCTACATGAATCTAATTCACATGAATTAAATATTTGAATCTCATTCTAATATTTATCTCTAACCTAATTTGAGTTATATATTAAATCTATAATTGATTATATATTATTCACATTAATATAATTGATTTGAACAATTCAACGCATTTCTCACTAATAGGTGAGCTAACAAGTGGATTTGGTGAACCTACAGATCAATTTTACATGAGATTAATTGGCTAAACTCATTAACCAAGTTAATCGATATTCGTTAACTGTGGGTACACTCTACTAAAGACCCACAACTGCACTCTTCTCACTATAGATATATTTTTTTGTCTACAGATATAGACTAATGGTAGTAAATTAGTCCTTCACAAGTGTCTGTAACACCAACTAAGTCAAATTACCATTTTACCCTTGGTTTACCTCTGTATCCATATGTACTAGAGCTCCTCTAATGAACGACCTATTATGGTCCAACCATTAAACAAAAACCCTTCTCGGGCCAGCGAGAAGGTAGAGCCCTTTGTCAAGTTTTGGAGACACGACTTGAGGGAACACTCATCCAGTTACCCTAAAAAGTCGAGAATGAGTGAAACTCATTTTGTATTATTATGTTCCCAGCTCCCCACTCAGTCTTTCCCTAAAATGGTAGACTTATTGAGTCGAAAAACTGGTCACTCTCAACCATACAAATCAAAGGATAATCCTTCATGAACAAGACTTCATGATACACTCAAGATTAAGACTAAGTTGCCTAAGTCATTCTATTTAAATAGAAACATTACTAGTCAACAATGTTACATCTAGTGGTTACTAATTTGCGGTCCGGTCTCATACAAACTCATTGCATAGAATAACCCCACTCGCATTGTCACCTACACGAACACATTGGATCATTGTGTTTGTATCAAATACAAAGTGGGTCGTATCCATAGTGTCACAAAGATAAGGTACCCAACCTTATTCCTATACTAGGGTATCCATATACCTATTACACATTTTCCACTTGCCCTAGATTATACAACATACATGTCTCGTAGACCTAGATTCTCTAGATGACTCTCGAACACTTTAGCCGAGAGAGCCTTCGTAAATGGATCGGCAATGTTATGCTCCAAAGTGATCTTTATGTGGCGAACACATCTCCTTGTCGTACAATCTCCCATATCAGATGATACTTCCTTTGAATATGTTTTTCTCCTGATGTGGATTTCCTAGAATCCTTGTCAGTTTGGAAATCAAAGTCAGTGTATCCTGTAATGATTAAATCCTTAGACCCATACACCAGCTTGTAGTCCCTCGTTCTTCTAAGATACTTGAGGATATTCTTAACCGTAGTCCAGTGGTCTAACCCTGGATTGGACTGCTACCTACTGACTATTCCAACTGTATAAAAACTTTTTGGCCTAGTGCATAAGCATAACATGCATTAAGTTGACCACATCGATTCTTACAACATCGATTCTTAGAAAAGTCAACCCCATGTCTGAAAGGTAATAGACCCTTCTTAGAGTTATGTTTCGAATATTGAGTCAACCTTTTGTTGATATAAGTTACTTGAGACGAAGCCAACTTTCCGTTTTTGCTATCTCTAATAATTTGGGTCCCAAGTACATACTGCATCTCTCCTAAATCTTTCATTTTTAATTAGGATGCTAGCCATTTCTTAATATCAGTAATATACCCTACATCATTCCCAATGAGTAGAATATTGTTCACATGAAGTACTAAGAAAACTACTTTACCATTGATGGTTTTTTTATAGATAGAAGGTTCATCAACGTTTTGATCAAAACCAAAATATTTTATCGCAGTATCAAATCTAATGTTCTAAGACTTGGGCGCTTACTTTAACCCATAAACAGATCGATTCAGTTTGCAAATTTTTTGCTTCTGACCTTGGGCTACGAACCTCTCGAGCTGAGACATAAAGATGTTCTCTTCAAGATTTCCATTCAGAAAGGAAATTTTAACATCAATTTGTCATATCTTATAGTCATAATATGTAGCTATGGATAAGAGAATTCTTAAAGACTTAAGCATGGCAAAAGGGGAAAAAGTTTCCTCATTGTCAACCATTTCCCTCTAGGCATAACCCTTTGCTACAAGTCTAGCTTTGGAGATCCGTACCTTCCCAGCAACATCTCTCTTTCTTTTGTAGATCAATTTACACCCCATGGGTTTAACCCCTTTAGGTAGATCTACAAGTTTCCATACTACATTGAAGTACATAGACTCCATTTCAAGGTCCATCGCTTTAACCCATTGGTCATTGTTTACGTCATTCATTGCCTGTTTATAGGACAATGGGTCCTCAATGCCATCATTAGGTATTGAAATATGACATTCAATTAAACCCATCTAACGATCAGGTTGTGATATAACCTTCCCACTGCGTCGAAGCACTCTCAACGATTGAGAAGGACATGACTGACCTGAAGTGTTGGCTTATGCATTAACTATTCATGAATGAAAAACTGCATCAACAACCCTGGTTGATCCTTCAATAGCTTCATTTAATACTAATTTGCTCTGTGGTTTATGATCTCTCATGTGGTCTTTCTCTGAGAATGTGGCATTTGTCGATACAAATACCTTGTTTTCTTGAGGGTTGTAGAATAGATAACCTTTCGTTTCCTTAGGGTAATCAACAAATTGGCATAATCTTGAACGAGGTACCAAGTGCTTAGGATTGTCACTAGCACGTGTGCAAGACAGCCCTAGATTCTGAAGTAGCGTAAACTATGGGTATAACTCTAAAGCTATTTCAGAAACACTATTCGAGCGAACATTATTCAAGATGTGAACTATAGTTTCTACTGCATACCCTCAAAACGAACTAGGCAATCGAGCATAACTCATCATAGAATGAACCATGTCTAACAAATTTCTTGTCACACCCTCTCTCGAGTTCTATTCCCAAAACTCGAAAGAAAACGTGAAGACAGCTGACACCACCCTTTATGAAACAACTATCCAACCTTAACCAACACAACAGATAACTAACACGCATATTTTAATTAAATTTTGATAGAAATTAGAAGTGTTCATTCTAAGTACATTTCCAATCCTAGTTAATCCTAATGACTTTTATTAGTAAACAGATCCGAGGTTTCACTCTATGAGAGAGTGGCAAACCAGACTTTGAGTGGCTTTTCCAGAACGTCTTTCTATTTCGCTACTTAGAGGGGGGGGGGGAAGAGGGGTGAATAAACCATTGGAAAACGTAAGCTTAAAGCCCAATGAGTGGTATATTTTATAAGAAAATACATTTGTTCTTTAAATACATTTCTGGAAACCAATTTCACAATCAAGCAATCATAACACATAAGAATGTAACTCTTCTAACCTAATAACTGTCTACCCATGGCATGATCATGTATTTTTTAGATATTCCCATGAATTTCCCAATATGAATGTTAAGGGAAAAATTCCAATACCCTTATAGCCAGACGAATGTGCACACGTCGACAATTTCTCATTAGACGTACTTGAGTCATGCTAATAATTTCCCAGGGTACAATTCCAGTTTCAAATGCAATTCATGTTATGCAAAAAAAACAAGAATCAAATAAATAGATAAAATCTAAAAAAAAAACACTTTTCTCGATCATGCCAACTTTCTAAACCTTTAAATATATATATAATAACACACACATATATATATACGATTCAAAAACATATGAAAGTAGAAAAACCACTCCACGTTCTTTTGTTGAGATTTCCTATATTCATTCTCAAGCAGCTCTTGGTTCTGTTTCCTCAAATTCTATTTATTTCAAGGAAATCCTAAATTAGCCCAAAATTCCTCAAATAATTCTATTTTGGTCTTAACTATCCTTAAATTAAATAACTTGGCTTACCCACTTCAATCTACTCAAAAATAGGTGTAGCCTTTGAAAATATAGCTTTTGAGGTTATTTAGGTTCGATGATGGGCGGCATGTGCAGATAGCGTGTTGGGCTGGGCATAGCTGGGCGGTAGTTCACGCACAGACGCATCGTGACATAGGTGTAGGACGTGAACGAGCCCACGCGAGGGGCTGAGCAATGCATGCAACGCGGGCATGCTCTGGGTCGCTTGGGCATGTGGTATGTGTGCTGACGGGTATCTATGTCGTCTAGGTGACGTGCCTTCTGATGGGTGTGCGCGCATCGTCACTGTGTGCAAGGCATGGGTGTATGCAATGACACCTACCCTGTGCGACCAGCTAGGCCTTCTGCCTTCCAATGCAAGTTCTTCATTCCTCACTACACCCAATTGAACGGCAGCCTAGGATCACCTACTTCACTCTCTTAGAAATTTCACGCCAATTTTACCTGAGTTGCATGAGTGAATTGTGAGAACCATTAGCCTCAAATTCCCTATTTATTAAAGCCTCAAGACTACCACTACTTGACACATCACCAACCTTGCATGTCCATACGCCTTCAACATGCAAGTATCAATGCCTCTCCCTTTACAACTCTTCCTTGCATATGGCTGAAGTGTCTTCATCTACTTAGGCGAACACATAACCTCCCTTTTTCATGTCTTATTATGCACCCACCTCAACCTTGCACATCACTTGATTTAAGCACATGCCCCAATTTGTTGTCAACTTAGCCTTGCTCCCCAAGTTTACCCAACTCAACGCATACTTCCCTTATTAGTCGTATACCCTACTCATCGCATAGCCTCACTTGGACACCTAACATCTTACTTGATCGCCTAGCTCACCCAATATTTAACCTCACTTGGACGCGTAGTCCCTCCCTTGGTCGCATGATCTTAGTTGGACACATTCACCCCTTGGTCGTTGCATCACTATCCTGGCACCCACGCATAGTCTCCCTTTGCGCACACGTTATTCAACCAGTGCATTTTTCAGCACTCCCTTTGTGCCCAATGCCTAGTCTCATGATTGGTGCACGGCCTTACTCCAGCAAACCATCCTTGTCGCACGTGTCAATCTGTCTTCCTCAATTTTCTTTAACCAATGCATGGTTTCAATGCAAGGATTCCTTACTTTCGGCCAACCTTAACCTTGTCCTCACCTTTTTCCACAGCCACATGCACTCACTAACCTCTATTCACTAGGGTTATCGCGCACCTCACAAGATTTCCAACGCATGATTCCCACACTTACCCAAATTTTGCCCCCATTAACCTAGCTTAACTGTATTTTTAGGTTTAGCCCTCAAAAGTCTTATTCTCAATACTTAAGGTACTTTCCTCCCCTTTTAATGAACCTCAAGCTACTTCTTGTGCCAAGTATCCTTTAATCTTATCCATCAAGTTTGGCTTTGGTTGCCTATAGTAAAACACGATGATTTACATTTTTATTTCTCCTTTCTAATACACATTTTGTTGTGGTGTACTAGATGCTGAAAGTTGGGATTGGATTTCGTTTTCTATCATATAATCTTGGAATGCCAAATCCATGTACTCTCCACGCCGATCTAATCAAAGTGTTTTAATCGTTTTACCAAATAGGTTTTCAACTTTAGCCTTATTTGTACCCTCCTCGAGCTTTTGCATACATTGGACCACAAAGATCTGAATGTATAAGCTCTATGGGTTCTTTGGCTCTTTAATCTTTTCCATTAAAACGTCTTTAGTAATTTTTCCTTCAAGATGAGATTCACATGGAAGTAATGAATCATCTTTCAACTCGCTTAGAAGTCCATTTTTTTACCAGTCTTCTGATCCTATCGAGATTTATGTGATGTAATCTCAAATGCCAAAGATGCATATTATTGTTACTTGGAAAAATTCTCTATCCTTTTGTTCCAGTATTCGCAGTTTTAAACATCTCATGATTTAAAAGTGCTTTTGATTCAGTTGGTCTTAAAACATATAAGTTGTCTTCTAGTTTAGCTAAACAAATCGTTACACCATTTTCATAATGAACGCTTCACTGAATAAAAAAGAAATAGAATATGATTGTTTAATTAAACAAGAAATAGATATAAGGTTTCTCTTAATTTTGGGAACTATATACAATTTTTTCAAAATTAAGTATCTATTTCTAAAAAACAACTTAGCAGCTGCCAATACACGAGCAGACATGGCGTCTCCCATTCCAACTTTGAGCGTCATTTCACCCTCCTCGAGCTGCTAGAAGGAATTAATTCCCTATAAAGAAGAATAAATGTTATTAGTGGCTCCCGAATCATGTACCCATGCATTATGATCATTTTCCACTAAACAAGTTTCTAAAACTAGTAAATCATATTTATCATCCTTCTCTTTCTTCTCCACGGTGAGGAACTTGGGGCAATTGCATTTCCAGTGACCATCCACATTTCAGTGGAAGCATTTGACCTTGTCGGTCACCCTATATAAAACCTGAACCCTACTTTCCCTTTTTAAATATGCTTATTGTCGAGTTTAGTAAAGTAAAGGGATTAAATACTTAAGTTAGTTTGGAATTGTGGGAAATGGGTAAAGGATAGGGTTTGAACAAGGAAACTATTTAAATATGGGAAACTTGGCTCTCAGATACTTATTAAGCTAGCCTTGCAAAAAGAAATTTTGGCTAAGTGTTACTCGTGGAAATTAGTGGCTGAGCATTGAGTAAGCACAAGGCAAGCATCGAGTAAATGCCATCGAGCATCGAGTATGTGCGATCGAAGAAAAATCGTACATTGAGTATGAGCGATCAAGGAAGGATCGTGCATCGAGTATGTGTGATAGAGGAAGGATCATGAATCGAGCAAGCCATCGAGCATCGAGTATCCCATCGAGAATCTAGTTTTTCTGTCGAGTATTCCCCAGAATACCATTGAGTGTTCCTCGAGTATTGAGTTTTACTTGACTGATCAGCTTTAAACCTTATTTAATCTGGACAGCTGGCTTAATATTGGCCTTTACTCTCCACTAGTGTGTGAGGTGGCTTAAGGAGATTTCATGCAGAAGGCTGGGCGGTGGTATAAAAAAGAAAAGGTAACTTCAAAAGACCGATTTGGACGACTCCTCCGAGCAAATCAAGCGATCTTTATACCATTGGAAAGCTCTGTGAGTCTAGTTTCTAAAGCCGAGCCACTTGCATATAGGTAGTTCAATATGAGAGGCCAAAGTATGAGTCTCCTGGCCACAATTCATTATAATGGGCCTGAAGTATGGGTCTCATGGCCATGAATGGACGTAGGGAGCTTGAGCTACGAACGCTCGATCTCAACTAAGGTTTGTTAATATGTACAAAATATGATGTTATGTTTAATGTATGTTTCTACACAAGTTGCTTGAGACTAATTTCAGCATTTTTACATGTTTAATATGTGTATGAAAGGCATAAGATGAATTGTTTTTCTATAAGTCACTCACTGGGCAACCAACTCACCGTTTTCCAATGTTTTCCTTTTTCCTAGGTAGCGGTCAGATTCCTCCAAGTTGAATCTACTGTTGCTTGCCACTCAAAACTCGGTTAGGAAGGAGAAAGCTTAGGTTAAGCTTGTAAATAATGTACTCATGTTGTGGGAGGAGTCAGAGGCTAGTGAATGTGTTTTGGGTCCCAATGTATCTATTCTTGTGTTATTTTATTGGACGTATGTTTTGTTTACCTTTTATGAGTTTGTAACTAAGTTGCTTTTGCTGGTTTAAGTTATAGCTTATTGTGCCACTAAGTCGTAATTGCATAACAAGGTTTTAAGCAGGTCTTATAGGTAAGTTACGCAATAGCTGCTGGCGAGTAGATTGGTAATTGCTATCGTCACATCCTCTTACGGGTTAAGAGGGTAACCTGGGAGGGGTGTGACAAGTTGTATCCAAGCATAAGATTTTGGGAATGAAAGAGAATTCATGCATATGTCCAGGTCACAGTGGTTTGAGTCTCTAATTTTTGTACTATTAATTAGGTAAAGATGTTGAGACGAAGTGGCAGGCGAAGCAAGTAGACAGTAGATGGGAATACTAAACCTACCAATCGTGACCCTAAGGTCAGAAGTCACCCAGGGTGGCATAAAAGGAAGACCAAAGAACCCATGAATTAGGAGACGACTTTCGAGGGTGAGTTGAGCACTCCTCAGGCTAGGGTAGATCCTCAGATAGAGGATAGAGTGTTTGACATAATTTTTCAGAGATTAGCAGCCAGCATGAGTTCAGTACAGGCCGACCCATAAAAGAAATATGACATTGAGAGGCTTAGAGCCCTAGGTGCTCTGACCTTTGAGGGCACTATAGAACTCGCAGAGGTGGAAGTGTGGTTGGATATGATAGAGAAATGTTTAAATGTAATAGGCTGTCCAGAAGACCGTAAGGTCGGACTAGCTATGTTCCATTTGAAGAAAGGAGTGGAGAAATGGTGGAAAGTGGTGTTCGCTAGGCGGAACAGTTCAAATACATTGTCGTGGCCTGAGTTTAGGAAGGCTTTTGAAGACAAATACTATCCTAGTTCTTCTCGAGAGGCGAAAAGAGATGAGTTCCTTATGTTAGTCCACGGAACGTTGATAGTAGCATAATATGAACAGAAGTTCACTAAGCTATCATAATATGCTCTTTTGATTATAGCGAAAGAAAAGGACGGGTGTAGAAGGTTTGAGAATGGGTTGAGGAAGGAAATTAGAACTCCGGTAACTTCTACAGCTAACTGGCTAGACTTTAACCAGTTAGTGGAGAACGCTATTCAAGTTGAGCGGAGTTTGGCAGAGGATGAACAACTATAGAAGGACCAGGTTATGCCTGGGGGCTGAGAGACAGAGGATTCTGACCCCAGCTGTAGGCCAATCAAGTATGGGTAAATCCAGAGGCATGGATTGGCAGAAAGTCAGGAGAAAGAGATCTCAACCCTTGGCTAGTACAGTTAGTCGGCCAGGAGTAGCTAACACGAACCGGAAGCCCATGTGCCAGAAATGTGGTAAAAGACACTTTGGGGTATGTTATAACAAAAGCGACGTTTGCTTTCAGTGTGGGCAAGTAGGACTTTTCAAGAGGGAATGTCCCCAGTTAAACCGAGAGGCTCAGACGGTGCAACAGGTAACATCTCAAACTGTTAACCAGCTGAAATCTGCTGGGAATAGAAGAGAAGAATCTAACGGTGCAAAGCAGAAGGGTGTAGCAGGCTGGCCTGAGCAGCAGAAGCGTGTGTATGCAGTTATATATCAAGAAGCCACAGAATCTCCAGATGTGGTGACTGATAATATGTTTTTATGTAAACAGCCTGCTTATGTTTTATTTGATCCTGGTGCCATACATTCCTTTGTATCTAGCATGTTTGCATCACATTTATATAGGCTACCTGAAAGTATGTTTGAGGATTTGCATATCTCTACTCCTATGGGAGATGTAATAGTAGTATGTGATTGTTATAGAAGTTGTGATGTGTTGATTGAAGGCCAGGAGTTTTGTGTTGACTTAATTCCCTTATACCTACTAGAGTTTGATGCAATTCTGGGAATGGATTTTCTGGGTAGGTATAATGCTTGTATTGACGGTTATAAAAAGGAAGTAGCCTTCAAAAAAGCAGGAAAACAGGAAGTAGTACTTGTAGGAAACATGAGGTTAATTTCAAGTAGTCTTATACCAGTAGTAAAATCCAGGAAGTTGATGGGAAAAGGATGTGCAGCCTATCTGGCTCATGTAATGACTTCCCAAGATAAAAAGTTGAAACCTGGAGGCGTGCTAGTAGTACAGGAGTTTCTGGACATATTCCCTGAAGAGTTATCAGGCTTGCCACCTGATATGGAAGTAGAATTCACCATTGACCTAATTCCAGGAACAACCCTTATTTCGCAGGCTCCATATAGAATGGCGCCAACTGAATTAATGGAGTTAAAGGTGTAGTTACAAGAATTGGTTGATAAGGGATACGTAGGCCTGGCGTGCTACCCTGGGGAGCTCCAGTTCTATTTGTAAAGAAGAAAGATGGTACTTTCAGACTGTGTATTGATTATAGGCAATTAAATAAGGTAACGATCAGGAATAAATATATGTTACCACATATTGATGATCTCTTTGATTGATTTAAGGGAGCTACAATATTTTTGAAGATAGATCTGAGATCAGGTTATCATCAGCTAAAGGAAAAACAGACTGATGTCCCTAAGACTGCATTCAGAACCTGGTACAACCACTATGAGTTTCTGGTGATGCCATTTGGCCTAACAAATGCTCCTTCCGTGTTTATAGACTTGATGAACAGGATATTCCACCCTTACCTGGACCTATTTTTCATAGTTTTTATTGATGATATTCTAGTATATTCAGGTAGCAAGGAAGATCATGCTAACCATCTCAAAATAGTATTGCAAACAATGCGAGAAAAGCAGTTGTACGCCAAATTCAACAAGTGTGACTTCTGGCTAGATCAAGTTGTATTTTTGGGACATGTAGTTTCTGTAGCTGAAGTTAGTGTAGACCTGCAAAAGATGGAAAGAAAATTGGGAAAGACCCATCAATGTGTTTGAGGTCCATGGCTTCTTTGGCCTAGCAGGTTACTATCGACGCTTTATGGAGGGTTTCTCGAAGATAGCCCCTCCACTAACGAATCTGACCAAAAAGGATGTAAAATTTGAATGGTCCTCTGATTGTGAATAGAATTTCCAGGAGTTGAAGTGAAGGTTAGTTTCAGAGCCCATACTTACGCTACCCACTCTAGGTGAAGACTTTGAGATATACTGTGATGCATCCTTAATTTGAGTTTTAAACATGCTACTCATGATAATTTCATAAGAGGGTTTGAACTACACTTAATTTGAGTTTTAAACATGCTACTCATGGTAATTTCATAAGAGGGTTTGAACTATACCTAATTTGAGTTTTAAACATGCTACTCATGTTTCATAAGAGGGTTTGAACTACACTTAATTTGAGTGTTAAACATGCTACTCATGATAATTTCATAAGAGAGTTTGAACAAAACATTACCTTTGTAGATCTCTCCACGAATTCAGCAGAATTTCCATGAATTTGAGCTTGATCCTTCAAGTAGACCACCAACAAGATCTTCTCCACTAATCTCAAGAAGGAATGTGTGCTGGAAACACTTAAATTAAGCTTAATTGGTGATGAACTTAGGTAGGTATTGTGGTTTTTCAGTTTTCCAGCAATTCTGGTATGAATCTCAGATTCCTCTCTCAATTCCTTGCATGAAAATTCAATATATAGACTGAATTCATGCAAGAAGGAGGGCTGCATGTAGGGCAGCTCCTACTTGGAGTTAATTGAAGATGAAAAGTGGATTTGGGTGATTAACCACCCAAAAGATGTTTAACTAAAATCAATTTTCATTAAATTGATTTTTCTTTCAAATAAAACTATTTTATTAAAATTTTAGTTTTATAAAATTAATAAAACATCAATTCCACCAATACGATTCAATTTCATATAATTAATATTTAAATCATAATTTAAATATTAATTGACTATCCAACTTTATTTAATTTCGACTAAATTAAACGTTTTATTTGCATCGTATACAATCAACTGAAAACCCTAAATTCGAATTTGAATATTTCAAATTCATAACCCAAATTTCATCCAATCAATACTCGATTTATTATTCCAATTTATGAGCTAGTAGAGGGACATTATGGACCTACAGATCATGAGCTCGAACGATTTGTAATTAATTGGTTAAACTCTTTAAACCAAATTAATTACTATTCGTTAACTATCAACGCACACCACTATAGCTTGATAGTTGCACTCTCCTCACTGTAAATATATTTCTATCCATGTTAACCATAATCGGTAAGTCGATCTTTCACATGTCATTCGTATTTATAGCTAGGTCAAACTTACCATTTTACCTCTGTAAATGCATGTTGTTCCTTAAGTTCCCACTAACCCTCTAATGAACAACTGATTCATAATACCACTTAAAAATCATGTCCCTCTCTACACGAGACGGTGGGGCCCCATTGTTCAAGACTAGGAATCAACAATTAAGAAAACAACCTATCTGCTAACCCTAAGATGGGTAATAGTGAATCCCATCTTGCAAGGCTATGTCCCTAACTATCTATCCAGTCCTATCCTCAAAATGGGAGGCCTATTGAGCAGTGTTGTTGGAATACTCTCACCTATGTAGATCAAAAGATAATCCTGTATAAACAGAAGTTCATAACTAGCTCAGGATTGAGATCGAGTTATCTTAGGTTATTTTAGAATGAAATAGTTAGTTTTAACAGTAAACGGTCTTTATAAAGAAAAGTGACTATTTTGAGGTCTAGTGTCTTTATGCAAACTCATTGTATAGGATGTCTCCACTCACATGTCTCTACATGAATGATGCCCCCACTCACATGCCAGTTGAATGAACTATCGTGTAATGTCACTCCACGATCGTATAGTCTCTCTTCAGCTATCGTTTAGTGAATCTTATTCACTTGACAGCCACTGTGAGTCTTTTCGAGACGGGAAAATCTCAATCATGAACTTCTAAATTTAGGAAAGATTTTTCCTTTTATCTCACGGTTACCATGAAACTACCAATAACCTCCCACTCAATTGGTTATTAGAGAAAAAGAGATAAATATCCAATAATTAATATTATAAATATATATGATAACCAACTTACCATAGTATATTTACAACCTATAGTTTTAATATTTCATCTCATGAAACATATAAACCATAGCTCTTTTTCTATTTCATGGTCCTTACTGTAAATCTCATTTACATTAATCCTCCACTTGATATATCTCATACATCACACTGATCATATCATATATAATCGAATTACCTCTTGTCAATTTGAACATTTCAAATCAACACCAAGAACTAATTCTCAACTTGAATTCATTGAGCCACCAAGTAGACCTTATGGACCTGTAGCTCGAAGCTCCAACGGTACGTGAATAACGAACTAAACTCTTTAGTCAAGGGATCCACCATCCGTTAACTGTCAGGCACTCCATTAAAGACCGACAGATGAACTCTCCTTACCACAGATATATTATGTGTCCATATCAACCAATCAATAGTGCGATAACCCTTCACAAATCGCTCGTAAGTACAGTTGGGCCAATAACCGTTATGCCCCTATAGTTACATCTAACTTCTTAAGTACCACTGATCCCTCTAATGAACATAAGTCATAGTCCTACTATGACCGAGTCCTCTCTTTCAAAGAGAAGCTGTGGCCAATATGTTCAAGACCCGGATCAGCCCTTAAGGAATCAATCTATCTACTTACCCCTGCTTCGGGGAATGAGTGAATACCATGTTGTGTAACTGAGTTCCCAACTCCCAAATCAGACAAGTCCCCAAAAAGGTAGGCATGTTGCTGTCTCTTATACACATCTAGATGTGTATAAGAGACAGGATCCATAGTGTCACCAAGATCAGGTATCCCTCCTTAATCCTTATACTACAGACCTATTTAAGTTATCACTTAAGGCATGATCCACTTGTATATCTCATATACATGCTTAAGTTCACAACACTTGCAAACTTCTACAATAACCATGGAGCTTTGTTTATTGGATATGAGAAAGTGCCAAATAAAATAACTCTTATTTTATCCATAGCAATGTATATAAATTACAAACTACGAGACTCCGAGAGAATTAGGACACCAATCCCAACGCAAATATGTTTTAATTCAAAATAATATATATCACATCCATAGAATAATTAAATAATACTAATACGATTTAACTTTTTCATTCTAAACAAACAAAATACTACATTATTACAAAATTGTATAATAAAACAGCTTCAAATTGGGAAGAACTACTCGAACCGACCCGAACCAGACCCGAACCGTCTAAACAGGACCCGATCTACCTGAACCGGACCACTAAGGCTCTATAGGATGTTGAACCAGATCGGTTTGAAGGAGAACCGGTCGAACCGAACTCTTCACCCCGCGAACCGGCCTGGAAGCGCGCATTCAAAAACTTCCCTGGGATGAACAGCGTCATGACACTTCATCTCAGTATTGAAACGTTGTTCATCAATGAGCCCGTGGCATTGCAATGCTCGATGAACAGGGTCGCAACGCTCCTGGGTAGAAACCTCAACTTTGTTTTTACTGCTCCACCTTGCTTGCTTCTAACTTCAAATTATAGCCTAATTCAGAATCTAATGACCCCAAATAAATTGCAGACTCTAGAGCACACATATAAGCTCATTAATCAAGAGCCAATTAGAAATTTAACTGGGAAATCAAAGAGTAATCTAATGCCAAATTTGAATTTAAACCATATCAGTCACAAACTCAAACATGCTTAAAAATTCACCCACTAAACTAAAATTAACAATATTTAAGAGCTTAAATCATGCTATGATACCAATTGAAAGGAGTAATATAATATGCAACAGAAGACTTCAGAATCAATAAGTATTCTAACTACACTTAATTTGACTTTTAAACATGCTACTCATGATAATTTCATAAGAGGGTTTGAACAAAACATTACCTTTGTAGATCTCTCCACGAATCCAGCATAATTTTCATGAATTTGAGCTTGATCCTTCAAGTAGACTACCACCAAGATCTTCTCCACTAATATCAAGAAGGAATGTGTGGTACAAATACTCAAATTGAGTTGAATTGGTGATGAACTTAGGTGGGTTTTGTGGTTTTTCAGTTTTGCAACAATTCTGGTATGAATCTCATATTCCTCTCTCAATTCCTTGCATAAAGCTTCAATAAATAGACCGAATTCATGCATGAAGGAGGGCTGCATGTAGGGCAGCTCCTACTTGGAGTTAATTGAAGATCAAAAGTGGATTTGAGTGATTAACCACCCAAAAGATGTTAGTGGATTTTTCCAATTTTTGGGAAAAATCCACAAACTTAAATCAATTTTCATTAAATTGAATCTTCTTTTAAATAAAACTATTTTATTTAAAATTTAGTTTCATAAAATTAATTAAAAAAATAATTAATTTTAATAATACTAATTTCAATTTTTAATTAAACCTTTTAATTAAAAATATTAATTTAATATCATAATATTAAATTAATAAAACACCAATTCCACCAATATGATTCAATTTCATGTAACTAATATTTAAATCATAATTTAACTATTAATTCATTCTCTAATTTCATTTAATATCGACTAAATTAAACGTTTTAATTGCATCGTATACAATCAATTGAAAACCCTAAAATTGAATTTGAACATTTCAAATTCATAACCCTAAATTCAAAATTTATCCAATCAATATTCAATTTATTATTCCAATTTATGAGCTAGTAGATGGACCTAATGGACCCACAGATCATGAGCTCCAACCATTTGTAATTAATTGGTTAATCTGTTTAAACCCAATTAATTACTATTCGTTAACTATAAAGGCAAACCATTATAGCTAGATAGTTGCACTCTCTTAACTGTAGATGTATTTCTGTCCATGTTAACCATAATCAGTAAGTCGATCCTTTAAAGGTCGTTCGTATTTACAGCTGGGTCAAAATTACCGTTTTACCCCTATAAATGCATCTTGTTTCTTAAGCTTCCACTGATCCTCTAATGAACAACTTATATAATACCACTTATGAATCATGTCCCTCTCTACCACGAGAAGGTGGGGCCCCTTTGTTCAAGACCAGGAATCAACACTTATGAGACTAACCTATCTCCTAACCCTAAGATGGGTAGAAGTGAATTCAATCTTGCAAGGCTATGTCCCCAGCTATTTATCTGGTCTTATCCCCAAAATGGGAGGCTTATTGAGCAGTGTGTTGGACTACTCTCACTTATACAGATCAAAAGATAATCTCGAATAAACAGGAGTTCATAGCTAGCAGTTTTAACAGTAGACAGTTGTTATAAAGAAAAATGACTATTTCGAGGTCCAGTCTTTATGCAAAATCATTCCATAGGATGCCTCCACTCACATGTCTCTACATGAATGATCTGTGGCTCACTTCATTTATATTACTATAAAAATGGGCCGCATCCAATAGTGTTACCAGGATAAGATATCCAATTTCATTCATATACATCTAGACCATTTAGGCTATATGCTATTAACTTGATCCTGTTTATGTTACCACATAAATTTAAAGTAGTCATACTATATCCATGGATATGTTTATTGGATTTTCATAATAGAATGCAATATCAACAACTTTATCGAATAAGGTATTCAATAATATTTTATTGATAAATAGAATGTTTAACATGAAATTTACGAACTGCGAGTTCTAGGACATTCCCAACAATCTCCCATTTGGACTAAAACTCTACTGAGAATAAATATACAAATATATACAATGTCTATAATGTTGAGAAACATAGAGGGAAAATACAATAAACTAGGGCATCTATAATACCATAGATATTCTCCCATTTCCTCAACATCTTGAGGTGTCTTAGGACACTGTTCCTTTGACAAATTAATTCCATGTCTAAAAGGCAACATACCTTTTTTGGAATTTTGCATATTATACCTTGACAAAATCTTGTCAATATAAGATACTTGAGATAGTGCTAGGGTTCTATTCTTTCGATTTTGAAAATTTTGTATCCTTAGAACATATTGAGCATCATCCAAATCTTTCATTTGAAACTGTGTTGCTAACCATCTCTTTACGTCAGCAAGGAAGCTTGTCTCATTCCCAATGAGGAAGATATCATCAACATAAAACACCAAGAATGCTACAGTTTTGTTGACTATTTTCTTGTATACACAAGGTTTGTCAACATTCTATTGAAAGCCATAAGATTTGATCACAGTATCAAATCTTATATTCCAGGATCTCGAAGCTTGCTTTAATCCATAAATGGATCATTTAAGCTTACAGACTTTCTATTCCTGTCCTTGTTTATTGAACTCTTTTGGTTGAGACATAAAAATTCTTTCATCAAGATGGCCATTGACAAAAACTGTCTTGACATCCATTTGCCATATTTCATAGTCATAATATGTGGCAATAGGTAGAAGTATTCTTATGGATTTTACCATGGCAACAGGAGAAAAGGTTTCTTCATAATCAATCCCTTCTCTTTGGTAAAACCTTTTGTCACGAGTCTGGCTTTGTAGGTTTGCACCTTGACAATTTGGTCTCATTTTCTTTTGTAGATCCATTCGCAAACTATAGGTTTAACCCCATGTGGTTGATTTACATGTTTTGAGACAGAATTGAAGTACATTGACTCGATTTCAATGTCCATGGCTTTTATGCACTGTTTCTATTGATAACGGGCAGAAATGCACGTTATTACAGCACTAAGTTATAAAATAATGTAGGATTGCGATGGTAAAAATATACAATATTGTGTCCAAAAGAACTAAGTTCACAACATTGCGATCGCATACATCCATCACATTAAAATAGCTAACTTATTTATTTTATGCAGGAAAATGCATTAACGCAAGGCGGAAATGCGATCCGAAGAAATTAATGTCCGAACGCATAAAAGATTGCAACCGCAAGGCTATGCAATCGTATACACTCGCGAAAATCTGCTCAAGATTGCGACTGCAAGGATATGCGATCGTTTGTGTTCGAAAATCTGCTCGAGAAGGTGGCCGCATAGAGCCGACGCATCAAAGTGGGCGCATCTGGGTGAAAGCGTAACAAATCACGATGGAATAGAAAGTTGATGACGGTTGATTCCGAATTAAGTTGACAAACCGTTAATGACCTACTGTAGCAAGAACACTCAACTTTTCGGTGACAAATATTCGGTGCATCAGACAGAGAATAAATGCCATACCATCAGTGCAATCATAAGAGAGAAGAAGTTTTTCACCCTGAAGCTCTATAAATACTGGAGGCCATCTTCGTTGAAGGAGTTCGTTCAGTTTAGAGAATTTTCCCTATGGATAGAAGTAGCCTTGTTCATAGTTTTATTTTACTTGGAAGGCGGAAGCGAGTGAAGGGAGATTATACCAAGAGATCGTTCTGGTGAACTTGGAAGAGTGCTGGGAAGGTCGAAACCAGAGAGAAGGCCGAATCTTGCGGAAGCAAGAACATCTTTTGGGCTGAATAGAGATAACACAGTGTAAAAGCCTTGGGAAGCAAGGAATTGCTACCAGGCTCTCTACCCTTATTTCCATTGTCATTTTGTACTCTGAACTTATTTATAGAAATCGAAATTGCATCTTTATATCTGTTCATTCTTTGTACATTACACATGAGTAGCTAAATCTGTCGAATGGGTTGAGAAGCACTTAGCTATCATAACCTGGGATCTTCATTCTATGCGATTATCTTGTATTATGTATGCGTCAACGTCCATTAGAGATACTCGGGAGGGTAGTCTAAGGATAGAATCTAGGCTTGGAAAAGTCAGATTATAATCTATGCTCGAGAGAGTCAGATTAGAAACGCATAATCAAGAGATAGAAGCTTAGGAATAAGCTCTATTTGCTATTAACGCATCGCATGCACCCTAGAGATAGGTTATGATTGTATGGGGTCACCTTGTCCTTGTGTGCATCTTGTATCATCGCATAGGAAAAAAAGTAGAGACTTAGGAATAATCTCTAAAGACATTATCGCATTCATTGCATGCATCCTAAAATTAGGAGTCATCGCATTTGCTTTGGAAAATGAGTGCGGTCGCATAAGTGTAGCATGATCGCATTCTCGGGAAACACTAGCTAAATACCGTCTCAACCCGTTCCTCTGCATACTCAGTGTATGTGTCGCATAATTACTCTTTTCTCAAATCTGTCGCATACTTTTTATACTGTAAACAACAAATCAACCAACCATTGGATTTATTTGTTACCACAAAGTGATCTAAAAATTACCACCATATATTGTTTTCTTTAGTCCCTGAGTTTGACCCTAGATTTACTAATAACTTGTAGAAATACAAGTTATTTATACCGTTTTATTTAGATTATGCGGCAAAAAGAAGGAAATTGGCTTAGAATCACGAAAATTGTTTTGCAGGAAAATAGGTCGCCCCATGCAATGTGGATGCGTTGTTCATTTTTGTCCTCGAGCGATTATCGCATGCGGTGACCTATTTTCCTGCAATAACAAAGACTTGGAATTCCATTTTGCCATCGCAATGGGGTTAGCGGGTGTGCTTACGACACTTTACAATTTTCGCGATTCTAAGCCAATTTCTATACTGTCGACGGAACTTTTCCTTCTTTTTGGCGCATAATCTAAATAAAACGGTATAAATAACTTGTATTTCTACAATTTACCACATCCCCAAATTTAGTAGGATAACTTGTATTTCTACAAGTTATCACACCCCTAAGTTATCAAACGGTATAATATTACTAGGCAACTCAGTAGGATTTATACTTGGGTCTTACTGAGAAAACCTGCATACTCAATGCATTTTCCACCAATGCAATCCTTACCATTATTTCATCGTATAAAACAATGAATCAAGTTTTTGGCGCCGTTGCCGGGGACTTCGTCAATACAGTATGCTAACGGTAATTTTTTGATTTTCTTTACAGCTTTCAATCTGTAGCATATTACGACCCAGAGATTGAAAGAACGTTTCGACGAAGACTGAGAGATAGCCGCCAGCAATAACAACAAGAGAAAGATAAGATGGCAGAACAATGAGGAAATGGAGCACCAAATGAAAATAATGTCATGGTGAATCCCATCCTATTGGCGAATGATCGCAATAGGCTCATTTAGGACTATGCATCGCCCAACCTCTACGATTCCTCCCCAAGAATCATGAGGCCCGCTCTTGACGGATTGAGATTCGAAATGAAATCGATGATGTTGTAGATGATCCAAACTGCCAGACAGTTCGGTGGTAGGAGTGGCGAGGATCCGCACGCCCACCTCCGGAGTTTCATCAAGATCTGCAATACTTTTGTGTTCCCTAACATCTCCATTAAGGAGGTTCGACTAACTTTGTTTACATTTTCGTTGTGTGACCAGGCACCAAAATGGGCTTACTCTCTCGAGGATTTCCTCATGGGAGCAAGTAATAGAGAAGTTTATGAAGAAGTACTTCCCTCCGACGAAGAATGCTAGAAGAAGGAAGTTCATAACCAATTTTGAACAGGATATTGACGAATCGCTCAGCGACGCTTGGGCGAGGTTTAAGAGGCTGGTAAGAGATTGCCCGCATAACGGCTTACCAGACTGCTTACAGATGGAGATTTTTTTTTATTACAAATTAAACCCTGCATCGCAGACTGCTGCCAATGCGGCAGCAGCTGGAGGTCTGCTCGATAAAACTTATGATGAGGCCAATAATATCCTTGATCGCATTTCTAAAAATCACGAGGATTGGAGAGAAAGCGATCAAAGATTGAGAATCAAGGACAGTGACGTGAACAATGGTGCCATCGCATCCCTTCAGAGTCAAATGACTGCAATGATGAACATGATACAGGGAATCGCAATTAATAGCCCAACAACGCATAGTGGGCAAGTGAATGCAATCAACCAGACAACCGCAAGTTGTGCTACTTGCGATGAAAGACATCAAATGGAGGAATGCCCACGAAACCCACAGTCAATCTATTTTGTGAAGAATAATCCATTTTCTAACACGTACAACCCTGGGTGGAGAAACCACCCCAACATCACATGGAAAAATCAACAGCAAAATTTTCAATTAGTGGCGCAAAAAGAAGGGCCACCTGGATTTTTCCCGCGAACCAACGGTCAAACGAATAATCAAGCCAGTAGTTCGCAGGCGCCGCAATCTTTCACTTTGGAGAGTTTATTGAGGCAATACATTGAAAAGAACGAAACTGTGCTTCAAAACCAAGCGACGTCTATCCACAACCTGGAAATTCAGATAGGCCAGATTGCGGGCGAACTCAAGAAAAGACTGCAAGGGGCCCTGCTGAGTTCAAAGGAACTCCCACGCAACCCAGGGGTACGGATAAAGAGCAATGTTAAGTTGTGACGTTGCGGAGCAGAAAGACTGTGGCAGGGGAGAAGAAAGAGCCTAGCTGGACTGCTCCAATTATACTGGAACCAAAGATTACATTGACTCGAGGAGAAACAGAAGAAAAAGAGGCGATGGAACCAAAGATTGCATCCACCTCGGAGCCGAAAGACTAAGGGACTGTGAGAATACAGTTGCCACCATTCCCATAGAGACTCAAAAAGAAGAAAA
Source organism: Benincasa hispida (assembly GCF_009727055.1). Taxonomy (NCBI): domain Eukaryota; kingdom Viridiplantae; phylum Streptophyta; class Magnoliopsida; order Cucurbitales; family Cucurbitaceae; genus Benincasa; species Benincasa hispida. The sequence goes on along the minus strand of NC_052359.1, from coordinate 68,832,852 downwards.
ATGATGAGGTACAGTATCAACGCTTCATGAATATGTTAAAACAGTTGCATATTAATATTCCGTTCACTAAAGAAATTGAGGAGATGCCCGCATATGCGACGTTTCTAAAGGATATGGTGACAAAGAATAATGGCACTGGTAAGTTCCACAGGTGGCTTGAACGCGAGTTCAAAATCTATAATCCCACCGAAAATGGCGCGACCCTATTGGAGGATTATACATCGGTTAAGCGCTTTGCGATCTCCGAGGATTATACATCGGTCAAAGCGCTTTGCGGATCTCGAGGCCAACCATTAACTTTGATGCCACTGTCGATTTTCAAGCAGCTGAATGTGGGGCAACTTGGGCCCACGATGGGTGAACCTCTCCAATTAAGCAGATAGAGTTTTGTGCATCCAGAGAGGAAGGTGAAGGATGTTCTAGTTACAATCGATAAATTTATATTACCAGCAGACTTCATCATCCTGGACTACGAAGCAGACAAAGATGTGCCCATCATCTTGGGGCGACCATTTTTATCTACCGCGGTCGCGCTCAGATTGATCTGTACAAAGGAGAGATCACGCTGAGCGTGAATGGACAGAAGCTCAGGTTTGACATTATCTGAGCCATGAAATATCCTAATGAAGAAGACCTTAATGAATCCGACGATGAACAAAGTTTGAATGACAAAGAGAAACCTGACGATGAAAAATGAAGATGAGGATGTGATCGCATCTATTGTAGCATGCAATGCGATCAAAGAAAAAACAACCAAAGAAGATTAGGTGATCACATCCCAAGAAGTTAAGTCGACAGTGAATGAAGAAAGAAAAACAACAAAACCGTCCTTAGAACAACCACCAACAATAGAGCTGAAAACCCTTCCCATTTTTGGGGCAGAATGAAAAGCTACCGGTAATCATTTCCTCTACACTTAATGAAGACCAAGAAAATGCATTGTTGAGCATTCTGAGAAAGTATGTAAAAGCAATTGGTTGGACGCTCGCAGACATTAGAGTAATCAGCCCCGCATACTATATGCATAGGATTCGTTTAGAAGAGAATCACAAAGGATTGATCGAACATCAGTGCAGACTCAACCCTGCGATGAAGGAGGTCGTAAAGAAGGAGATAATCAAGTGGTTAGACGCGGGCATCATTTATCCAATAGCCGACAGCATGTGGGTCAGCCCCGTGTAATGCTTGTCGAAGAAAGGAGGGATGACGGTAGTCCCTAATGAAAATAACGAACTGATACCGCAAACGACCGTCACCGGATGGCGGATTTACATGGACTACTACAAATTAAATGCGGCAACAAAGAAGGATCATTTCCCTCTGCCTTTCATCGACCAAATGCTGGATTGCCTAGCTGGAAATGACTTTTACTGCTTCTTGGATGGGTATGCCGGTTATAATTAGATCATGATTGCTTCAGAAGATCAAGAAAAAACCACATTCAACTGCTCGTATAGAACATTTGCATTTCGACGCATGCCGTTCGGCCTCAATAATGCGCCGAGTACTTTCAAGAGGTGTATGATGGCCATCTTTCGGAATATCTCAAACACTCTGTAGAAATATTGATGGATGACTTCTCTATGTATGGGCAAACGTATGAAGTTTTTCTAAACAACTTAGAGAAGATATTGAAAAGATGTAAGGAGACGAACCTCATGCTTAATTGGGAGAAATGCTATTTCATGGTGAAGGAAGGTATTGTGCTTGGGCACAAGGTCTCCAGGGACAGGTTGGAGGTGGACAAGGCAAAAATTCAAGCGATTGAAAAGCTCCCACCTCCAACGAATGTAAAGGCTGTCAGGAGCTTTTTGGGACATGCTGGCTTTTATAGACGTTTTGTCAAAGACTTTTCAAAGATTGCACGACCACTGAGTGCGTTGATGGAGGCAGATAGAAAGTTTGACTTTGATGACCAATGCCTTGATGGAACACGAGACATACGCAGCGGAATAAGGATCTAATTACACTCTAATTGCTTCTAATTAAAAGGAAAATAACATGCAAATATAGGAAAAATAGTAAATTAAAAAGGAGTAGAATACAACCTTTGTAGCTCCCGAAAAAAGTTTTTCCTTGTTGAATCTCAACCCGAACTCTTTTGGACCACCACTAGAGTTTACCCGCTATTCTCTGGACTCAGAACTGGGTTGTGGGACCTGGTGAATGAAGGAATGAAAAAGGGAAGAGGGGTTGGTTCAAGGTTAATGTGTGAAAGAAACGAGAAATTTTGGTGAGAATTTTGGAAACCAAAATTATAAAAATTCAGCTTGCTTAAAAGGAAAAAAGAAGAAGAAATTTGTTTTATAAAATGTCCTTTTTATAAAATAATTACAAGGTTAATTTGTTTTATAATGTTTGCTTAAAAGGTTAATTTGTTTTATAAACTCACCAAAAATCAACATCTCACAAAGCACTAAACCAAAGTGGGCTATGTGTCATTCTATAATGTTTACACATAGTCCACTTAAGTTAGTGGGATTATCCAACAAAATGTTGGATAATTCCACTAACTCTAGTCAAGGGCAAAATGGTCTTTTTCTATTTGGTCAAAGTCGAACTTTAACTTTTAGCGAATTAATCAACCTTTGACTTTTTACAGTTTTAACCCTCTTGACTAATTTTGACCTCTCGAACATGAATCCACATTCATATTTTCGAAATTCAAATTACATTTGAATATAGAGCGCCATACAAAAAACCGATAGCGATATTGCATATACTTTTCGGTTTTAATCCCTTTTCCTAATTCAAACAATTCGAATTAATCCAACATACTGTTCTAAGTTTAATCCATATGAGCTAGCAGGGGGACCTAATGGACCTACAGATCATGGGCTCCAACAATTCGAGATTAACCGGTAAAACCTTTTAACCTAATTAATCAACATTTGTTAACTTACGGGTTATGCGTTATTTTATGATGTGGAATTATGGAGAAAATGCGATGGTGAAAATGCATTGAGCACTCAAGTTTTCTTAGTGAAATCCAAAGTGTAAACTCCACTGAGTTTCCTGGTAAGTCCAGGGTCGAACTCAAGGACTTTGGAAAATAGGTTGCGGTGGAAATTTTTAGGAAAACTTTGCGGTAACCAAATAAATCAATAGTTGTTGACGTTTTGTTTGCGGTAATGAAAAATAAACAAATGCGGCGGAGTTTGAAAAGAGTTGAATACACGGAAGATGCGATGAGTATGAGATGAACGGGTTGAGAAAAGTTTCTGTTAACACTTCCTAGGATGCGTTCATGCTATACAATCATGCAGCATGCATACAACAGTAAACCACCTCTCGATGCGAATGCCACGTCTTCTAAGGCTAGAATGCATGCGATATATGTGATAAGTGTATAGGACCTACACATAAGCCTCTATTCTTATTTATGCGATAATGAAATGACACACACAAATAAGGCGACCACATAATATCATTCCCATCTCTAGGATGCATGTGATGCAGGTTGACAAACAGAGCTTATCTCTAAGTCCCTATCTCTTGTTTATGCAGTTCTAATCTTACTCTCTCGATTCTAGATTCTAACATAGCTCTCTTGAGTCTTAGGTTCTTTCTTCAGACTCTCTCTTGAGTAGCTCTAAAGGGGTATTGGGTACAACATAACACAAGATAATCACAAGCAATGAACTTCCTAAGTCATGTTAGCTTAGTTCTTCTCAACCCATTCGACTAGTTTAGCTACTCATGCGTGCTAAGAGAGTGAACAGATGTAGAATAAGAACTTCCATTGTATAAATATAAAGATGAAGTACAAAACAACGATGTAAGAATAGAATAAAGAGCCTGGTGGCAATCTCTTGCTTCCTAGGCTTTTACACTGTCTTTCTACTCGTGTTCAAAAGATAATCTCGCTCTCGCGAGAGTCGGCCCGCTCTCTGCTTTTTCACCTCAAGGTTCTCTCTCTAATTGCCCTGAGCGATCTTCGGCATCTTTACTCTTCTCTTGCTCCGCCTTAAAATAAAAAGGAAAAACTATGGACAAACACGTGCAATTCGAACTTATGATTTTTTTAACTGGTAAACCCTTTTTCTGAAGGATGTCTTTGGTATTTATAGGGCTTCAGGGTGAAGGCGACTTCTCTCTTATGATTGCTCAAATGGGATGGCTTTAATTCCCTGACTGATGCGTCGAATATTTGTCACTGAAAAGCTGAATGTACTTCTTATCGTTAGCAGCTCTCATCTTAATTCGGATTCGACTATCATTAGCTTTCTGTCCCATCGCGATTAATTATGCCTTTCACCTAGATGCGCCCACCAAGTTGTGCCCACCAAGTTACTACAATCCTTCTTGAGCAAATGCTTGCGAATAGAATCACCGCAAAGTCTTACGGTAATGCTGTGCTCGACCAATGATTTCCTATGATCGCATATTCTGCATAAAAACACAAAAATCAACTATTTCTATGCGATGAACGCATGCGACCACAATATTATGAATTTAATGCTTTCTATATGCAATTTAACATATTTTATCAATGCAAGCCAGCATTGTTTATGAACTTAGCACTATGATAACGTGCATTTCTGCCCGTTATCAATGGGTCATTCCACTAAAGTCCCGTAGTTGCACTCTCCTTGCTGTAGATATGTTTCTGTCCATCTGATATAACCATACCTAGTAAGTCAATCTTTCACAGGTTGTTCGTGGTTTTGGCTGGGTCAAAATATCGTTTTACCCTCGAGAACACTTCTTGTTCCTTCAGTCCCACTGAATCTCTAAAGAACAATTGATTTGTTGTCTAACCAACAAATCAAGTTCCTCTCAGCCTAGTGAGAGGGTGGGGCCCCATTTCTTATTCCGAAGTCAGCACTTAAGGGAACAACCTATCTACTACCCTTAGAGACGGGAAGGAGTTAAGTCTGTCTTCCACCCTATGTCCCCAGCTATTTACCCGGTCTTACCCCTGAAATGGGAGGCTTATTGAGCCAGCGCTATTGAGCTGCTCTCACCCATGCATATCTAAGGATAATCCCGAAGAAACAGGAGTTTATAGTTAGCTCAGGATTCAGATCGAATTACCTAGGTCATCAAATTTGAATTAGTCAGTTTTAAACAGTAAACGGTGTTATAAAGTAAAAGTGACCAAGTTGTGGTCCAGTCTTATACAAACTCATTGCATAGGATGCCCCCACTCACATATCTCTATATGAACGATTCAGGGTCACATTCTTTGTACTAACTACAAAGTGGGCCACATCCATAGTGTCCCCAGAACAAGGTGCCCAGCCTTATCCCTATACTATAGACCATTTTAGGCTATATACTCGAACTTGATCCATGTTTTATGTCATCACATAAAGTTCAAGTCTACATTAAATAGCCTCAGGACCTTAGTTTATTGGATTCAAGATTACAATTTCAATAACGATTTTATCGAAAAACAAAACAGAATACGTTTATCAATTTACAAACTACGAGTTTTAGGACATAAAATCCAATAAACTCCAACTTGGACTAAAACTCCTAGTAGAGTATTACAATGTTAAATTTAAGTGAGGAAAATAAACATGTGAGTACAATAAACACATGAATACAATAAACTAGCATATACCTAAAAGTTCTCCCACTTGTCCTAGTTTACAAACTTCGTAGACCTAAACTCTGTAGGTGACCTTCAAACACTTTAGCCGTGAGGGTCTTTGTAAAAGGATCAGCAATTTTTTGCAGTGTATCCAGTAAGGATCAAATCCTTAGTACCATACACGAGAATGTAGTTCCTCGTTCTCTTAAGATACTTGAGGATATTCTCAACGGCAGTCCAATGATCATATCCAGGATTGGACTGATACCTACTTAATATCCCTACTGCGTAGCATATGTCAGGTCTAGTACATGACATTGCATACACCAGGCTCCCTACTTTGGAAGCATAGGGAATGTGTCTCATATCCTCAACCTCTCGAGGTGTCTTAGGATATTGATCCTTTGACAAATGAATTCCATATCTTTAAGGTAACAGACCTCTTTTGGAATTTTGCATCTTATACCAAGACAACATTTTGTCTATATAAGTTGCTTGAGACATGGCTAGTGTTCTGTTCTTGCGATTCCAAATAATCTGAATCCTGAGAACATATTGCGCATTTCCCAAATCATTCATTTGGAACTGCATTGCTAGCCATTTCTTGATGTTAGTTAGATAACCTACTTCATTCCCAATGAGTAGAATATCGTCAACATATAAAACTAAGAACGCTATAGTAGAATTGTCAATTTTCTTGAAAACACAAGGCTCGTCAACATTCTGTTCAAAGGCATAAGATTTGATCGCAGTATCAAATCTTATATTCCAAGATCTAGAAGCTCGTTTCAACCCATAAATGGATTTTTGAAGCTTATAAACCTTTTGTTCTTGACCCTGTACACTAAAACCCTCTGGTTGAGTCATATAGATACTCTCATCAAGATCGCCGTTTAAAAAGGCTGTCTTGACATCCATCTGCCAAATTTCATAGTCATAAAAGGTGGCAATGGATAAGAGTATTCTAATCGACTTAAGCATTGCAACGAGAGAGAAAGTTTCTTCATAGACCACTCCCTCTCTCTGAGTATAACCCTTTGTCACAAGTCGAGCCTCAAAATTTTGTACTTTACCGGCTTGGTCTCGTTTTCTTTTGTAGATCTACTTACAACCAATTGGTTTTACATCATTTGGTTTATCTACAAGTTCCTAGATAGAATTGAAGTACATAGACTCCATTTCGAGGTCCATGGCTTTGACCTACTGATCACGGTTCAATGTCCATATCTTTTATCTCCTCTATGCCGTCATCAGGTATGGCGACTTGTGTTTCTGTTAAACTCAAGTAACGGTCAGGCTGATAAACAACCCTCCCACTACGTCGAGGCATTCTCAACTCTTGAGAAGGATGTGACCGACTAGATGTACTAGTTTTATCTACTACTTTAGTAGATGAACTACTTCTATCTGTAACGTCTTTGGAAATTTCATTCAATACTAGTCTACTACGAGGTTGATGACTTCTTATATGGTCTTCCTCTAAGAATGTGGCATTTTTCGATACAAATACCTTATTCTCTTGAGGATCGTAGAAAAAAACCACCTTTTGTTTCTTTTGGATAACCTACAAATAGGCATAGTTTTGAACGACATTCCAATTTTTTACGATTTTGCACCAACACATGTGTCAGGCATCCCTAAATCCTAAAGTGACGTAAACTGCCTTTACGCCCTTTCCATAGCTCATAAGGTGTCTCTAAAACACTTTTAGAAGGAACATAATTCAAAATATAGACAGCAGTTTCTAATACATGTCCCCAAAAAGAATCAGGTAACTTAGCAAAGCTCATCATTGAGCGAACCATGTCCAACAAGGTTCTGTTTCTTCTTTCAAATACACCGTTCTGCTGAGGCATATTAGGTGCATAGAGTTGTGACTTGATTCCGTGTTCTATCATATAGTCATGGAATCTTAAGTCCATGTATTCCCCACCTCGATGTGATCGTAGTGTCTTAATTGTTTTACCTAACTAGTTCTCAACCTCAGAATTATATTCTTTGAACTTTTCAAAAGAATCAGACTTGTGATGCATTAGGTAAATATGACAATACCTTGAATAATCATCAATTAAACTGATGAAATATTCATACCCACCTCGAGCTTTGACATTCATTGGTCCACAAAGGTCCGAATATACGAGCTCTAAGAGTATTGTGGCTCTGAGACCTTTTCCAGTAAAAGATCTCATAGTCATTTTTCCTTCAAGACAAGATTCACATGGAGGTAAAGAATTATCTTCTAACTGACTTAGGAGTCCATTCTTAACCAATCTCTCAATCCTTTTAAGATTTATGTGTCCAAGTCTTAAGTGCCATAAATAGGCATTAGAAGAAACTTTTTGTCTTTTATTATGAGTTTCGGCTGTTCTAAACATCTCAGTATTTAAGACAAATTTTGCTTTAGTTGGTCTTAACTTATATAAGTTATTTTCAAGTATAGCAGAGCAAATTTGAATACCTTTTCTGAAAATGAACGCTTCATTAACTTCAAAAGATGTTTTATATATTTGTTCCAATATACATGTGATAGATATTAAATTTCGTCTCATTTTAGGAGCATACAAAAAAATTTTAAGTATGATATATTGATCATTGAAAAACAACTTCAAGTCTCCCATTGCTTCGGCTGAGACAACCTATCCCGTTCCACCCCTGAGGGTGATCTCGCCTTCTTCAAGCTTTTTCCAGGAACTAGTTTCCTGAAAAGAGAAACAGATATGATTAGTGGCTCCTAAATCCAATATCCTGGTTGAGGTATCATACTCCACTAAACATGTTTCAGCAACTAGTAAATCATATTTACCTTGTGCTTCTTTCGAGGCAGGGGCCTGAGGACATTCCTCAGTTAAGACAAATTTCATTTCATCTATTACTAGTATTGTATTCAGATTTGTTTTCCATGTTGAGTAGTTGTCCCCGTTAAGTTTTTCAGAAGCTAATAGTTGAACTAAAGAGCTAGTCATGCTGAAAAGAAAAACATATCCTTTTTAGTAAAAAAAACATTAGTCTTTTAAATCTAATCAAGTTTAGAAAAAAATAATGTACCCATCATTATTTATATATGCAACGATATTTCAACAGTTTAGTATAACCTTCACAGAGGGGCAATCGACTATTCCTCCGTTGAACCAAGACTATCTTGACTAGATACTATCACCAGAATAACTCTTATTCCTATAGTAACTTAGTTATCGCTACTTTGGTAAAAAATTTATTAACACTTAGTAATTCTCGTAAGTTTGACCCTCCATTTTCAGAATTCAAAGATTGGAATCATTATACTCTCGAAGTTGGAAAGACAAGAATGAAAACGGACCTGTGAGACCCTATCAATTTCTAGAGTTCGCGGTGTTCCGAATCCTATAATACAGCCTTCCGATTGGTAAGTTCGCTCTAAGGCAGACATGTAGGCGCATTATAGGAATCTCACAGTGCGACCTAATGGAAGAGACCGTAGGATATGTTGACACATGTCCTTCTCCCACTTACTATGAACAACTTCCCCTATTCACCTTGGTATTGACTCATGTAAACACTCTCCGAATGGAGTCCGCTCCCAAGACAACCCAAAGCTAAGCATGTATCTCACAGTGTGAACTCTTAGGGACGCTAGAGCTAAAAGTACATTACTTCTCTCCAGCTGAAGTGTTCTAGACGGTTAGGGTATAAAATACTTAGCGATACATTTCGGCTAACTTAAACATATCCTAAGTCTAGGTGATTCATCCGAGTATAACTTTTATACTGGATTTTTAACCTACGATGTATAGGTTATAAAAAAATTTTATTACCTCACACCGCTCACGCATGCTCATAAAATCGGTTTAACCTAACTTAGACACCGGCTCGATCTCCAAGTAGTAGGTGTTTCGTGAACTGTCAACTTAAAAACCTTCAACCTTAGTCATCTTATTTGACTTTTTACCAAGATCTTGCCAGGTGAGTTTTCTTGTAACTTCGGTTTTACAAGATATCGACCTATTTTCTATGAAAAATGGGATTCCTCGATGGTTAAGCCTAAGTGAGTATGCATCTTATCTGTATTATAGATTTTAGAACTCTAGGTTATTTTATAACAATTATAACCCTAGAGCATTCATCTATGACATGCTTCCTTCGATCAAACATGCTCTAATATAACACTTATATTAAAACTAAGCATGTATAGTATATATTTTTTAACACTTATAACATATAACAAATGCATGTCACATGCTTTTCCTATGGTGGGATTTTAAAACTAGATGGCATACTATATGCACACATAATCAAACAACATTATGCATCACATGCATAATAGGTAAACATCACTAAAGTGGACCGATTTTGGCATTAAAAACAAACAAATAACTAATTTATTACAAAAATTAGCAGCCAGCCTCCCGGAACCGGCTTCAAACACTTTGAACCATCTGGAACCGCTCAGAAACCACTCGAACCAGCCCAGAAACACCAAAAACCAAGTTGAACCGGTCAAATCGGCTCAACCAGGTCAAACGGACCGGTCCAAATCGTCTGAACCGGCTGGACAATGCGCGCTGGCATGGTTAACGGAGGCGCGGGTGCGAGTCAGGTCGACGGAAAGCGCACGGGAAGAGGAACTGATTTAATTGTTGTTAGATATATACTTAGAGGTTCAGTGGGACTGAGGAAACAAGAAGTGTTCTCAGGGGTAAAACGATTTTTGACCCAGCCAAGACCACGAACAACAATATGAGAGAGATTGACTTACTGGTTATGGTTATATCAGATGGATAGAAACATATCTACAACAGAGGGGAGTGCAACTACGGGACTTTTGTAGAATGACCCATTATTTAAGAAATGTTGATTAATTAGGTTAAGGGTTTTACCGGTTAATCTCGGATTGTTGGAGCCAATAATCTGTGGGTCCATTAGGTCCCCCTACTAGCTCATATGGATTAAACCTTGAGAACAGTATGTTTAATTAATTCGAATTGTTCGAATTAGGAAAAGGGATAACCGACAAGTATATGCGATATCGCTATCAGTTTTTTGTATGACGCTCTTTATTCAAATGTAATTTGAATATCGAAAATATGAATGCGGATTCATATTCAGGAGGTCCAATTAGTCAAGAGGGTCAAAAACTGTAAAAAAGTCAAAGGGTTGATTTTTTCGCCCTAAAAGTCAAAGTTTTGACTTTGACCAAATAGAAAAAAGACCATTTTTGCCCTTGACTAGCACACCTCCAAAAGCACTAAACCAAAGTGGGCTATGTGTCATTCTATAATGTTTACACATAGTCCACTTAAGTTAGTGGATTATCCAACATTTTTGTTGGATAATCCCACTAACTTAAGTGGACTATGTGTAAACATTATAGAATGACACATAGCCCACTTTTGGTTTAGTGCTTTGTGAGGTGTTGATTTTGGTGAGTTTTTTACATGCATTAGATGCATGTAAGTTTTAATAAAAAGGAAGTTTTATAAAAACAAATTTCTTCTTCTTTCTCCTTTTTAGCAAGCTAAATTTTTATAATTTTGGTTTCACCAAATTTCTCCTTTCTTTCACACATTAAACCTTGAACCACCCTCTCTTCCCTTTTCATTCCTTCATTCACCATGTCCCAACAACCCAGTTTTGAGTCCAG
>NC_052359.1:68806033-68821103 GCF_009727055.1 Benincasa hispida | reverse complement strand
CCTCTCAGCCTAATGAGAGGGTGGGGCCCCTTGTTCTTATTTCGAAGTCATCACTTAAGGGAACAACCTATCTACTATCCTTAGAGACGGGTAGGAGTGAAGTCCGTCTTCCACCCTATGTCCCCAACTATTTACCCGATCTTACCCCTGAAATGGGAGGCTTATTGAGCCAGTGCTGTTGAGCTGCTCTCACCCATGCAGATCTAAGGATAATCCCGAATAAACAGGAGTTCATAGTTAGTTTAGGATTGAGATCGAGTTACCTAGGTCATCAAATTTGAATTAGTCAGTTTTATACAGTAAACGGTGTTATAAAGAAAAAGTGACTAAGTTGTGGTCCAGTCTCATACAAACTCATTGCATAGGATGCCCCCACTCACATATCTTTATATGAACAATTCAGGATCACATCGTTTGTACTAACTACAAAGTGGGCCGCATCCATAGTGTCCCTAGAATAAGGTGCCCAACCTTATCCCTATACTATAAACCATTTTAGGCTATATACTCGAACTTGATCCATGTTTTATGTCATCACATAAAGTTCAAGTCTACATTAAATAGCCTCAGGACCTTAGTTTATTGGATTCAAGATTACAATTTCAATAACAATTTTATCGAAAAACAAAATAGAATATGTTTATCAATTTAAAAACTACGAGTTTTAGGACATAAAATCCAACATGCCTCTACGCATTCACAATTTTGAAGAACGCATTAACGACCATGTGAAACCCGAATTTCCATTTTTCCTACTTAAGCAGGTGGAAGTTAAATTCTATGTTGAAGTGAAGGAAATTTCTAAGTGTTGAATAGATTTTCCTTGTGTAGTTTGAGATAAGCCTTAACTAGTAAAAATTGGGTTAAGTATAATGCCAAAAAGGAACTATGCGTTGGAAGCCAAGGCAAAACTGACTAAGTATTTGACAATGCGTTGGTGTGGTGCCATGCGTTGGCCATGACGATAGAACTCGAGACATACGCAGTGGAATAAGGATCTAATTACACTCTAATTGCTTATAATTAAAAGAAAATTAGCATGCAAAATAATGGAAAAAGTAAATAAAAGGGATGAAATACAACTTTTGTAGCTTCCGAAAAACGCTTTTCCTCGCTAAATCTCGACCCGAACTCTTCCAGACCACCACTAGAGTTGATCTACTATCCTCTGGACTCAGAACCGGGGTGTGGAACCCGATAGATGAAGAAAATCGAGAGAGAGAAAGAGATGGAAAAGAAGATGGAATCTTGGGTTAGGTTTGGGTTTTTCTTTTTTTCACAAAGTAGTGATTTTTCCAGCCCAAATTTAGAAAACAAATTTTGGAAAAATGGCCAAAGATTTTTCATCCATAATTGAAAGCCAATTTTATAGAAAAAACCATGCAACAATTGAATGAAACAAATCCATAAAAACCCAACACTTAGAATCCACTATCTAAGTGGGCTTAATGTCTCCACTATAAGCCAACACTTAGCTCACTATTTTGTTAATGGAATTATCCAACAAAAGTTTGGATTTTCCCACTTACTTTGTCAAAGAGCAAAATAGTCATTTGTCAAAGTCAAACTTTGACCAAAAAGTCAACATTTTCTCGAGCATGAATTTGCATTCATTTTCTCGAAATTAAAATCACGTTTGAATATACGGTCGGTCAAAGTTTGACTTTTCAAAGTCAAAAGTCAACTCTTTGACTTTTTACATCTTTGACCATTTCCATTATTTCCGAGCTTCCGAATATGAACGTATTCATATTCTTGATATTTAAATCACATTTAAATATTAAAGCTGTATCTCTAAACCAAAAAACTCGACCACTATATCATATATACTTGTCAGTTTCTCTCTCTTCACCTGTATTCGAACAATTCGAATATTCTATCATACTGTTCTAAGTTTATTCCATATGAACTAGTAGGCAGTAACCTAATGGACCTATAGATCATGGGCTCCAACGATCCGAGATTAGCTAGCTAAACTCTTTAGATGGAGCTAATCAACATTCGTTAACTAATGGGTCATTCCACTATAGTCTCATAGTTGCACTCCCCTCACTATAGATATATTTGTGTCTATTTGATATAACCATGATTAGTAAGCTAATCCTTCACAAGTTGTTTGTAATCTCAACTGGGTCATAAAAACCGTTTTACCCTCAAGACTACATCTTGTTTCTTAAGTTCCACTGATCCTCTAATGAATAATTGGTTTAAGGTCCAACCTATAAACCGAACCCCTCTTGGGCCAAGGAGAGGGGTGGAGCCCCTTGTTCAAGACCTGGATTCAGTACTAAAGGGAACAACCTATCTACTATCCCTATAATGGGAAGGAGTGAATTCTATCTTGCATCCTATGTTCCCAGCTATCCACCCGATCTTACCCTTGAAATGGTAGGCTTATTGGGCCAGCAATGATGAGCTGCCCTCACCTATGCAGATCTAAAGATAATTCCGAGTGAACAGGAGTTCATAGTTAGCTCAAGATTAAGATTAAGTTACCTAGGTCATCAATTAATGAATTAGTCAGTTTTATACATAAAACGACATTTAGAACTAAAAAGTTAGTATTTCATGGTTCAGTCTTATGCAAACTCATTGCATAGTATGCCCCCACTCACATATCTCTATATGAACAATTCAGGATCACATCGTTTGTACTAACTACAAACTGGGTCTCATCCATAGTGTACCTAGAATAAGGCGCCCAACCTTATTCATATACTATAGACCATTTTGGCTATATATTTGAACTTGATCCACATTTATGTCACTACATAAAGTTCAAACTACATTAAATAGCCTCATGACCTTAGTTTATTAGATTCAAGATTACAATTTCAATAACAAATTTATCGAAAAACAAAATAGAATATGTTTATTAATTTACAAACTACGAGTTTTAGGACATAAAATCCAACACATGAAGCTTTTAGAGGTTATTTGGGGCATTGAAGGAAGCCAAAGTGTAGCCAAGAGAAACGCATGCAGCAGCCAATGTCTTGAGAGGTTAGAACAACGCATGCGACGCGATGGATGCGATGGATGCAATGGATGTGATGGTTGTGACAGTACTACGTGAGCGCATGCGGTGATACGGTCGAGGGCATGCAGTGATGCAGCTGAGTGCATGCGGTGATGCGGCCGAGGGCATGCGATGATGCTATGCGGTGGCCTTGCTACGCGATGGATGTGGCTGCCTTGCTGCACGGAGTATGCGGCCGATGGTATACGGCGATGGGTGCGATGGATGCGATGGATGCATCGATGCTACGCGAGGCGATGCAGCGATGCTATGCGGTGATGCTACGCGGCGACCTTGCTACACGACGGATGCGGCAGCCTTGCTAAAGTATGAGCTAGACGATGGAACGAGCTAAGGTGGACGCATGGTGAATTGTCCTTGCATTGCTAAGGCTTGCGGTAATAAGGTTCATGAGGTTGGTTGCGTTGGTCATAAGAAATGCATTAGCAAGAACATAGGCGATGGTGAGCTATGCCTTGAGGTGTTGAGTTGAGAACCAAGTCGACCCAAAGGTTGCTATGCGTTGGTGATGTGCTATGCGTTAGACATCTGAGGCATATAGACGCATAGGACAATGGCTTGAAGGGTGACACAGCAAGGGCGCAAACATGGGATGGATGCATGCGCCAATGGGTGATGTCCGGACATAGGAATGTTGCAGCAATTGGATAGGTGCATTTGTGGTTAGATGAATGCATATGAAGGATGAATGCATATGAGGGATGGACGCATTCAAGGACGTCATCCGGACATGTGGCTTGTTAGGAAGAAACCTTAGGCCTTAAGCAAATAAGGTGGGTGCATAAGAAGACATGCAAAGTTGAGGGCTATGCATTGGTAAAAGGGGAGCAAGAGACACCTTGGCTTGCGCTGACGCAAGATTGTGGTAATAGTGTAAGGAAAAGACACTTGGACATGCGGCCAAGTTGAAGGTGTCGACCTTAGAGCAATCTTGGACGCCTATAAATAGGGCCAAGGACTTCAAATGATAACTCAAATTCTCTTCAAAGGACATAAAGAAGAGTGTATTGGGAGGAGACTATGCGTTGGTAGCAAGACCATGCGTTGGTCAAGAGGTTCCAACAGGGGAGATGCTGTTGGATAGAAAGGACAGGAAGTAGCATCAAATTGGGACGAGGATTTCTCCACAAATACTCGTGCGTTTGGAGTGATTCCAAAGCCACCTGAAATCTATGAGAGATTAGATTTCAGGGTAGGGCTTCTGGAGGAGAAGCTCCAAGGAATTGGGATGGAGAATGAGGAAAAGATAGAACGATCGAGCTATCGGGTAAGCTGAGCCATTCTTGATGTTTTGAAGATTCCGGCCAAACCACGAGACGTTATGAGCTAATATTTTGAGGTAAACTTGCTGAGACATTTTAGTGCATATTTGATGAAGAAAGTATCTCGAGATAAAGCATATAACTATGGGTAATCTGAGCTTTAAATTGAACCTGGAATATAGGGTTCAAAAGAGGAGCCCGGGAAGATCAAAGAACTTTTAAGAGAAAGATTCCTATCCTCATCAAGGTGAGTGGTACTTTCCTTTAAGTCTTAAAGCATATATTTTAGAGTAAATTTTATATGCTTATGTTATGAATGAGTACCTAGCATGAGAATGAGATTATATGATTGGAATGGTCAGGGGGTCAATAGACCTAGTTCCTAAGCCCGAAAGCAAAACCTCACGGGATTGTCAGAGGACCGAGAGGTCTAGTTCCAGAGCCTGTGGGAGGATCCTCGTATGGGATGGTCAGAGGGCCGACGGGCCTAGCTTCTGAGCCCATGCGCGGGGAGCTATATGCACATAGGAGACATAGGGAAAACGCAAAATAGTAAGCGTTGTATTAGTAACAGCTAACTATCTACCGTGTGTGTAGGTAGAGAATAGACTCATTTTAAGTAGTTATCAGTTTAGCTATCTACCGTGCGTGTAGATAGAGTTGAGACCAAACTCATTCAAGGCTGAGGTTTGAATGTAATCTCGTATTTGTGATATGCTTGTTTATATGAGTTGTAATAGACTCTAGAAGTTGTTTACCTCTTACTGAGCTTTGTGAAGCTCATCTTGTTATTTTGTGTTTTTCTTCCCAGGTAGCAAAAGGTGAGGTGTTCTAGGGTGCCGCTAAGATCAAGGTCTGCCACAAGCCACAGTTACACTTCCGGAGGGTTTTAAAGAGTTGTTGTTGTAAACTTTGTAATTAAGTCTTGGAGTTGTATAAATGTTATATTGTTGTAATAAAATGGGCCTACTTAATCAGTTGTTGTTATCTCCTTAACTTAAAGGTTACTGTGCGTAGTAGAGAGGTTCAGTTGGGTAGTAGATATCGAAAAAAGGGTGGTATCTGCTGTCCCTCATGTCTCTCCTCGGGCTTAAGAGTACAGGCTCGGGGCGGGGTGTGACAGACCGCACCTGTGTTGATCGCACCAGACTGGACACTGCCTTTTGAATTAATGTGCGACGCAAGCGGTTATGCGATGGGAGCAGTGTTGGCGTAGAAGAGAAAAACAATACTACATCCCATCGGATATACGAGTAAAAACTTGAATCCTGCTCAAACAAACTACACCACCACAGAAAAAGAATTGCTTGCAGTGATATTTGCGTTGGAGAAATTCAGAGCTTATTTGTTGGGAACTAAAGTACTCATTCACACTGACCACTCAACGATCAAATATTTGATGACAAAGAAGGATGCGAAGCCGAGATTGATTAGATGGGTTCTCCTCCTCCAGGAATTCGATATGGAAATCATTGATCGCAAGGGGATGGAGAACCAAGTTGCGGATCATTTATCCAGATTAGAAAATCCAGAAGTTGACCGCAATCAGTCAGAGGTGAGCGCAACGTTCCCAGACGAATAGCTATTTCAGATTGAAGAATTTCCATGGTACGCAGACGTGGTAAATTATCTTGTTTGTGAGCAATTTCCCGAAGATTATACCGACCACCAAAAGAGGCGGCTCAGACATGTATGCAGATCATATTATTGGGATGAGCCAAATCTTTATAAGAGGGGGTCAGACTAGATTTTGCGCCTGTGTGTACCAGATGCTGCTCATCAACGCATATTATCACAGTGTCATGACTCGCCTTATGGAGGGCACTTTGGAGGTCAACGCACAGCAACGAAAGTATTACAAAGTGGGTATTAGTGGCCAACACTATTTAAAGATGCAAGAGACTACGCGATGAAGTGTGACCAGTGCCAACGCATGGGTAATATTTCATGGAAGCATGCGATGCCTATGAACATCATTTTAGAACTGGAATTGTTCGACGTTTGGGGTATTGACTTCATGGGACCATTTTCACCATCGAATGGTCACAAATATATTCTATTAGTCGTCGACTACGTTTCCATGTGGGTAGAAGTAGTAGCATGCACCGCAAGCGATCCAGTGCTAGTCTCCAAATACCTGAAGGAAAATATTTTCACTCGTTTTGGCACTCCACATGCCGTAATAGGTGATGAAGGCTCCCACTTTGTCAATCACACTGTCAAAGAATTGTTGTGCAAATATAATATCCTCCATAAAGTGGCTACTACATACCATCCACAGACGAATGGTCAGGCTGAAGTGTCCAACCGGGAAATCAAGTTGATATTGGAGAAGGTGGACTATGTGCTATGGGCATACATGACCGCCTATAAGACACCTATAAGCATGTCTCCGTATGCGTTGGTGTTTGGTAAATCATGTCATTTACCACTTGAGCTGGAGTACAAAGCGCTGTGGCCAGTGAAAAAGCTTAACTTCGACTTAAAGGCAGTAGAGGAAGCAAGAAAACTCCAATTGGTCGAGCTGGATGAATGGAGAACGCAAGCTTATGAGAATGACAAAATTTACAAAGAATGAGCAAAACGTTGGCATGACAAACAGCAATGCGGGAAGAATCTCCACGTCGGACAAAAGGTCTTACTCTGCAATTCGCGGCTACGACTCTTTCCCGGCAAATTAAAGTCACGCTGGTTCGAAGCCTTTATAATCAAAGAAATATTCCCGCATGGTGCGGTTGAACTGATTAATGAGGAAGAGACTCGTACATTCAAGGTTAACGGGCAAAGAGTGAAGACATATTGCGGAGGTGATTTTCATTGAGAAAATACCTCTATAGACCTGAGAATTATGGAATGAAGAAAATTCGAGTGGCCCTTGTGCTGGCATACGATAGAAAATAATCTGGGGCGCAAGTCTTTTGGAATATCCTTTTCTTATTTATGATTAACGAACTCTCACTACTCTTCTTTTATTTCGATTATCGTTTATGCATCTTTAAAAAAATTTTACTTTGTTTTTTTATTTGACCCTCTCAATGTTTCTTTGCAACGATCAAGGTGAACGATTGCAGAGGTGCTACACGAAGACGCAACTACTTTATTTCATCACTGCAATCAAAGAAAGCAGTTCGCCATAACGCAGGATGCGTCCTCAAATAATGCGGGCGACAATGCAAATTTGGGAGTTGTATCTTTCCTTCAATTTATTTATTCCAAATTTTGTACTATCGCATCGCATTTTAATTTTCAAAATTTCATCATTGCATCCTCTTTAGTCGGTGCAATCATTTAACATTTATTAATTTAGTAACTCACCGAATTATTTTCCTTTGCCAATTATGATTTCAATGATGAAACGCATGCCTCTATTTTTTCGTATATACTAGAGTCAACTTAATTTTAGGACTGTCATCTCCTGAAATATTTCTAGAAGTTAGTGGTCTACTAGCTTTCTTTCAAACTGACTTTTTCGAATCTTTCTAAGAGCATCGCATGACTTCTTTCAATCTTTCAGCAATGGGGACATTGCTGCGTTTTAAATTTGGGGGTGCGGTATTCATTTTCAACCTTGCTATTTTTAGGTTCAAATAAACAAAAAAAAAAACATTGCGATCGGATCCTACTCGTAGTTAGATGTCTACATGACACACGTGGGGGCAAGCCAAAATGAAGGTAGGAATCGTGATCAACGCATAAATAAATGATCGCAACTCTGCTGCCAAATGCGCATGAGTTTAGACCGAGACAGTGATAGGCTATAAGCTAGACGATGAGCAACAGTGAGAGGTACGTGATGAGCGACAGTGAGATCATTACCAGCAAGAGATTACTAAACGATGAGCTATGCAATAGGCTATGCGTTGAAGGATGAACGATAATGAGATCGTTAACAGCGAGAGACCATTAAACGATGAAGCTATGTGATGGGGTGTAAGCACTATGCGATAGGTGCAGGCGCTATGAAATGGGCTATGCATTAGACGATGGGCGACAACGAGAGAGTTGGATGATGAGTGACAACAAGAGATTACTAGATGATAAGCTATGTATTGGGTCCAAGAGCTACATGATGAACTAGACGATAGGCCAAGCCATGGTGGGCGCATGGTAAAGTGTTTATGCATTGCTAAGGCTTGTGGTACATAAAGTTTATCAGGTTAGTTTGCGTTGGTCTTGAGCAAGAGACTAAGGACGTTGGCAAGCAACAAGGACATAGTGTTAGTCATAAGGGATGCATTAGCAAGAGGCTAAGAGATGGTAAGATACACCATGAGGCATTGAGTGAGACCTAATTTGACCCAAGGGTTGGTATGTGTTCTTGATATACTATGTGTTAAGGACATCCGAAGGCATGTGGGCGCATAGGACAAGACTGGAACAAGCGGTATGCATTGGAAGATTATGATGGTAATAGGCCGAGTTGACTGCATGTGCTAAGGGTGAACCATGCAAGAGAAGAAGGGTATGCGGCCAAGGACTTGGGATGTCTTGAGTTTAGTATGGCTCAACTAATGCGTTAATGTTGAAGCCATGGGTTGATAGTGGCTAACCGAGAAGATTAAGCTTAAGTAAGTAGGAGGTGGACATATGAGATCTCGTACAAGTTGAGGTGGACGACCGAGGAGGCATGCAAAGAGGGACTTGTACGTTGGCTAAGGGAAAGGAAGACACTTCAATGTCGTTGTGGCAGGGAGTTGCTTTGGTAACAGGAAAAGAGGACGCTTGGACATGTAGCCAAGTAGGAGGTATCGAGCTTGGAGGGACTTTGAACGCCTATAAATAGGGACAAGGACTTCTCTTCATATCATAACTCAAAATTCTCTTCAAAGGACATTAGGAAAAGTGTATGAGGGCTTATTGGGAGGACGCCAACTACTTTTGTATTGCATTAATTTTTAATTATTTGTATACTTAGTTAATATTCAATACAATTGAGTAAATATTCTCTCTATTTGTCTGTGCCTTTTTCTTTATCATCCTTTGTCAACTTTGCGATATTCTTGATCTTTCTTTTTTGCATTATTCATTGCGTTGCCATGATGTATAATATGAATTCACTTAGAAACATTTCCCATACTCTGTAATTTCAAACTAACAATTATTTAATTCATAGTTTACCAAAGCTTTACCTTTTATTTTGCAAAGTTCTGCTCAAACCTTCTCTTTGAAGTTTTGTCTAAGTGTTTGTCTATTCTGTCCAAACAACGCAATGAGGACCTTGCGCATCTCTAAATTTGGGGGTGGGGAAGGTCTGAGCAGATGAGATCAAGAGTATGCGGTCATTAAGAAAAATGCGTTCATTTCAAAAAAAAAAAAAACATTTTCTTATCAACTCCAATGTCAGCGCAAGGAAAACCCAAAAACATTCCCAACCTGATAAGAGTTAGTTATGAACGAAACCTGCTCGTAGTTGGATGTTCGCATGACACCCGTGGAAGCAAGCCAAAACGAAGGTGGGTTTCCAAGAACCACGCAATATGAAAAGAGAAAAATGCAAAAGAAAAAATAAAAGAATGCAAGAGATAGCTCCTTTGAAATTCATGAGTTAAAATTGAAATTGGCACACAACGGAAGTTGGATGTTTGCATGACACCTGTGGGAACAAGCCAAAATGAAGAGTGTAACCATGATCAACAGTCTCTAATAAATAATGCAAAGTTTGACTACCGCATACGGACGCATCAAGTTGTTTTGATAAAAAAGAGGTAAACATTCTTTTTAAAACTAGAAAAGCATTTTTTAGCAGAAACTTGTAGTATAGAAGAATAAAGTAAGGCTTTGTTAGGAATTAACAAGGATAGAAGGAAATTGCGTTGTTAAGTAATGTGCCTAAGTGGAGCATTCGGAGCAACCAATCGACGCAAAAATTTAGGATAGGAATTGAGCATTTTTGCCTTAGTAGGACAAGCATATATCTAAATTTGGGGGTGTGATAACTTGTAGAAATACAAGTTATTTATATTACTTTATTTAGATATTGCAACCAAAAGAGAGTAAAGTTGCGTCAATTGTATGGAAATTAGCTAAGAAATACAAGAATTATAAATTGTCGTCAATACACCCACTAACACCATTGCGATGGTAGAAAAGAATATTTCAAGTCTGTTTTGCAGGAAATAAAGTCACCGTATGCGTTCATGGCTCAAGAGAAAAAGATTAACGCATCTACGTCGCATTGCGCCCATCATTAATGAATGAATAGACAATCAACGCAATGACGGCGCATGCGACAATCGATCCGGAGCTGAACTTCAATCGCATACGGTAATAAAAACAACATCGCATGTGGGCACATGATCGAAAGATGCAAATGAGCAAGGAAATCATGGAGGATTTTGACATGTGTACAACTAACTGTTGTGCATTTTCGACGGACTTATTGCATAACAGAAGGAATATTTATTCCACCATTCTCGAATTTCCATAACAATAAAGTGGGGACCACAAGTCAGAGAGTCAAAGCTTTCATCTATAAATACCCTAAAAAAATGCACTAAAAATATATACTTGACACGGGATAATTGATACGAGGCTATTGAGAGAGAGGTTGATCTGAGTGCTGATCGGAGAAGATCCGAGAAGAAAAGAGACAAGGCCGAGAGGTGAGTCTCAGGGCGAATCATTCCAAGTCCCCGCCGTGAAGTTCTATACCTAGATCAACTCTACTGATTGAGCAAGCCTGAGAGGGAAGCTCATCCTTCCATTCACTCCATCTACGCCGGCAAGCAATCTCTCCATCCAGATTGGTGTCAAGACATTGGCACTCTTCCGTATCTATTTCTAACTCTTATTCATCAATTGTATTTCATCTTCTTAGTCTAAATGATTCACAACCATGATTCAGATGCTTGATTTTATAATTAAATGTCATGATCACTTTCATTTCCACATTTCTGTCTATTTCCATTCCTCCATTAATCGCTTTCTCCACGATGTTTTCTTAATCCCTTGGTGATTAATATGAATTAAACAAGTAACTTAATCTGTGCCAAAGAAATAAAGATGTTTAGCTAAAGCATGCTAGATGGCATCTTCACCTGTGACAGTAGAAGTGAAGATGCCATTCTGATCTGTCGAGAGAAGGTTAGAAGAATGCGTTAACTAAAGCAAGAAGTACTTCCAGAGATGGAAGCAACCTTGCGTTCATTACATTCGCCCCTATTTCACCATAGAGATGTGGGAAACGCGACCGATCACCGAGAGGTGTACGCCAAGGGAAAGCAGAATCGTACTTATATCTTTAACACAATTAAGAAACTTGCGCTATTTATATTAATTATCCTTTCTCTTTCTGCTTCGCACATAAGCCTTTCCACCACATAACACGATCTTTGTATAATCTTCACAATCAGTCTCAACCTTGGTATCTTGTATCTTGTAACATGTATTTTTTATCATCATAGCTTAGGTTTATTTTATCACAATTTACTGGCAGGATGTTTTATGGACAAGATGTATACCGAGGCCAAAGTCATCCTTGGCCGCATATTGCGAAACATGGATGACTTGATTGATGATGGTTATGGAGGCAGAGGCTCTGAAAGAAGAAAAAATGCCACTTCCATTGTCCCTACGGAGACAATGATGACACTGGCTGCTCAAGTGGCCGCAGTGACCTCAGTACTCCAGTCGATGGAAATCAATCAAGAAGCCATCCCCTAACAATCAGCACAACCTGCTACGCCGGCTCAAGTGGCCGCAATAAGTTGCTTTAATTGTGGAGGGGCTCATGTAGCAGAAATGTGGCCATCGAATGTCCAACAAGTATGTGCCATCCAAAACAACCCTTTCAGTAACACCTACAATCCGGGTTGGAGGAGCCATCCTAACTTCGGTTGGGGAGGGAATCCTAACCAAGGGGGGCCAAGCAACTATCAAAGTGGCAGTCGAGGGAACCCTCCTTCTTTTCACCATAACTCGAATCAGGGGCAACCAAGGTAATCGTATAATCAACAACCATCATCTTCAAACACCTCTGGAAGCTCATTGAAGACCCTGCTAAAACAGTATATGGACAAAAATGATGTAGTGATGCAAGCGCAAGCGTATTCAATTCGAAACTTAGAGATTCAAGTGGGCCAGCTGGCATCTGAGCTTAGAAACAGAACACCTGGTACGTTGCCCAGCAACTCCGAAGCCCCAGGATCTCATGGAAAGAAGCAATGTCCCTAGGAAATTGGACAGGCAAGCTGGATTGCCTCCAGAGGTGTGCATTACGTTCATTCAAAGAAAATCATCTTCCGGTCCATATCTCACATCTATGTTTAAATGCTTTCATTAATTCTTGTCTTTATGAATTTTTGAACTTTGTCTTTATTGCTTCATTTAATTTGTTTCATGACTTTATAAATTTATTCTTCATTTACTGTCCTTGCATTTATTTCTATATGTTTTTAATTCCTTTTACTTTTCCGTCATTAATGTGTTATTCTTTAATTTGTGAATGATTGAGTAATGAGAAGAAAATTGATTACCGCAAGTCATAGCCACTCGTGTTGATGAAAAAATATATAATAAAAGAAATAATAATAAAACAACCAACATCCAGTATGCATGGCATTAATGGACGCATCTTGAACCAATAAGATACGCTTTGCATTCATCCAACTCAAATGCGTTGAGCTGAGGGTTGTGTTGCGCGCGTGTGTGTCCTTTGCCCGTCCTTATCAAAACGCACAAGTGGGTTATAGCAAGCAAGTTTAAAAGCGGGCTTCCCTACGCTAAATCAAACAAAGGTTGTCCCTAGTGAAGTGAGGGTTTCTGTTGCTTTTGTAGAACTAAGATCCCTTCCAATAGCTACTGTTGCGACTGCTTATGTTGAGGTAGTGTTGCTCTGGTAGCAATACCGTGCGCCCGATCCTCCAGAAATGCGTTTAGCTGAAGGGTGTGTTGTGGGGATGCATGCGCTGTTGCCCGTCCTCTACAAAGATGCATTTGCGTTGATGAACACATTGCGTTAATCTTTACCTTGCGTCCATTTGAATAAAACATTAACGTTTTCCAGCTTTCTTTCACCTCAGCATCCATGGCCGACCAAACTTTCCAACCTTCTGCTTCATCTTCAACACCTTCGACTGACCAACTTTNAGAAATGCGTTTAGCTGAAGGGTGTGTTGTGGGGATGCATGCGCTGTTGCCCGTCCTCTACAAAGATGCATTTGCGTTGGTGAACACATTGCGTTAATCTTTTCCTTGCGTCCATTGGAATAAAACGTTAAAGATAATTCTTTTTGCAAAATTGAGAAGTCCAATCGTTCCGTATTCCAAAGAAAGGACGTTTACTCTGAAACCTCATAAATGAGGGGCGTTCAAACGGTGGGACTTTTGAGTGTCTCGAGGCCTACCACCGCAAAAATAGCGTTGAGCCCACTAAGGCCCAACCTATAAAAAGGACTTTCCTCGTCTGTGAGCACATTTTGCCTCATTTGCAAACTGAAACCTTAGCGCCCCTAAAGCCCTAACGTTTTCCAGCTTTCTTTCACCTCAGCATCCATGGCCGACCAAACTTTCCAACCTTCTGCTTCATCTTCAACACCTTCGACTGACCAACTTTCCATGCAAGAGGCAGCATTCCTTGCTGCTAGTCGCCATCTTGCTGCTCAGCCTCACACTATTTCGAGAATCGACCCTTTAGCCGTTAGACCACTTCAGTTCAAAAGGTGGCAAAGTACTGAAAGCACCCCAGTCTCAACTTCAGCAGTCTCCACTGAAGGCGAAAAGAAGAGACGAGATGACAATGAGGTATTCGAAAACATTCTGAGTAACTTGGAGGAAGAAGAAGGACTGCCTGAGGCAGGGATTGTAAACCAACCACTGTCTACAGAGGAGGTGACGATGGCGGTGAGTGAGGAAGTGGCAGTGACAGAAAAAGTGATGGAAGAAGAGACAAGAAGAAGCATTCTGGCCATAAGGGATCCTGAGGAAACTATGTAAGTAGAATCCTATGAAGGACCCATCAGAGTCGTGTTAGAAGAAGTCGTGGCATAGAAGCAACGAGAGGTGGAAGAGGAGAAAGGAAAGAAAAAGAAGAACAAGGGAAAGAAGGTTGAAGAAGGTGAGCCATCCCATCATCGCAAAGAGAAAAAGAATAAAGAAAAAAAGGAGCATGAAGAAGATAAGAAGGCCAGCTAAGGAAGAGGAAAGAGAGGGGAGAAAGAAAAGAGCGCAGGCGTGAGGAAAGGAGCTTGAAGAAGGAAGAAGAAAAGAAGAAGAGGGCTGCAAGCCCAGAGATGGATGGAGAATCCACCTCCGTGAGGGAGGATAGGGGGGAACTATGGCAACTTAGGGAGCCAACCGGAGTGACAATGAGGTATTCGAAAACATTCTGAGTTAACTTTGGAGGAAGAAGAAGGACTGCTGAGGCAGAGAATTGTAAACAACCCTGTCTACAGAGGAGGTGCATGGCGTGAGTGAGGAAAAGTGGCAATGACAAGAAAAAGTGATGGAGCAAAGAGACAAAAGAACAATTCTGGCGATGAGGGATGGCATGAGGAACTATGTAAGGTAGAATCCTATGAAGGGACCCTCAGAGTCGTGTTATGAAGAAGGTCGTGGCATAAGAAGCAACGAGAGGTGGAAGAGGAAGAAAGGAAAGAAAAAGAAGAACAAGGAAAGAGGTTGAAGAAAGGTGAGCCATCCCATCATCGCAAACGAGAAAAAAGAATAAGGAGAAAAAAAAGGGAGCATGAAGAAGATAAGAAGGCCAGCTAAGGAAGAGGAAGAGAGAGGGGAGAAAAGAAAAAGAGAACGCAGTGAGGAAAGGAGCTTG
>NC_052359.1:68690106-68806008 GCF_009727055.1 Benincasa hispida | reverse complement strand
AAGAAGGAAGAAGAAAAGAAGAAGAGGGCTGCAAGCCCAGAGATGGATGGAGAATCCACCTCCGTGAGGGAGGATAGGGGGGAACTATCGCAACTTAAGGAATTGGCACAACTTGAAACAACGCAATTTGTTGCAGCCGATGAAGGCGAAGAAGGAGAAGTTACCTCCCTAATATGGCATCGTAAGGAGAATACGCCGCAAGGGTTTACTGTTGACCCTTCAATTTTGATCAACGCATTAGAAGAAGATGAAAGGAGAAGAAAGGAAGAGGAAGAAAAGAAGGAAAAAATGGCACGGGCACAACTCATCATCGCAGAAGGTGATAGAAGAAGAAGACTGCATGATGAGAAAGTGCGTCGCAATAACGAGATCTCGAGGCTTGAAGAAATAAGGCGAATCGAAGAGGAACAATGCCTTTTGTAGGCCTCTGAGCAGTTTGTGGAAGAGTTTGAAAGAGAAGTTAGAGAAGAAGAAGAAGAAGAAAAAAAAAAAAGGCAGAAGAAGAAAGGAGAATGAAAGAAGAGAAGGAAAGGAAGCGCGAAGTTAACAGGCAGCGCTTAATTAAGAAGAAGGGCAAGGAACTTGCCGAACGAAAGAAGGAGGAACAACGCAAGGAACAAGAAAGGAAACAAAGGCAACAATCCTGCCTTGTGTTGAATAAGAGAAAGGGCAAAGCAGTCGTAGAGAGCAGTAAGCTCGGTTGGCAAAGGTGCGTCCATCGAGAAAGAAGAAGAATGACGACTTGTTGATGGAGATGGGTTTTTTCCCTGCGCCAACACCACTACCAGATCTGATCACTAGCGTGATCGTGGAACATGGTTGGGACACATTTTGCCAGTGCCCAGCCATTGTTGCCCCAGAGGTAGTGCATGACTTTTACAATAGACGGCTACATGGCACCGAGGATGTGGTGACCATAAGAGGGCAAATGGTGTCTTTCAGCGCAAGGGACATCAATGAAGTATACAAAATGAAGGATATCTTTAATTTTCTAACAGCATATTTTCATGGTCCTATGGTTCCTTCGCATCTCAGGCAGCGTCTGATGTTTAAAGTGACTCCACCCGTACCGCATCAGAGCATATTTTTATTCAATTCATTATTTTTCTAAGTTAACGAAATTCTTTGATTTTTTGTATAGGCCAACTACTTTTGTATTGCGTTAATTTTTAATTATTTGTATACTTAGTTAATATTCAATACAATTGAGTAAATATTCTCTCTATTTGCCTATGCCTTTTTCTTTATCATCCTTTGTCAACTTTGTGATATTCTTGATCTTTCTTTTTTGCATTATTCATTGCACTGCCATGATGTATAATATGCATTTACTTAGAAACATTTCCCATACTCTATAATTTCTAACTAACACTTAGTTAATTCGTAGCTTAGCAATGTTTTACCTTTTATTTTGCAAAGTTCTGCTCAAACCTTTTCTTTCAAATTTTGTCTAAGTGTTTGTCTATTCTGTCCAAACAATGCAATGAGGACCTTGCGTATCACTAAATTTAGGGGTGGGGAAGGTCTGAGCAGATGAGATCAAGAGTATGCGGTCATTAAGAAAAATGCGTTCATTTAAAAAAAAAAAATTCTTATAAACTCCAATGCCAACGCAAGGGAAACCCAAAAACATTCCCAACCTGATAAGAGTTAGTTGTGAAAGGAACTTGCTCGTAGTTGGATGTTCGCATGACACCCGTGGGAGCAAGCCAAAACGAAGGTGGGTTTCCAAGAACAACGCAATATGAAAAGAGAAAAATGGAAAAGAAAAAATAAAAGAATGCAAGAGATAGCTCCTCTGAAATTCATGAGTTAAAATTGAAATTGGCATACAATCGAAGTTGGATGTTCGCATGACACCCGTGGGTACAAGCCAAAACGAAGAGTGTAATCATGATCAACAGTCTCTAATAAATGACGCAAAGTTTGACCACCGCATACGGACGCATCAAGATGTTTTGATAAAAAAGACGTAAACATTCTTTTTAAAACTAGAAAAGCATTTTTGAGCATAAATTTGTAGTATAGAAGAATAAAGTAAGGCTTTGTTAGGAATTAGCAAGGATAGAAGGAAATTGCGTTGTTAAGTAATGTGCCTAAGTGGAGCATTCGGAGCAACCAATTGACGCAAAAATTTAGGATAGGAATTGAGCATTTTTGACTTAGTAGAAGATATGCTTGAGGACAAGCATATGTCTAAATTTGGGGGTGTGATAACTTGTAGAAATACAAGTTATTTATACTGCTTTATTTAGATATTGTGGCCAAAAGACAGTAAAGTTACGTCAATTGTATGAAAATTAGCTAAGAAATACAAGAATTATAAATATTCGTCAATACACCCGCTAATACCATTGCGATGGTAGAAAAGAATATTTCAAGTCTGTTTTACAGAAAATCAAGTCACCGTATGTGTTCATAGCTCAAGTGAAAAAGATTAACACATCTACGTCGCATTGGCCCATCATTAAGGAATGAATAGACAATCAACGCAATGACGGCGCATGCGACAGTCGATCCGGAGCTGAACTTCAATCGCATGCGGTAATAAAAACAACACCGCATGTGGGTACATGATTGAAAGATTGAAATGAGTAACACAATCACGGAGGATTTTGACATGTGTACAACTAACTGTTGTGCATTTTCGACGGACTGATTGCATAACAAAAGGAATATTTATTCCACCATTCTCGAATTTCCATAATAATAAAGTGGGGACCACAAGTTAGAGAGTCAAAGCTTTCATCTATAAATACCCTCAAATAATTCACTGAAAATATATACTTCACACGGGATAATTGATACGAGGCTATTGAGAGAGAGGTTGATCTGAGTGCTGATCGGAGAAGATCCGGGAAGAAAAGAGAGAAGGCCTAGAGGTGAGTCTTAGGGCGAATCATTCCAAATCCCTATCGTGAAGCTCTGTACCTAGATCAACTCTATCGATTGAGCAAGCCTGAGAGGGAAGCTCATCCTTCCATTCACTCCATCTACTCCGGCAAGCAATCTCTCCATCCAGATTGGTGTCAAGACATTTGCACTCTTCTGTATCTGTTTCTAACTCTTATTCATCAATTGTATTTCATCTTCTTAGTCTAAATCATTCACAACTATGTTTCAGACGCTTGATTTATAATTAAATTGTGATGATCACTTTCATTTCCACATTTATGTCTATTTCCATTCCCTCCATAAATCGCTTTCCTCCCGATGTTTTTTCTTAATTCTTGTGATTAATAAAATTAACAAGTAACTTAATCTGTGCTAAAGAAATAAAGTTGTTTAGCTAAAGCATGCTAGACAGCATCTTCACCTGAGAGCAGAAGTGAAGATGCCATTCTGATCTACGAGAGAAGGTTAGAAGAATGCTTTCTAAAATCAATTCACAACTATGTTTCAGACGCTTGATTTATAATTAAATTGTGATGATCACTTTCATTTCCACATTTATGTTCTATTTCCATTCCTCCATTAATCGCTTTCTCCACGATGTTTTCTTAATTTCTTGGTGATTAATATAAATTAAACAAGTAACTTAATCTGTGCTAAAGAAATAAAGTTGTTTAGCTAAAGCATGCTAGACAGCATCTTCACCTGTAGAGCAGAAGTGAAGATGCCATTCTGATCTATCGAGAGAAGGTTAGAAGAAATGCTTTCTAAATCTTCAAACTGATGTTTAAGACGCATTTGATTATAATTAAATTGTGATGATGCACTTTCATTATCGCACATTTATGTCTATTTCCATTCCTCCATATTAATCGCTTTCTCCACGATGTTTTCTCAATTTCTTGTGATTAATATAAAATTAACAAGTAACTTAATTCTGTGCTAAAGAAATAAAGTTGTTTAGCTAAAGCATGCTAGACAGCATCTTCACCTGTGAGAGCAGAAGTGAAGATGCCATTCTGATCTATCGAGAGAAGGTTAGAAGAATGCGTTAACTAAAGCAAGAAGTACTTCCAGAGATGGGAGCAACCTTGCGTTCATTACGTTCGTCCCTGTTTCATCACAGAGATTTGGGAAATGCGGACGATCACCGAGAGGTGTACGCCAAAGGAAAGCGGAACCGTACTTATATCTTTAACGCAATTAAGAAACTTGCGCTCTTTATATTAATTATTCTTTCTCTTTCTACTTCGCACATAAGCCTTGCCACCGCATAATATGATCTTTGTATTATTTTCACAATCAGTCTCAACCTCGGTATCCTGTATCTTGTAACCTATATCTTTTATCATCATAGCTTAGGTTTATTTTATCGCATTTTACTTTGTTATCGCATTTTTATCGCTTATCTTTACTTTACTGCACAATTTACTTTATCACCTGTACAAACCACACTTTTGTTAAATTGAAAAACCCCCGGTCGCATATATCACGAACGTAACACAATCAACCTAAAACAATCCCTGTGTTCGACCTCAGATCATACCGAGAAACTTGCGGTGAAATTATACTTGGTTTCAACGCAAGGAAACTTGTGACAATGCACAAAATACTACAAGAACATTTATTAATAATGCATACATCTAGAAGTAGTATCACATATCATCGCAATCATCCATGCATTGCATGACATAAGAAGATAAATTTTATTCATTCATATTCATACATGTCAACAAGTTTATGGCATCATCGAATTTTATGTCATCAAGCTTAGAGTAAAATTATGTCATATTCGTTACAGTGGTATCCTATACAATGAGTGTATAAGACCGAACCACGAAATAATTAGTCTCTTTATATAACACTGTTGATAATTGAGACTTACATTTCACTAAAATGACAATAGGTGACATGACCTTAATGCTGAGTGAGTTGAGAACTCCTGCCTATGAGGTGAGAGTGGCCAAATTGCCAACTCAACAAGCCTACCATTTTTGGGATTCATCTGATTAGGAGCTGGGAACTCAGCTATGCAAGACGGAATTCACTCTTTCCTCAAAGCAGTGGTAAATAGATAAATTGCTTCCTTAAGGGCTGATTTTGGGTCTTGAACATAGTGGCCATACCCTCTTTTGGGAAGAGAGGACTCAGTAATAGTAGGACTATGACTTATTGTTTATTAGAGAAATCAATTGTACTTAAG
This sequence comes from Benincasa hispida, assembly GCF_009727055.1. NCBI lineage: Eukaryota > Viridiplantae > Streptophyta > Magnoliopsida > Cucurbitales > Cucurbitaceae > Benincasa > Benincasa hispida. Next base: position 68,800,913 of record NC_052359.1, on the reverse strand, counting down.
GAGTTAGATGTAACTACAGGAGCAAAACAGTAAATTTTCCCAACTGTACTTACGAGCGATTTGTGAATGATCATCGCACTGCTGATTGGTCATATGGACACAGAAATATATCTGTAGTGCGAAGAGTGTAGCTGTCGGTCTTTAGTGGAGTGACCAACAGTTAACGGATGGTGGATCTCGTGACTAAAGAGTTGAGTCAGTTATTCATGTACCGTTGGAACTTCAAGCTACAGCTCCATGAGGTCCCCTTGGTATCTCAATGGGTTAAAGCTGAGATTTTTGGTTGATTTGAAGTGTTCAAATTAATAAGAGGAAATTCAATTATATGTGATATAATTGATATGATGTATTATATACATTAATCGGAGAAATTAATATAAGTATGATTTATATTAGATACCATCAAATAGAAAAAGAATTATGGTTTATATGTTTCGGATGATGAAATATTAGAACTATACGTTATAAATATAAAATGATAAGTTAGTTTATTTATTTATATCATATTAATGATATGATAGTTAATTATTTTTTTTCTCTAATAACCGAATTTAGTGGGAGGTTATTGGAAATTTTAATGTAACTGTGAGATAAAAAGAAAATGGTTTTCCAAAATTCAGTTGATGACTCTTTCGTAATAATCTCACAAAAAAGGCTATCAAGTAAAAAGGATTTACTAAGCGATAGCATTGAGAGCATACACGATCGAGCTACAAGTTGACTATGCGATAGTTACTTGCTTGATCGTTGCTACACGGTCGAATAGCAAAGTCTATATGATAGGCTTCATCTTCTAAACAATCGAGTACATCATCTATATGATAGACAGTATTCATCTCCCACTTACTCGGTCATCTACCTCTTTTCCTCAATCCAAGATCATACAGAGCCCACAATTTCTGGATTCTCACACTAAGAATACAAAGGTAACACTTATGGTGGTGATCTAACTTAGTTCAAGGATCGAGTTGGACTTGATTAGGTTCGAGGTGCATCCAGTTGTTCGTGTTGTTGGCTATTCCATTCGTTGCATTCAAAGTTTGTGCTTATTCAACGATTTACTAAACGATTAAGGGATATGTGAAGAAGAGTTCTTCAAAGGTTCGCATACTCTATCCATGTATCTTTCTTTATAAGTAGCATGTTGTAATTTCTAATTATGCATAATATGTTCGTTTCCATTTAGACGGTAAATGTTTGTGTTCATTTTTAATGAGATTTGGAACGATCCACTTCCGCTGCTCAAAGGATCTCTATTTAGATTTCCTTCTGGTACTTATTAAGCTAGCCTTACAAAAAGAAATTTTAGCTAAGTGTTGGTCATGAGAATCGAGAAAGCACAAGGCAGACATCGAGTATATGCCATCGAGCATCAAGTATGTGCGATCAAGGAAGGATCGTGCATCGAGTATGAGCGATCAAGGAAGGATCGTACATCGAGTATATGTGATAGAGGAAGGATCATGCATCAAGCAAGCCATCGAGCATCGAGTATCCCATCAAGCATTGAGTTTTTCCATCGAGTATTCTTTATAATACCATTGAATTTTCAATCGAGTATCGAGTTTTGCTTGAGAGATCAGCTTTAAACCCTATTTAATTCGGACTGCTGAAATAATCTTGGCCCTTAATCTCCACTAGTGGGTGAGGTGGCTTAAGCAGATTTCATGCACAAGATTGTGCGGTGGTATAAAAAGGAAAAAGGGAACTTCAAAAGACTGATTTGGATGATTCCTCTTGGCAAATCAAGAAATCTTGGTACCGATGGAAAGCTCTATGAGTCTAGTTTTTGAATCTGAGCCATTAGATGGAAGTCTCACCAAAAAAAGGCCGGAGAAGGAAGGAAGCGGCGAAGGATTTTTTTCTCGGGCGATTCCGAGCCTTTAATGAAGAAATTTAGATCTAGGCCGAACCACATGGAATTTCAAGCCAAAAACTTAAGGTAATATTGTTATCACCATTATAAGTAAGTTTGTAGAAGGAACTTTTGCAAGATTAGGTCTAGGGTTTGAGTTACAAATTTTGGAAGTTAAACCTAGAAAGTGTTAAACAAGCAGGAAGCTTTGTTGATTAGGGCCATTGAGGTAGATTTAAAGCCTCAGATCAAACCACGAGGAGTTTTATGTTGACATTTTGAGGTAACGTTGTTAATACAATTCTAAGCATGTGTGCAAAAGAAATTTTCTTAAAATGTGTTATGGATTTTGAGTTATTGACATTAGAATCTGAATCTAGAATTTGTTGGACGAACAGGCAATGACTTGCTAAACTTAGGTTTAATACCCCAAAAATCCTACTAAGTATTGGGTGTAGACATTAGAAAGAAGGCGACCAGCTGAAGTTTAAGCCCTTTTAAACTCGAATAAGTACCCGACGCCCTAAGGTAAGTTACGAAGAATTGAAAATGAAAGGAATAAATGTGAGCTTGGTATAAAAAGAGTAATCTCAAAAGGGAGACCAAGGTAGGAGCTAAATTTTCATTCTTGTGTGTAGGAGCAACATCCATTGGAGAAGCCTACCAAGCCTAAGAAAACAAGCCTAAAGACCCGTGAGTGACTAAATGTCTTCAAAACTTTATATATAAAAGGTCATGCATTCCAAATGAATTTAACGCTAAGGTTTATGTGTTTTCCAAGCAACTAAAGTTTATACCTATGATTTTAAAGATTTCGTAGCATTTCTTAAGTATGATGTTTCAAGCTATTTAAGTAAGTTTTACTAGTTCTAGCTCATGTCAAGGCTGAATGTTAAAGTATTGTAAAAGGTAAATGTTTATATTTCATGAAGCATGCGTGTTGAAATGTGACAATGATTTATGGTGAAAGCTAGGTAAATGTTATGCCTAAAGCTTAATTTACACATGTTTTCTATGAATGGTACAATTCTAGTAAGCCAGATGTTGATGGTATAGAAGGTATTCGAGGAAGTAACTAAGGTTTTGACGGTACTTAGTATACTCCACGTGCATGTAGGTAGTTCAATATGAGAGGCCGAATTATTAGTCTCCTAGCCACAGTTCATTATAATGGGACCGAAGTATGGGTCTCATGGTCATGAATGGACATTGGGAGCTTGAGCTACGAATGCTCGTTCTTAATTAAGGTTTGTTAATATATACGAAATATGATGTTATGTTTAATGTATGTTTCTACAAAAGTTACTTGAGACTAATTTCAGTATGTTTACATGTTTAATATGTGTATGAAAGGCATGGAAGGAATTGTTTTTCTATAAGTCACTCACTGGACAATCAGCTCACCGTTTTTCAATGTTTTTCTTTTTCCCATGAAGAGGTCAGCTTCCCCGAGGTTGAACCTACTGCTGCTTGCCACTCAAGACTCGGTTAGGAAGCAAAAAGCTTAGGTTAAGCTTGTAAATAATGTACTCATGTTGTGAGAGGAGTTAAGGGCTAGTGAATGTGTTTTGGGACCCAATGTATTTGTTCTTATGTTATTTTGTTGGATGTATGTTTTGTTTGCCTTTTCTGAGTTTGTAACTAGGTTGCTTTTGATAGTTCAATTTATAGATTATTGTATGGCTAAGACGTAATTGCATAACAAGGTTTTAAGTAGGTCTTATAGGTAAGTTAGGCAGTAGCTGCTGGCGAGTAGGTCGATAACTGCTGCCGTCACATCCCCTTACGGTTTAAGAGGGTAACCTGAGAGGGGGTGTGACACCTTAGCCTCTCACTTGCCTTTCCCAACAGTAGGAACCTTCCCCTTCTCCAGTGGTGTCGAGATTTCCGTCGCCCGTAAACCTGCGCCTATGCAGATAATATTTATAAATCACTGAACTAACTATTTATACTAACTTGTAGTACAAGTAGCAAGTTGGGGCGAACCTTAAGGAAGTGCAGAAGATTAGTTCATCAAAGCTTGTTTTCAGTTAAAGAGATAAAGGGAAGGGGGGAGGGGGGTGGGGTATTGTGGATTGATAAATGAAATTGCATAAAATAAAGTGTAAGAAAGGTAAAGATAGAAGCACAATTAATCGAGATATCTTAGCTTAGAGGAATGGATTCACCCAATATAATTTAGATCCTTGATCCGATTTATGACTTAAACTTCTTATTTATGCTTAGCCCAATAGATTATAATCCCAACCAATTGTCCGAATTATCTAATTAACAAAAATGCATAGAAAACGAATCCGCTCCATACAAATTAACAAATCGCATTAAGTTCTAGGGATTACGCTAAGATGAGTGTTTAACTTCCAATGTCTAATTAAACAATCAATATGGTTTTTGTCTAGGTTGCTAGGAACAATCCTTTTTGCCTAACTAACCAATTGCTTCCATTGGGATTAACTTATAAATATGTGTCAAATATCACAAGTTAATCACAAAGCACTATAATCACACAACAAAATTATTGGGTGTCAATCAACAGTTAAAATCATGCAGTTCATAAATGTAAATTCGGATTAAAACCCATAGACAAGTTTGTATACATCACTAAATCAAAATCTCAATAAATTACATCGAGGATGAGAAGCTACAATCCGACATTACTCGATTAACTACCAAAAAAACACCCAAAATATAAAGTTGAAGAGGAAAGAGAGAGGAAATTCAGCTAGAGGCCGAAGGTGGGTGTCTCCATTATGACCTAAAGCGAAGGGAGGTATTTATAGATATCATTACAACATTGCAACATGTTGTGCTGTAAATAGATGCGTTAATCTTGAAGTTAACAAGACTATGTGATAACGGTTGTGTGCAATCAATCTCAACAGTCATGCACTTATCACAAGTTTTCTCGTTAGTAAGCCAAGTGCAACCTAACAATGAGTATCTTAAGATGACCTAAGGTCGAACACGGGGATTTGATGCGATAGTGTTAAAAGATAGTAAATCATGCGATCATGTCAAAAGATGCATTGATTTGGTGACGTGATAATTAAAATGTTGTAATAAAACGTTAAGTCTCAGAAAGCTTGATAAATATAGGAGGTAAATGGATGAGTGATGTGGCAAACTAATGGACAGGTTCTATGAAGATGGATGGGCTAAGGAGAAGGCTGTTTATAAATCAATAAACCACACTAAAGATACTATCATAGTTCCTACTTCTAATTGGAGCACACCTCTCGGTGTTTACCTCACTGGTCATATTTCTATGATGTAAAAATGGAATTGCTATGGAAAGCAAGGTTATTTCTATCTCTAAAAGTACTTCTTGCTTTGCTTAACAGGTTCTATCATCTTTCTCTTTCGAGAAGTTGATCATCATACTCATCCTTGCTTTTGCAGGTGAGTATACGTTACAACATATGTTAAGCAAACACGATAGCATCTTAATATGTGGATTAAATCATGAGATTAACCTTCCCCCTTACCCTAAGGGTTTAGTGACTCACGAGTGAAGAAATGAAAGATGGATGAACATGGATAAGAATAGAGATGAACATGGCAATAATGTTAAGATAGTAAATAGTTTAAATACAAATTAGCTAATGTCTTAGCTAATGATGTCTACAACACGATAATACAGATAAAATGGAATGGCTATGCGATTAGTGTCAATCTCTTGACACAAAAGATTGATGGTGAAATTTTTTCGGTTTGATGTGACGAGTGGAATGGAGTGGTTCCTTCTAGGGTTGATTCTCCGATGACCTTCTATAAATGGATTGGGAAGTTTGGAATAGAAGGTTCCCTGGAAAGTTAAGCTTTTTCCGATTTTGTTCCCCCACTTTGAAGTGCTGAGGCTCTATTTATAGAGCTATGCGCTTGTCTGCCTTGAAACTCCCACTATGATTAGTTTCTATCAATGTCAGCGCTACATCATGGTCAACGATCAGGACGTACGTCAGAATATCTGCTGTACGATTTCAGAAATCCTGGGGCATGCGTCGTTTTAGTATTTCTTTTGAAACAGTGGCGCATGGCATGATCCATGTTTTCTTGCAAGATACACACTTTGGCACACTTTGCCCATTAATGCAGACAGTGGGTGTGTTTGAAGTATCTTAGTGCAACTTTGGTTTTCTGTATAAACTTAACCATGACTGGCTTATTTTCTTCCTTTTATTGTGGCATAGTCTAAAAATAGAGCACAAATAACTTGTATTTCTACAGGTTATCACAATGATAGAAACAGTGTTGCAACGCTCGATAGGAAAGGCCACGAGCGTCAAGGAAAAACGATGCAACGTTGAGCATTTTGTCAAAAACTCGATACTCGATGCACGATGCTCGACGCTCATTTACTCGATAGCATTTTACTCGATTATACTCGACAGCCTTTTACATGTTGATACTCGATGATACTTGATGGCTAATTATACTCGATGGCAATTTACTCGATGGTTGATTATACTCGATTATACTCGATGCCATTTTACTCGATTACTCGATGGTCGACTATATTCGGTGGAACTCGATGGCATTTTGGTAATTTCAATTAATTTGAAGCCCGGATGCTCAAATCAACTCTAAATTGCTTCAGATTATCCCCGTTCTTCACCAAATCGTCCATTCTACCTCTTGACTGCTCGATACCTACAAAATATCGAAATAAACACGTAAAATCTGATAACGAACCTAAATTAAGCTAGGAATAATAGCTCTTTTTTAGAGCTATCAAACACCCTCAACTTAATTCTTGCTCGTCCCGAGCAAGGTAGGAACACACGAAATAGAATATAAATCAATAAAAGATATGCTAGCCTAACTCGCAATGTTGTTAATCTAGTCTCAATAGTCAAATAGAATGAAATTTCAAATCAAGAACGAAAATCAATTATGAGCAATCAATGAAGCACGAGTTTAAGAATGATTCCTAATCTATTCATGCATGAGTGAGCCTAGTATTTTTCTTGTTAAGCTTGCACAACCCGAAAAAGTTTTATAAGGTCCTCGTTCTATTTTCCCCTTACTCTGATTTAGTTATCAACCTTGGACATACCACACTTGCAAAAAGAGAGGGCAACACTAAGACAAGGTGCCTAAACACACACACAAAAAACATAAAGGGCATTATCTAGAAGGCTAGCTTTCATACCCGACCGCCGGAAACCTGTCACTCTTTTCTCGCGGCCCCTAACTATATACGACAAAGGTAGCTCTTTTCACCTTTATCCATGCACACACACATACACTTTTTTTTTTTTGGCAGGCACGCAAGCATATGCCTCACTTTTTTATGATTTTTTCTATTTTTTTTTTTCAAAATTGCAACTAATCTACTTTCTTTATTTTTTATTATTTTTTTCTCTTTTTTTTTTTATTCACAGTAGGCCCTATTTTATTCACTTTGTTTAGTTTTTCTCTAAAACAAGCATAGTTACTCCTAAGTCAAAGGTGGACCTCTAGGGTGACAACAAAAATACAAACCAGATAACCCAATTATAAGCATGCAAGGATTTAATTTTGCAAAACAATGACTTAAAGATGCATGAGAGAAAAGAAATTTTTTTAAAATTGGGCTAAAATCATGACCATGCTTTCCTAATATTCCTTCATACAAATTTTATCACGGGAAGAGTGTGTTATAAACTATCATGATAACAACAGAGCAAATAGCAAGCAAGGCAATCAAAGCACACAAGCATTGTCCGAGCACAACGCTCAAAGACCTTAAGCTAAAATAAAAAAACTACCCGACGGTACCCCACCCTCAACATAAAATAATACATTGTCCCCAATATATTCTAAATAAAGCTCAATAATGAAAAAGTTCAAGGGAATAGAAAATCTCCCCTGAAAATATTGTCGGCACGGGATGGCGTGGGTTTGGCTCGCCTCTAAAAAAGATGTTCCTCTCCTCTAGCTCGTCCCTACAAAACAAAAACAAAAAGAAAGCTAGTCTAGAAAACGAATAAAGAAATCAGTCAATTTTTCACCTGGTTTCCTCTAGGAAGGGAAAATTTTTAACATCGATTGCTCGACGTGACATGTCTCCCGTCAAAGCACAAAGAAATTCTCGTATTTCTCTGGTTCTTTCTTGGATTAGTCAATATAGCCTGGTAAAGCTATAAGGCTTCTCATCTTCTGAAGTGAACCAGACAGGTCGAATTTGGGTATTTTAGAATATGGAAAAAAAAGATAAAAAGAAAGAATCGAAAGATTCAAGTGACCCAAAAGAGTCGAAACAAAATAAAAGACTCAACAGACTCATGAGGAGTAGGAGAACAAAACTCGAATATATATGAAATACCAGGAGTTAGAACAGGGCGAGGTCTTTTGAGCTCTAACTCTATCACCTAGATCTCATTAGATTTAGGCTCTAAGTTCTCCCTAATCTCACAAACATGCAAGCATGGAGTGACATCCTCATCATCATTGGAATAGTAGCACTCTGCAAGGAACTCGGCCTCCGAGGTATAGATGATGGACCGCTCCGGTGCGCTCTTCAGACTTTGCATGGCCTCCTTTAGCTGGGTAACATGGGTGATCAATCCTTGTAGGCGAGCTTAAAGATCCTGCTAAGACTGAAGAGTACTTGATATGAGGAAATGAATTTCTGATTTTGATGTTGATATGCGTCGAATGGTCATTAACTGATCATGCATTGATTAGAAAAATATGTGATAGGCATATATGTGATGATCACACGATAATCTAAAGGATATGCAGTATACGCTAATCGTGTATGCGATGACCATGCGTTCTTGCTACAAGTTTTCTTGCCCTCTCGCCAAGTATAATGAGAACACAAGTTTCTCGGGATGATCCGAGGTCGAACACAAGGACTTGTAACTAAAGGATGTTTGTAAAGTGATGTGTTTGAGACGGTGAATAAAAGTAAAAAGAAAGAAGTTAATTAGCCATGCGCTACTCCTACTCCTAGCTAAATAGACTGAGCAATTGAAGTTTGACTATGAGAATTGGTAGAGATGTGGCAATTGTTAACACGTAATGAGATGCATGGAGGAGTAGGGTTGGGGGATAAAATTTCACCAAGTCGTTAAGTTGATCACAAGGGTAATCTCAGCTCGTCGTGCATCGCACACCTCTCAGAGGTCAGTCGCATGCTTATATCTCTATAACGCATGGTTGCGTTGACCATAAGATTATTCCTATCTTTAGGAATGCTGCATACTTTCCTTACCCACTCAGCTCAGCTCATAGACAAGCATTATGATAGCCTCGGACTAAGCAAAGACGATCGACTCACTATACTCGCGTAATGCACACCCCTCAGTGATTCACTACATGTGTCCTATCTCTAGGCCGCACGATTGCGTATGCGATAACTTTTGCAATCTACACTTAACTCATTGCAATGAAAGTGAAAGATGATAAAGTAGAAGAAGATGATGAAATTGGTGTTGAAGGAACTAAAAAAATGCATTGATTACAAAATGTATTAATGTCTTAAGCCAAAATGTAATACAATACAGAGGTAAGAAGATAGATGAAGGGCTTGACGGAGGCATTCTCTTACTTCCATCAGATGTATGTCAAGGCTGCAAGTGGTGCCGTGGATGGGTGGTGTAGTAGTCTCTCTCTTGATCTCTAACTCCAGTGAAGCTCCGATCGTCACTCAAAAAGGGTTGTAGGAACGAATAATTCTCAAAGACTGACTGCTCATGCTCTCATCTGTGATCACAATAATCTCCCTAAGGCAGAGACTCACTTTGAATTTGGGCTCCAAGGCTCTATTTATAGAGCTCAAATTCCGACAACATTGGCAATCCCATGCTAAATCTCTGCCATCCTTGTCGCGGTGGGTGAAATGTCATCATGACCTTATCTCTTTGACACTCCCGAGGTATGGGTCATGATTGCGTTCTTCTAAAGTATCAACGCATCACACCTACTTTGCGATCATTCTTCTATCATGGCTATCACACTATAGTTGCAATATTCCATGCGACGAACTTGTCTTGATGAAAATCAACTTATTCGATCAATTTTACGATGGTTTGGGATCAACTTATGCGATCAATTTCTACAATGGCTATAAAAATGGACATTTAAACGCAAGATAACGCATGATATAGGGTTAGCGGGGATTTTCAATGTTGATCGACGCAAGCTCATTTTTCCACATGAATTCTTATCAATATCAACGCATATTTTTCTCATCAACCCTCATAATTCTATGTAAAAGGCTACAATAACTTGATTTCTACAAGCTATCATCCCCCAAATTTAGAATCATGCTTGTCCTCAAGCATGCCTTATACTAAGGAAATTCAAAACTTGCCCTCTGACTCTTCCTTTGTGTCAACCAACTTCTCATAATATAATTCACTTGCACCTCTAACCTTAGTAGCAGCACTCTCCTCAAACTTAGCCACTTCTTCTAAGAGATATTTTCTAAGTTTAATTCTAGCAAGCTTCTGTTTAAAACTTTTTACTCATCACAGACAACTTTTCTTTTAGCCTTTTGCAATGCGATAGTTTAGAAAGATTCCAAGTTTTGCAAATTATTATTAGAATTAAGGTGTTGAACCTAGCTACACTCTTTGTTTTGGCTTGCCCCCACGGGTGTCATGCGGGCATCCAACTTTGGTTGTGTGCCATATTCAACTCAACTTTTATCCTAGCTAAATGTAATTTGTGTTGGATAGAGGAGTTGTTGATTCTGGTCACTTACTTTCATTTTGGCTTACCTGCACGGTTGTCATGCGAAGTATCCAACTACGTGTAGGTACCTTTCACAACTTAACTCTTATCAGCTTGGATTTCCCCTTTGTGCTGACATTCGAGTTTTTATTATTATGATTTTTTTTGGAAGGCGTTGTCACAATATTTATGTTGAACGCATTTGCTCAGACCAACCCCAACCCTAAATTTAGAGAGTAGTAGGGTCCTTGCCAAAAAGCTAAAGATAAACTTGTTCAGAGATGCGGTAAAAGAGGTTTGACTAGAGATTTGCACATAATAAAACTTAAAACTGTCAAACTTTGAAGAAGCTACTAAAGCAAGGTGAGCCATGCAAGGTTTAGTTAGTGGATTTAGTGAATTTATATAAAAATCATCAAGGATGCTAATTTATAAATGCAAAAGAAAGCAAGCAGGAAAAAGAGAATTTTGAAAGAATAACGCATGAAAGATAACAAGAAAAGAAAGATGAAATCAGGTGTTGATTGCGTTAATAACTTAGAATTCAAGCGGAAGAAATAATCATATGATGAATAAGGGAGAGAACTCTTCTTTAGAACAACACACCAAGAGGGAATTATGATTGCACCAAAAAGGAGCGATTGCAACACCACATCCAACCAAAGCAGCTACAAATCCAAAACGATAATAATCAAATAAATAAACTAAAGCTAACTAGGAATGCAAAGTAAAGATAGAGTAAAAGACGTCTTTGGAGAAATTGGAATGAGTCACCTCAAGGACTCTTCCATGCAATGGATCGAACTCGCCTGCCTGGGTCAAGGGACTCATTGTCCATACCATCAGAGCTTCTAGCAATCAATGGCCACATGGCGATTACCATGCTCCTACGACTGCTTCTAACTCATACGACAGATAGCCTTTCAATCTCAGGGTCAATATTGAATTTGTGCACAACACCTTCACTCAAATATCATTTGCTACTTGGTCTTAAAAGCTAAAATACACATAAGACCAAAAGGGTGCCTGCGAAAACATAAAACTTAACAAACTATTAGTTGCCATGTCCCCGACAACGGCACCAAAAACATGGTGCGAGGAAATGTACTTCTGATTTTGATGTTGATATGCATTAAATGGTCATGCCCTGATCATGCGTCAATGAGAAAAATATGCGACAGGGGTATATGCGATGCTCATATGATAATCTAAAGGATATGCGGTATGCACTTAATCGTGTATGCGATGACCATGCATTCCTGCCACAAGTTTTCATGCCCTCTTACCAAGTATAACGAGAACGCAAGTTTCTCGGGATGATCCGAGGTCGAACATAGGGACTTGTAACTAAAGGATGTTTGTAAAGTGATTATTTGAGGCGATGAATAAAATTAAGAAGAAAGAAGTTAATTAGCCATGTGCTACTCTTACTTCTAGCTAAACAGACTGATGAATTGAAGTTTGACTATGAGAATTGGTATAGATGTAACAACTATTAACACATAATGAGATGCATGGAGGAGTAGGGTTGGGGGATTAAATTTCACCAAGTAGTTAAGTTGATCGCAAGGGTAATCCCAGCTCACCGCACATCGCACACTTCTCGGAGGTCAGCCGCATGCTTATATCTCTATAACGCATGGTTGTGTTGACCATAAGATTATTCCTATCTCTACAAATGCTGCTTACTTTTCTTAGCGAGTTCTACTACTTACCCTCTCGGGCAGTTGGTTATAGCCACTCAGCTCATAGACAAGCATTGCGATAGTCTCGCACTAAGCAAAGAGGATTGACTCACTATACTCGCGCAATGCACACCTCTCGGTGGTTCGCTATATGCGTCCTATCTCTAGGCCGCATGATTGAGTATGCGATAACTCTTGAAATCTACATTTAACTCATTGCAATGAAAGTGAAATGTAGGAAATCTCTTGCTTCCATCAGATGTATGTCAAGGCTACTGGTGGTGCCATGGATGGGTGGTGGAGTAGTCTCTCTCTCGAGCTCGATCTCTAGCGAAGCTACGGTCGCCACTTGAAAAGGGTTATGGGAATGAAGAACTCTCAAAGACTGTTTACTCATGCTCTCATCTGTGATCACAAGAATCAGCCTAAGGCAGAGACTCAGATGCTTTGAATTTGGGCTCCAAGGTTCTATTTATAGAGCTCAAACGCCGATAACATTGGTAATCCCATGCTGAATCTCTTCTATCCTTGTCGTGGTGGATGAAATGTCATCGTGACCTTATCTCTTTGACACTCCCAAAATATACATCATGATTGCGTCTTCTGAAGTATAAATGCATCCCACCTACTTTGTGATCATCCTTCTATCATGGCTATCGCTCTGTAGTAGCAGCATTCCATGTGATGAACTTGTCTTCATGAAAATCAATGCATGCGATCAACTTTGCGATGGTTTGGAATCAATGCATGCGATCGATTCCTGCGATAACTTCAAAAATAGACATTTCAACGCAAGATAACGTATCATACAGGGTTAGCGGGGATTTTCAATGCTGATCAACGCAAACTCATTTTTCCACATGAATTCATATCAATATCAATGCATATTCTGATCATCAACCCTCATAATTCTAAGTAAAAGGCTACAATAGCTTGTATTTCTACAAGCTACCAGTACTATTAGCAAGTTCATAAATTGAAAACTCCATAGTCATACCTAGACATAAATCTCTAGGAAGTGGTTCCTGCTCCTCCATCGTGTCGACACGGACTACCTGATGCCTCTGGGTCTTTGGAAAATCAAAGGAATGGTCTGTCAACGGCTCGTTCGACCTTCCAGCTGAAGTTGCAAACTGAGCAACAAGGTCACTTAGGCTTTGCAAGTAAGTTATAGCCTCTTCCTTGGGGCAAAGACTCTTCTACTTGGATGCGGCTTTGAACATCTTGCTGGGCCTACGAAGGTTGTTCTGCTCAATCTTAAATGCTCTGTCAGTAAGCTCCATAACCAAAGCCTCTAAAGACTTACCTGACCCTGATGACTGAGCATGAATCGACTGGTGTGGTGCTATGAAATCTTGGCCACCAAAGCTCTATCACCATCTTGAGTATCCATGGTCAAAGGACTCCTCCCACTAAGAATGGTAGGCTCATAGTCCCAAAGACCATAATATCCCTCCTCGGTGAATCCACATGGTGCTGGCATCCACTAAACCTCAGGCATGCTTGCGTGGGATGCCCTTCGAGTAGGCAACTCCCGCACAGCTCTACTTGTCATGATCTTCTTTTCACCAGGTGCCCAACCAAGAAAGTCAACTCGACAAGCTCGTGGCGAAGTCCACTAACCTCGTCATCAAAATTTGCAACTTGACCTTTGGACATCCAAGATTGATTCGAAAATCCCATCACGCTTAACTGACACAAAAAGAAAAAATATCAAAGCAAAAGAAACTTTAACTAAAAACTAACTAAGAAGAACTAATTGGCATCCACAGCAACGATGCCAATTTGGTGGCATCGAGTTTACCGTCACTCGTAAACCCGCTCCTATGCAAATAATGTTTATAAATCACCGAATGAAGTACTTATACTAACTGATAGTACAAGCAGCAAGTCTAGGTTGTACTATCAGTTAGGTTAACTTCTAACGTCTAATTAAATAATCAATATGGCTATTGTCTAGGTTGCTAGGAGTAGTCCTTTTTGCCTAACTAACCTATTGCTTTCATTGGGATTAACTGATAAATATGTGTCAAATATCACATGTTAATCACAAAGAATTAGAATCACACAACAAAATTATTGGGCGTCAATCAACAATTAAAAATCATGCAATTCATAAATGTAAATTTCGGTCAAAACCCATAGACAAGTTTGTATACATCAATAAATTGAAATCTTAAGAAATTACATCGAGTTCCTCCGAATCCCTAAGCTAAGAAACCAAAATCTTACCTTCCCATGGAGAACGAGAAGCTACAATCCAACATTACTCAATTAACTACTAAAAAAACACCCAAAATACAAAGTAGAAGAGGAAAGAGAGGGGAAATTCGGTTGGAGGCCGAAGGTGGGTGTCTCCGTTCTAACCTAAAGCGAAGGGAGGTATTTATAGATATCGTCGCAGCGTTGCAATGCTAGAAATAGCTTTGCAATTCTCGACAGGGAAGGCCACGAGCGTCAGGGAAAAACGTTGCAACGCTGAGCATTTTGTCAAAAACTTGATACTCGATGTCGATGCTCCTTTACTCAATGCTCGATGCTTGTTTACTCAATAGCATTTTACTCGATTATACTCGAAAATGTTTTACACGATGATACTCGATGGTTGATTATACTCGATTGTACTCGATGCCATTTTACTCGATTATACTCGAAAATGTTTTACACGATGATACTCGATGGCAGTTTACTCAATGGTTGATTATACTCAATTATACTCGATGCCATTTTACTCGATTACTCGATGGTCGATTATACTCATTGGAACTCAATGGCATTTTGCTAATTTCAACTCCTTTGAATCCGAATGCTCAAATCAATTCCAAATTTCTTCAAATTAACCCCGTTCTTCACCAAAGGTTCATTTACTATATTAATTGATCCCGTAAGCGTGACCCTACACTTTTCATATCCCAGAGGTACGCTTCAACAGGCTACCGTAAGGAAAGAAACCTTATCAATTATTGGAGTTTGCTTTGATACAAATCCTATGTTTAGGAACTCCCAAGGGATGGACACTCCAGGACAACATGCAGGTGGACCATAGGAATATCATGGTGCAACCTAGTGGAGGAGATCATAGGATACGTTGACACGTGTCCTTCTCTCATTTACTATGAACACTTTCTCTATTCACCTTGGTATTGACCCATGCAAACACTTTATGAAGGAAGGTCACGCCCAGGGCGACATGAAGTCGAGCATGGATCTCACGGTGTGAACTCTTAGGGACGTGAGGGCTAAAAATTTGATAATTCGCATATACAGATTTTCTCCCACTAAAGTATTCTACTATTTGAGGGTGTATTGTACTTAGTTACATTCCGACTAATCAATCTATGTGAGTCCTTAATTTTATCAATATAACATTTATATTTAATGTTTTAACAATACTTGATTTCATTTATTAAACTCTGGAATAAAATCAATTATCTATTGCATGCTTCTAAAATATTTGCCCAATTCACCTTCCAGGTCGGTTCCCAGGTTGAGGTGTTTTGTTTGCGTCAGCTTAAATACCCTTGCCTAGACATAACGTTCCTAAGACAAGGTCCCTTATGTGCAATTGTTCTATAAATTTAATCTTTTAATGGTATTCATTTAAGGGACAGTTGCATTATAAGCTAAATAATTATTAAAAATTGAGTCTTTGTCTCCCATTTTACTTTTTTTACAAAACCAATAAAATTGAGTCCGCCCTCTCCCTGAGTTTCAAAGTTGAGGATAACCAACCTTTAAATTTTACTCAACCAATAAAATTTACGTGTGTAATTAAGCAAAAATGAATATGGACAAAATGAAATAGTTCCTTATAAAATTGAATGCCAGCAGTGTTAAATATCTATGTTAATAAGGGTTGTAGTTTTATGTTTAATATAGAATATATTATAGGTGATAATGTTTTGTTAGTACAATATAAAAAAGAATAATCAAACTTTTGATTTCGAAGTTGATGTTACATATTTTATGTCCTCGAAATGAACTCCATATAATTAGTTTAAAATATGTATTTATTTTTTCGTTCTTAATTAGAGGCCAAATTTTAAATTAAAATATTTTTAAAAAATTATTTGAAATAAAAAAGTTGCTGAAAATATTTATAAATATAACAAAATATAACAGTCTATCCATGATAGACCATAATAAATCGCGACAACTATTATCCTTATCTATCTTGACATGGATAGACACACATAGTAGTTATCTTAGTTTATTGTTGTAACAACCCAATTTTTTAGGTAATTTTTAATTTAATTCTCTTAAATTATTTGGCTGTTATTTGAATTTT
This sequence comes from Benincasa hispida, assembly GCF_009727055.1. Taxonomy (NCBI): domain Eukaryota; kingdom Viridiplantae; phylum Streptophyta; class Magnoliopsida; order Cucurbitales; family Cucurbitaceae; genus Benincasa; species Benincasa hispida. Next base: position 68,784,421 of record NC_052359.1, on the reverse strand, counting down.
GAGGTTAAATTGAATTATTAGGAAATGATAATTCAATATTAAAATTTGTTGCGGTTAAGGATTTTGGAATTTAAAAGTTTTAAGGAGAATTTGGGATATACTTAAGTTATATTTTATTTTAGAAAATTGAAATAAACTTGGGAGATTTAGATTTTGGAAAATATAATTAGTTCTAAATTAATTTTATTTAGATAATTGATTTAAATTAATTTTTCCAAAAATATTTGGGAATTTGTTTTTTTTTTTTTTTGAATAGGTAATATTATTATACAACAACAAAAGGGATTCCACAGCCCGAGATCAAGGCACCAAAGCAAAAAGAGCACCTACAAATACGCACAGTGGCAAAAAATTAGAACCAACAAAAAAGACAATAGGAACAAATAACAAAACATCCAAAAGAACAAAAAACACCCTACAATTCGTGGACCTCAGAAACTGGACAAACGGAATTAAAGTATCCAAACAAAGAACGAAGAAATCAAACAAACTAGATAAGTTCATGAACATCATAAGTTGAAACACAGTAGACGCCAATCTCGGTTGATCGCCGTGTAACCAACGGTTCCTCTCCTGCCAAATATAGTAAATTGACGTACACCAGAAGACTCTAAATAACTTACTCCTCACACCCTTACCAGACCCCACCCGACACACCCAACTCAACTCCCCATTCCACCCAGCAACACGATAAGACGAACCCAACAAGCGCACCAAACCCTCCAAAATTTCACGTCCAAACACACAGTCAAAGAACAGATGATTCTTGGACACTACTTCACCCAAACAGAGTAAACAAGCATTATCCACCGACTGATCCCATCTCCTCAACCAATCCCGAGTGCGTAACCTATCCTTCACCCCCAACCAGGCACAAAATGAATGCCTTGGAATATTACCCCTAGACCAAACCAGACAAGCCCAAGCCACCCTAGGATGCCTAAGACGCAAACTCTCCTACGCATTGGCAATAGTGAAACGATCATTACCACTCAGAACCAACTATCCTCCTCACCCACCCTCGGAATCACATCTTGAACCAAACCCCATACCAACAACCAAATCACACAATTCTCAAGAGAACAAAGGCCAATACCAACAACCATCATCATATAAGAAATTTGAGAGTCTAGCCTCACAACAGCTCGGAGCATCATAGACCACCCCCTCCCCATAATTCTCCAAGATAGACCCCATAGGCAACCACTGATCCCACCAAGCAAAACATCTCCTCAAAATATTAACTATATCCTGACTATTGGCTTAAGCCTATCTCGATAACGTAATATCGCCCTCGGACACCAGAACCGCCCCAACTCCGAGCGAATTTCCCATAAAGATCGCCTCGAAGCATATATACCTCCCTCCAAGCAACCCACAAAGACTCAAACCGCACCAGCAATAACCATAATAATTTCAAGATAGTTGCCACATTCCAGGAAGATGTGTGGTGTATACCCAAACCCCCTTCAGATTTTGGCAAACAAACCTCATCCTAAGTAACACGTCACTCCCTCTACCATCAGCCCACCCACGCCACAAGTACGCCCGTAAGGTACGATCCACCTCCTGGCCAACAGAAACAGGTAACACAAAAATGCTAGACCAGTAAACCTAGAAACTCTGCAACACTGACCGAACTAACTGCATGCGCCCTGCAAAAGAGATCACGCAGCCCAACTTCTAATCCTCGTAGTAATCTTCTGAATCAATTGGGCACGGTCCCCAGCCTTTAACCTACCCGACAGCAAAGGAAACCCAAGATAACGGACAGGTAATGACCCTAAGGCAAACCCCATACTTCTAGCCTAGTCCCTCGCAACATCACCAGAAACACCTACCATAAACATAGAGCTTTTCCCAACATTAGCCCCCAACCCAGAAAACCTTTCAAATTGATTTTAACACTTGATTCACAAAACTCAACGAGGCATAATCAGCTGCACAAAAAAAATCACGAGGTCATCCACAAACGAAAAGTGAGTCAGCCTCACCTTCTCACACTTATGATGAAACAAAAAAGAGGGGGAAGAATTGTTCAACATATGGGATAAGACCTTCATAACCACCACAAAGAAAAATGGAGACAGAGGATCTCCCTGCTGTAACCCTTTCCTACTAAGAAAGTATCCCTCTAGAGCTCCATTAATCATCAGGAGAAAAATGGGGAGATAACACAAGCAAATCCAGCTCACAAACTTTAAAGGTGTTCCAATAGCCAGAAGAACGCTAAACAAACTATCTAGCATTATATGTTTGGATAAGCCAGTTCTATCTAGAAAATATCCCTTTTTACTTGGTGTATTATTTTTATTGTGAAGCTTTCCTAAAAAGCAGTACAAAAATGGACTATAATGACAGTTTGAAAATCGACATGATAAAGGTACAATATCGAAATAATGGTGGATCCATCCTCTTTTATCTCGCTTTCTCTTTCTCTTTCTCCTTTCAAAATATCTTCCTCTCACAAACCCCATTAGTCAAAAACAATTTTATTGATGGAATGAAATGATAAAAAAAGGAATTCCTTCCTAATAGATTTTTGTTCTTTCCATAGGATCATATAATATAATCAACTTTGAGATGAAAAAAACATAGATGAGATAATATTTGAAGCCTACATCTAATTATACTAGCCAAATGAATCAAAGTCAAAAGTATTGGAATCAATTTGAAAATTTGCATATGATAATAGTCACTAGATACAAATTCATAATGCTTTGCAGTTTCTCTCTCATACATCAACAAGTAAAAATGTCAGTTACGATGGCCTACTCGAACAATTTTAAAGCAAGCTAATGATGAATAGGATCTTGCTACTAAAGTGCTCAAGGTTCTCAGAAGCAAGGGAAAACATGAACTCCAAACTTTGAAAAATTTTCAAATATATATGTGCCTGTAATTTAAATACAGTTAGAAAAACTTTGAAGAACATTGGATTTAGTTTCAATCAAAGCATATTTTCATCATAGATAATTATAAATTATAGAGGATTATTCCTTATAAAACAACGACAAACTTAAAGAAAAATAATAAACTGCTATCCTAAAGATAAGAAAATAATAAATGAGGTCTAATCAAGCCTAACCATAATGGAAAAATTAACTATAAACAAAACAATCAGATAAAGAAAATAAATTGAATGAATAAATCTTCATAAATCTTCTTGTTGTATTTCCTATATCTCTCTCAAGTTGAAGATGGTGTAAGCATGGAACCAAAACCAAGCTTGAAGATGAAGCTGTGAAGCTTGGACGAGCTCAATTGCTACATAAATAGGTCTTTAAATTGTTGTGAGAAAGTGACAAAGAGGGTAGGGATGAACCTTTTTTTTTTTTTTTTTACTATATGGCAATCAATATCTATTGAGGTTGATGCCCTAAATCTCATGGGTCTTGTATTGTAATTGTATTGTACAAACAATTTATTTATTTGATAAAATAAAGAGATATTTTATTTATCATTTAGTTGCATTTATCCACAAAAACCAGTAAACTGAGATCTAGGGTTATTTTCTGGAACTTAAACATGTATATAGAGACATACAGGCGAATCATGTTAAATGATAACCTAGACGGTCTGTAGTAGATGGATGAGCCTGAATATCTTATCTTGGTGACACTATGAATACGATCTGTTTTGTAGTTGTTACAATTTTTATGCTACTACAAATAATCTGATCTTGATCATTCATGTGTAGACATGTGAGAGGTATTCTCTGCAAAGAGTTTGTATAAAATTGGGCTACGAAATGTATACTCTCTATATAACACCGTTGATAAATGAGACTTGCATTTCATCAGGATGATCATAAGTGACTTGTCATGAATTTAGAGTGAGTTGTGAGAGTGGCCAGTTTCGCTGACTCAATATGTCTACCATTTTAGGGATTCGTTTTATTAGGGAACTGGGAACGTAGCTACACAAGAAGGAATTCACTCATTCTCTATAGTTAGCAACTGTAGATAAATTGCTCCCTTAAGATCTAATTTTGGGGTTTGAACAATGTGGTGTCACACCCTCTCCTGACCCAAGAAGAGTATAGTCATAGTTGGACTATGACTTATTGTTCATTAGAGGGATCAATTGTACTTCAGGAGTTTAATGTAACTACAGGGGCAAAACGGTATTTTTGGCTCAACTATACTTATGAGCAATTTGTGAATGGTCAATGTATCGTTGATTGGTTATATCTCAATGGACATAGAATTATATTTGTAGTGCAGAGAGTGCCGTTGTCAATCTTTAGTGGAGTGGCTGATAATTAACGGAAGTTGATAAATTTAATTAAAAAGTTTGATTAATTAATCGAATACCATTGGAGCTTCAAACTATAGGTCCATAAGATCTCCTTATTAGCTTAGTTGGGATCAAAATGAGAATCGAATTAATTCGTATTAATTTGAATTATTCAAATTAATAAATGGACTATTTATATAAAATTATATGAGATATAATTTGAGAGAAAATATCAAACTTAATATGAATTTGATTCATATTAAATAATTAAGAGAATTTTCTAATATTTTTTTTTATAATATGAAATTAAATCTCATATATAAATTAAATAAAAATTAATTTTATTTAATTATATTTATTTTTTTTTAATTACATAAAATAGATTGTTAATTAAAGTACATATTAATTAAATGAAAATTAATTTTATTTAATTATATATTATTTTAATTACATAAACCTTTCATTTTCTTCCAATAACTTGTAAACCTTTCATTTTCTTCCAATAACTTGTAAACCTTTCATTTTCTTCAATAAATTCTCTCATTATAATTTGGAAGATGAAAAGAAAGGTTCTTTCATCTTCCACTTGTGCCATTATAAATACTCCAAAACGTCTTGGAGTTGTAAGGTGTTGAAAATATTGAAGTTCTTGAAGGTTTTCGAAAAGTGTTTTTTCCTCTAAAAAAAAAATCATTCATTCTCCAAATTATTCAAAGAAGCCCACAAACTCTCTACAGTTCTCTACCTGAGAATGTCGAGGTCTCCATGTGGTGGTGTCTGTTGGTTTTCAATACTTGTTGTTGACCTTTTTAGTATTCCTATTTGAAGTTTTTAGAGAGGAAATCGTGAAGAGACTATTCTTCAAGGGTACATTTTCCAAAGCTTTTCTACTTCATAATTTTTATATATATGTATGCTGAATTGATCATGTGTATTCTGTTTTCAACACATATATTCTTTGTGCATTATGTAAAATTAAAATTAGGACGCGATCTTTTATATAATTGGTACTTATGTATCCTTTCAATTGGTATCAGAGCGAGCGTTTCCATCCTATTTTTAATTTTCAAACTTATACAAAATAATGGTGGGATTATTAATCCTACATAATTTGAATGAGGTTTGCTTTTTAGACTTTTACTATTCGATAAAGATTCAATATGTAAAAGACCTGTTGTTTTAGGCAATTTTTTTATAAGCTATCGAGTCTTTATTTGATATCCATGTCGATTATGCCAAGTTTCAGCCTCGACTTGGTGGAAAACGGAGCAAGGATGGAGTATTACGAATGAATTGATAAAGGTGTTGCGTGGAGCATCATGATGCTGTGAACAACATTGCAAGGCTACATAGTTTGACAATTCAGCTTCTGATGGTTCGGATTCTAGATTTTTTTCTTCATTATTAATTGTAATAATTTATTTTTATTTATTTATTTTAATTAAATTCATATTTTTTATATTAATTCAAGCAATAGTCAGGAAACCAATCTCGGTCCGAATTGAAGCTTTTATTTTATGCATTTGATGTATGATATTTTTGTTGTATGTCATGTATGTCATATAGCTAATCTCACCATAGGATATACATATGTTTATGCATATTTTTAAATGTAAAATTTATATCACAAAATTGCATGATATATTAAACATGTTTATGCATCATTTATATTATAATTGTTATAATATATAGATTAGATGTATGGATTTTTTTTTCATTACTTAGAATATATAAGTGTTATGTATGTAATGGAAAAGGGATTGCTTGTTTTCATAAGAAGACCGATGTCTAATTCGATTAAAAATAGGTTTCATCTTTTATTTTGGTTTAATAAGATTAAATTGAATTCTTAAATAAAAGATTAAATGTGTACCAAATGTATCTATTTGGGACCTTTGTCTAAGGACAATTCTGTTTAGGCTGGGGTATTTAAGTTGATGGAAATGGAATAACCCTACCTGGAAACTAACATGGAAGGTGAATAGATCGGTTTGTGACATGCATGCAATGAGTGATTCATATTTCTTAAATTGTTTAATAAACATGAATCAATGTTATTAAACTATCCAATGTAAATATTACTTTGGGAAAATTTTAACAAACGTTTCTCCTTAGGTGAAACACTCATATTTTAACAAATGTAAATATATTAATATTTCTTAGTAAATTTTATTAACAGAATTTTTTAAGTTGATCAACCTTAGGTGAAACACTCAGTGGGAGGAAAATAGGTATCTGCTATTTCATTTTTTCCTTTTACGTTTCTCCTTGAATGTTCACACCGTGAGATTTATGTTCAATCTTGAGGCGTCTTTGCTTGTGTCCCTTCTATGGATGGTGTTTGTATAGGTCAATATCAAGGTTGGCGGAGATAGTGTTTATAATAAATGGGAGTGGGACATGTATCAACACATCGCACGATCTCCCTCATTGGTTTGTAGTAAACTTTCATGTCCGGCCTCGAGGCACCTTTGCTTGTGTCCCCCTATGGATGACATTTGCTTGAATTTTTTTACTCAAATCTTCAGAAACAGATTTACTTTAGTTTTTACCCCCAATCGATTTTTTCCTACGGTTGGCTCATTGAGCTATAATTTTAGAATCTAAAATGAGGGGCTACACTTACAAGAAAATGTTAAGCAAGCTAATATTTTATGGACCAAACAAGGATGACTAATAATTATAGGGACAAACGTTGTTCTTGTGTAATTATTGATTGAGATTGTCTCAATTCAGTGAAGGGGTATCAGATTACCACTGAATCATCATTGCAAAATATCACATAAGGTATATTAGATTTTTTCTAAGTTGATTAGTTGATTAATTTGCTTTGGTCTTCTTCCCCTTTTACCTTGCTCTACTGAAGCATCATCGTCCTTTTAAACAAGCAATTTTATTTTTGATTATACATAAGCAAAATACGGTATAATAATAATAACATCATGGATAAACAATAAAGATTAGCATGCATTAAAGAGAAGACAAGATGGAAGAGCTAAACCTTACCTTTGTAGATTCCCAAATTCTTCACGATTCCCTCCGCATCTTCTCTAGAACGTCTCATCAATTATCAAAGGACACCACCAATAAGTGCAACCTTGTTATTCTGAAAGGTCCCAATAAGTGCATGTGTGGTCTCTAAGACATGGAAGAGGAAGAAGAAGAAGTAGAGAAAAGAAGAGAGATTTTGAAAGTAGTAGGAAACTATGATTCAAAATTTCCAATTCAACTGTGTCACAAACATAGTCCATGAAGACCTATTTATAAAGAGGAGAAGTAACCCCCTTCTCCTAGTCTTTCTTATTTCTATTCTAGTTCTAATTTAATTAATTAAATTTTATTTAATTAAGTAGTCCAATAATTAAATAATCATATATATTGAATCCAATTTAATATATATAATTAATTAATAAACAAATAAACATCACATGTTTATTTATTTATACTTCTCAAAAATTAATTAATTAACAATTAATTAACCAATTAAACGACTATATTAAATCATAATTAATATAAAATTAATCAACATATAATTATCACATATTTATATGTATACATCTCTTTAATATTTGGATCTAATTCAAATATTTTTCACTCTTAATTATAGATCACGTCTATAATTAATCATGGTATATTAATCTTATTAACATGAAAATCGTATGAACAGTTCAAACCATTCGTCTTATATATCCTTTTGTGAGCTTATAAGAGGACCTTATGGACCTATATATTGGATGCTCCAATGATATAAGATTAGTTAATTAAACTCTTTAATTAAATTAATCAATTTTCATTAATTACTTGAAACTCCACTAAAGACAGAGAGCTACATTCTTTGCATTGTAGATTTATCTCTGTGTCTATAGATATAACCAATCAATAGTGAGTCTGTTGGGATTGGTGTCCTAATTCTCCAGGAATCTCATAGTTTGTAAACTGTACACATTTTTATGAATAAAATAAGAGTTATTTTATTTGACATTTACTCATATCCAATAAACAAAGCTCTATGGTTATTGTATGAAAACTTAAGCATGTATATGAGATATACAAGTGGATCATGCCTTAAGTAATAACCTAAAAAGGTCTGTAGTATAAGGACTAAGGAGGGATACCTAATCTTGGTGACACTACGGATACGACCCGCTTTGTAGAGGTTTGCGAGTGTAGTGAACTACTACAGATGGTAGATCTTGACCATTCATGTGGAGACATGCGGGCAGGGGTGTCCTATACAAAGAGTTTGTATAAGATCGGACCACGAGATGACTAGTATCTTTATATAATGCCATTGATACTTGAGACTTAAATCTCACATAAACGACCATAGGTAACATGACCTTAATCCTGAGTGTTTTGGGAACTCTTGCCTTTGAGGGTGGTCCTTTGATTAGTATGGGTGAGAGTGGCCAAATTAGCAACTCAACATGCCTACCTTTTCGGGATTTATTTTATTTAGGAGCTATGAACTCAGTTACACAAGATGGAATTCACTCCCTCCCCGAAGCAGGGATAAGTAGATAGATTGTTCCCTTAAACATAGTGACCACAACTTCTCTTTGGAAGAGAGGACTCGGTCATAGTAGAACTATGACTTATGTTCATTAGAGGGATCAGTGGTACTTAAGGAGTTAGATTTAAGTACAGGGGCATAACGGTTATTGGCCTAACTATACTTACTCATTTATCCTTATATTACAGACCATTTAGGTTATTACTTAAGGCATGATCCACTTGTATGTCTCACATACATGCTTAAGTTACATGAATTTACCACAGCCCCACTGGTATCACAATAGAGTGTGATCGACAAAGACATATTTGGAACAACTTCCAAATCGGTAAAGAACTTCCTAAGCCAAGCAACCTTTTTAGCAGGTTCACAAGTGGCTACATATTCGGCTGCCATACTGGAGTCCACGATGCATCCTTACTTGATGCTTTGCCATACTATAGCCCCTCCATTCAGAGTGAACACCTACATCATCCATATACAGTAGTAGGAAAGCTACTGAGTTGTTGATGATTTTCTTGTAAACACAAGGTTCATCAACATTCTGATCAAAGTCAAATGATTTGATCGCACTATCAAATCTAATATTCCACGATCTAGATGCTTATTTCAGCTCATAAATGGACATATTAAGCTTGCAAACTTTTTGCTCTTGATCTAGAACAATGAATCCCTCTGGTTGAGCCATGTAAATGGTCTCTTCAAGATTACCATTCAGAAAGGCAGTCTTGACATCCAATTTTCATATCTTACAATCATAAAAATGTGGCTATGGACAGGAGAATCCTGATAGACTTCAACATGACAATAAGTGAGAAAGTTTCCTCGTAGTCCACTCCATCAACCTGGGTATAATCCTTTGCCACAAGTCTAGCCTTAAATTTCTGTACCTTTCCATCTACACCTCGTTTTCTCTTGTAGATCCACTTACACCCTATAGGTTTTACCCCATCAGGTTGATCCATAAGTTTCGAGACAGAATTGAAGTACATAGACTCTGTTTCCTGATTCATGGCTTTAATCTACTCATCTTTGTCAACATCCTTCATTGCTTGCTTATAAGACAATGGATCCTCAACTCCAATATCACACATGAAGTTTTGGGCTTCAGTCAAACCCATATAGCGTTCTGGTGGGTTTGAAACCCTCCCACTACATCAAGGCAGTCTCAAGTCTTGACATGGTTAACTAGATGAACCAACATCAACAACTCTTGTTGATCTATTAGTCTGTTCAACAGCTCTTGTTGAACCCTCAGTAGTCTCACTAGAAATCTCATTCAAAACAAGCTTACTTTATGGTTTATGATCCCTTATATGGTCTTCTTCCAAGAAGATAGCATTTTTTTATACAAACATCTTGTTTTCACTCGGATCATAGAAGTATCCACCCCTCGTTTCTTTGGAGTAGCCTACAAATAGGTAAACTTTCGAATGCGGTTCCAACATTTTAGGGTTAGCCACAAGCACGAAGGTCGAACATCCCCAAATCCTCAAATGGCGTAAACTACCTTTACGGCCTCTCCATAGCTCAAAAGGCATTTCAGAAACACTATTTGAAGGAACATTTTTCAAAATGAAACATTCAGTCTCCACTACAAATCCCCAAAACGAGTCTGAAAGATGAGCATAACTCATCATAGATCGAACCATGTCCAACAAGATTTTGTTTCTCCTTTCTGATGCACCATTCTGTTGAGGTGTACATGGGGCCGAGAGTTGGGACATGATTCCATGTTCTATCATATAGTTCTTGAATTCTAAGTCCATATACTCTCCATCGCGATCAAAACGTAGTGTTTTTATCTTCTTACCTAACAAGTTTTCAACTTCAGCCTTATACTCCTTGAACTTTTCAAGAGCATCAGACTTATGTTGCATTAGGTATAGATACCCATATCTTGAATAATCATCTATGAAAGAGATGAGGTATTCATACCCACCATGAGCTCTTACACTCATTGGACCATGGAGGTCTGAATGTACAAGCTTCAAGGTTTCCTTGGCTCTCTAACCTTTTCCAGTAAAAGGTTGTTTGGTTATTTTACCTTCAAGGCATGATTCACATACTGGCAAAGAGTTTTCTTCTAAACCATTTAGAAGTCCATATTTCACCAACTTCTCAATCCTATTGAGGTTGATGTGACCTAACCTTAGATGCCAAAGATGGGTGTTTTTCTTAGGAGAAATCTTTGGTCTTTTTGCAGTTGTCGCTATTTTGAACATTTCAGTATTAAACAAGGCTTTTATGACTAATAGCCTTAGTACATACAAGTTATTTTCCATTGAACTAAAACCAATCTCCATACCATTCTTAAAAATAAACATTTTATTCTCAAAAAAGGAGACAGTTCAATCAGACAAGAAACTGAAATTAAATTCCTCTTGATATGAGGAACTACATAGATATTATCTAGTAACAGATAACATTTCTTGTCCAAAAATAACTTCAGCTTGGCTACAACAGCAGTTGAAACAACCTCACCAGTACCGACTCAAAGAGTCAACTCTTCATCTTCCAACTTTTTCCAGGAATTAAATCCTTGGTAGGAAGAACTTATGTGATTAGTAACACCTAAATCAAGTCTCCAGGAAAAATCATCATTCTCTACCAAACACGTCTCCAAGACAAATAAATCACATTTACTGTCTATAGACTTCTTCCTTTTCTAGAGAGTAGTGGGATAAGTACCAGAACATAAATAAACTCCAAGTTCTATTTCAGAGAACAATTCTTGTCGATGAACTTCATCTGAGTCAGCAACAATTGCTTTCTATTTTAGTCCCTTGACATTCAAGAAAGACTGGAGATTATCTTGGGAATTGATACTACTGGTTTCTTCGTTATCCATCCCTTTTTGCTCAAAAAGTGAGAATTGACGTTCAAACAATTCTTGCAATGGGTCCATGATATTATGTGCAATAACCATGTTCTCAACCGTTTTGGCCAATGCATCAGGTATGCTAGCCAAAATGTGAAGTCAAACCATCGAATTAGCCTTCATCCACACCTCATATGCATTACGAACATTTCACGGTGCATCAAAGGTCGGGACTTGAGGACACTCCTCAACTATGACAAACTCGAGGTCGTTTATCTTGAAATATAATTTAAGAGACTCTTTCCAATGTATGTAATCGGTCAAATTAAAAGAGGCAATTAATGGAAAATCATACAACAACATGTTGCTAAAAAAACAAACACATTGATCTACATTAGATTTTAGCAAACACTCTTTAAAACAAGATCCAATATAGTTTAGCAAAATATAAATGAACCCTTTGTGACATCTAGTTTTGGAATGACACTTCAATGGTGTAGGACAAAAGCCACCAAAGGGCAGTCAATTTACCCCTCCTCTGAATTGAGACACTCTAACTTAGTCATTAACACCAGAACAAATCTTGTTCCTATAACAACTAGCCATCATTTATTTGGTCAAGAAATCATTAACTTGCTTAACAATTTCCTGAAAGTGTGACCCTTTATTTTAGATCTCGATTGGGACAAAAACTAAAGCGACCCTATCCATTTATAGAGTTCACCTTGATATTGGCCAACTGCACAAACCATCCGAAGGGGGACGCTTCTAGGGCGCCACAAGGCCATGCAAGAAGATCATTCCATGAGCAGTAGAAAAGATCATTCCAAATTACAATCATGAATGAACATTACAAATTACAGTCGTAAATAAAACATACAGTTATGCAATTGTTACAAAAAATTACAACATGATAACTAAAAATGAACAAGGTGAAAGCTACAAACATTTGTAGACTCATCTCCACGCTCCTTCCTCACGAACGTTTGAACACAGCAACCTCGAACGCTCGAACAACACGACCGCAACACTGCACCAACACTTTGCGCTCATCCTCAGCGATCGCCTCGGTCATAACACTCCAGCAACATGAACGACCTCCACATAACCTCGACGGTATCAAGTTGAGTATGACACCACCAAGAAGGTTACCTTGGTATTCTCGGTGTGAGAATCAAGAGGGTGGACTTTTTTCAGACTTGGAATGAGGCAGACGAAGGAGGAATGAACAATCGTGTACACGATTGGGCAAGTGGGAGAAGACAAAAACCTATCGCGTAGGTCAATGTCCAATCGTTTAGCTCAGTATTTGTCACCTGCAAAACACTACACGATCATTTACTAAAACACGTTGTCGCTTAATAAATTCGTATTTACTTGACAAGCACCCATGAGTTTCTTTTTGCGAGAGAGAAAAAACTCAAAATCAATTTTCAACCTTTTTTAAAAAACATACTAAAATTAGGAAAATAGTTTTTCTCTTTTATACTCACGGTTACCATGAACCACCAATAACCTCCCACACAATTGGTTATTGTAGAAAAAGATTTAATTATCCATAATTAATATTATTATAAATATAAATGATAACCAACTTATCATCCTATATTATAACCTATAGTTTTAATATTTCATCTCATGAAACATATCACATAATTCTTTTTCTTTCCATGGTACTTAATGTAAATCTCATTTACATCAATTCTCCACTAGATGTATCTCATACATCATACCGATTATATCATATATAATCAAAATACCCCTTGTCAATTTGAACATTTCAAATCAACATCAAGAACTGATCCTCAACTAAACCATTGAGCTACCAAGGGGACGTATAGGACTTGTAGCTCGAAGATCCAACAGTACATGAATAACTGACTAAACTCTTTAGTCACGAGATCCACCATCCATTAACTGTCAGGCACTCCACTAAAGACCCACAACTGACTCTCCTTACCACGGATATATTATGTGTCCATCTTAACCAATCAGTAGTGCTACAATCTTTCACAGATTGCTCGTAAGTACAGCTAGGCCAATAACCGTTATGCCCCTATAGTTACATCTAACTTCTTAAGTACCACTAATTCCTTTAATGAATATAAGTCATAGTTCTACTATGACTGAGTCTTCTCTTCCAAAGAGAAGTTATGGCCATCTATGTTCAAGCCCCAGAATCATCCTTAAGGGAGCAATCTTTCTACTTATCCCTGCTTCAGGAAAGGAGTGAATTCCATCTTATGGATTGAGTTCCCAATCCTAGATCAGACAAGTCCCAAAAGATAGGCATGTTGAGTTGGCAACTGGCCACTCTCATCCATACTAATCAAAAGATCGCCCAAAGGCAGGAGTTCCCAAAACACTTAGGATTGAGGTCGTGTCACCTATGGTTGTTTAGTTGAAATGTAAGTTCTTAGTATCAACGGTATTATATACAGAGTCTGTCACTCGTGGTCCAAGTTTTATACAAACTCTTTGTATATGACATCCCCGCTCGCACGTCTCCACATGAATGGTCAGTATCTACCATCTGTAGTAGTTTACAACACTTATAAACCTCTACCAAGCGGCCTGTATCCGTAGTGTCACCAGGATCAAGTATCCCACCTTAATCCTTATACTACAGACCTATTTAGGTTATCACTTAAGGCATGATCCACTTGTATATCACATATACATGCTTAAGTTCACATAAGATAACCAAGGAGCTTTGTTTATTGGATATGAGTAAATGCCATAATTAAATAACACTTATTTTATTAATCAAACAATGTGTATCTTTATAAAACAACAAGACTCCGGGAGAATTAGGAGACCAATCCCAACATATACTATAACACTTATAATATAAAGATGATGCATGCATAAATATACTTATATTATATGATGCATGAGCATGCTTTCTTATAATTTCATCATGCCATTTACTATATTCTAACACTTATAATATATGATGCATGAATAAAATGCATAACCTAAGGTGGGTTTTAAATCTATATGTCATACACTATGGAATATAAACAAACATACATTTCATGTACATCAAGTAAAAGTTGATGGACTAGGATAATTAGCCTCAAATCCTTAAGAATAAAGCTAACTATTACAAAGAGCATTGAGTCCACCGGTTGAAATAGGTGAATTGGGTCTTGAACCGTCCAGGCGAAGATGATCTCCTTAATCGTGTAACAACTCATTGTGATCCTCTTGCAACGTTGTATGAGCATAAACAATTGTTTAGCAATAATCATATACCTTTCACTATATGATGAAGCATGAAGGTCACACGATTGTGCAGTGCACATCGTGCAATGCATGCCTTAAATGAACAAGTAGACGACAACTATGCGGTGAAGCATGATCGTCTAAACGATCACTTAGCAAGCGTAAAGTATCTATATCGGGTGATCACGTAGTTAGTGACAATGCAATGAAGCATGTTGGACTATACGGTCATTTAGTGCGTGCACCTTCTAAACAATTAATGTCAAAAACTCTATGTGATTGTTTACCTCAAGCATCCACGCGATCGAGTAGCCAACACTACACGATAGAGTAAACTCTTTACTCAATCATTTAGCATAAGCTATACGATTGTTTAGTAAATACTACACGATCGAGTAGAACTTTTCTACATGATCGTTTAGCAAAATCTGAAAAATCGTTTTTCCTGGGCTACACGATGCGACCAACATTTGGTCTTCTTCCTTGATGAGAACAACATCTCTATGCTTCAAAACTTCATCACACACTACTCAAAAAACTTCAAACATTTTGAATACAGACTCGATTGCTTGTTAATTATGCTAAAAATCGCAAGGGTCCTTACAAATTAACACTTTGTAAACTTAAAGAAAGCTTTAAACAAAGGCAATCATCCTATAAACATCCATCAACACATCCATAAACACATTTTACTCTTAAATGCATTGTAGAAAACTTAAAACCCACCACGACTGTAAAAGAAGTTCAATACAGTAATGGATTTGGAATAAGAGAACAACCTAGTTTTGATACCAATTGTGGGAAATCTAAATAGAGATCCTTTGAGCAACAGAAGTGGATCGTTGCAAATCCCATTTAGAATAAACACAAAACAATTACAGTCTTAAATGAAAACGAACAGATTATGCATAAACAGAAATTACAATATGATACACAAAGATATAAGGGATAGAGTATGCATACCTTTGAAGAACTCTTCTTTAAATATCCCTCGATTGTTCAACAAATCGTTCAGTCAGCACGAACACAAATAGAACGAATGAAACAGCCAACAAAACGAACAACTGGATGCACCTCGAACCCAATCGAGTTCAACTCGATCCTCGAACTGAATTAGAACACCACCACAAGTGTTACTTTAGTATTCTTGGTGTGAGAATCCAGGAGTTGTAGGCTCTGTATGATCTTTGATTGAGGAAAATAGGAGGTAGATGATCGTGTAGACAATCGAGTAAGTGAGAGATGAAGATTATCTATCGTTTAGACGATGTACTCGATCGTTTAGAAGATGAAGCCTATCGTATAGACTTTGCTACTCGATCGTGTAGCAACGATCAAGTGAGTAACTATCGTGTAGTCAACTCATAGCTCGATCGTGTATGCTCTCAACACTATTGCTTAGTAAAAACACTTTTTACGTGATAGCTTTTTTGATGAGATTAATTACAAATGAATCATCTACTAATTTTGGAAAACCATTTTCCTTGTTACCTCACAGTTACCATAAAACTTCCAATAGCCTCCCACTCAAATCGGTTATTAGAGAAAAGAATTAATTAATATATTATTTATAAATATGATAACCAACTTATCATATTATATTTATAACCTATAGTTTTAATATTTAATCATATGAAACATATAAACCATAGTTCTTTTTCTATTTTTTGGTATTTAATATAAATCATATTTATATTAATTCCTCCATTTAATGTATCTAATACATCATATCAATTATATCACATATAATTGAATTTCATCTTGTTAATTTGAACACTTCAAACTAGCCCAAAATTTGATTCTCAACTTGAACCCATTGAGCTACCAAAGGGACCTCATGGACCTATAACTTGGAGCTCCAATGGTACGTGAATAACTGACTAAACTCTTTAGTCACGAGATCCACCATCGTTTAATTGTTGGTCACTCCACTAAAGACCGACAGCTTCACTCTTCGCACTACAAATATATTTCTTTGTCCATTGGATATAACCAGTCAACAGTGCGATGACCCTTCAGAAATCGCTCGTAAGTACAGTTGGGCAAATTTAACGTTTTGCCCTTGTAGTTACATCTAACTCTTTAAGTACCATAGATTCATCTAATGAACAATAAGTCATAGTCCTACTATGACTAAGTTCACTCTTGCAAAGAGAGGGTGTGGCCACTATGTTCAAGACCCAGAATCAGCCCTTAAGAGAGCAATTTATCTACTTACCTATACTTCAGGGAAAGAGTGAATTCTATCTTGTGTAGCTAAGTTCCCAGCTCCCCAATCAGATGAATCCCCAAAAACGTAGGCTTGTTGAGTTGGCAATCTGGCAACTCTCACTCATACTAATCAAAGGACCGTCCTCATGAGCAGGAGTTTCCAACTCACTCAGGATTAAGGTCATGTCACCTATTGTCATCCTAGTGAAATGTAAGTCTCAATTATCAACAGTGTTATATAAAGAGACTAATCATCTTGTGGTCAGGTATTATACAAACTTTTTGTATAGGACACTCTCACTCGCATGTCTCCATATGAATGGTCAGGATCATACCATTTATAGCACTTTACAACACTTGTAAACATCTACAAAGCGGGTCGTATCCGTAGTGTCATTAGGATAAGGTATCCCTTCTTTATCCTTATACTACAGACCATTTAGGTTATTACTTAAGGCATGATCCACTTGTATGTCTCACATACATGCTTAAATTACATGAAATAACCATGGATCTTAGTTTATTGGATTTGAGTAAATGCATTATAAAATAACATTTATTTTATTGATAACAATGTGTGTACAAAATGTTTACAACATAAGAGACCACCGGAAGAATTAGGACACCAATCCCAACAAAACATAATTCATGCTATATATTATCACTCTTATAATATAAATGATGCATGTAAATGTTATTAATGCATGCATTTATATATTATAACATTTATAATATAAATGATGAATGTAAATGTTATTAATGCATGCATTTATATATTATAACATTTATAATATATAATGCATGAGTATGCTATTAAATTAAATCACGCAAACGTTGGGTCATGTATCCAAAAACATGCAGTTTGCAAAGTTAAACATATTCTATTATCAATAAAGATGTTATTCAACATTTTTTCCATAAAGTTGTTATTGAATCTATAAGTTTCACTTATACAGTCTAAATCAAATAAACTAAGATCCATGGCTATTATTTGAATACTTAAATTTTATGTGGAAACATAAAAGTGGATCAGGTTCGAGTAAATAGTCAAAATGATCTATGGTATACGAATAAGGTGGGTGCCTTATTCCGGTAACACTATTGGATGCAGCTCACTTTGTAGTTGTTACAAGTTGTTGTAAAGGTGCTACAAACGAAATGCTCCTGATTCGTTCATGTATTGACATGAGAAGTAAGGGCATCTTATGCAACGAGTTTGCATAAGATCGAACTAAGAAATAAGTCACTCTTACTTTCTAAACATTGTTTACTATTTAAGACTGACTATTTCCCTTAGATGACCTAGGTAACTCAATCTTAATCCTGAGCTAACTATGAACTCCTGTTTATTCAAGATTATCCTTAGATTTGCATAAGTGAGGGTTGGCTCAACAACGCCGACGTAATAAGCCTCCAATTTCAAGGGGTAATACCGGATAGATAGCTGGGGACATAGGGTGTAATAAAGAATTCATGACTACCCAGTTTAGGGATAGAAGAAAGGTTGTTCTCTCATGTACTGAATTCAGGTCTTGACAAGGGGCCCTACCCTCTCATTGGCCCGAGATGGATCTAGTTTACTGATTGGATCACAAACCAATTGTTCATTAGAGGATCAGTGGAACTTAAGGAGTAAGACATAATATAAGGGGTAAAACAACATATTGACCTAGCCATTATTATGAACAACTTGTGAAATTCATGTATATATTGAAGTTTTGAACTTCAATTCATTAGTTTATGCAAACTTATTAGCTACAAAAATTCCTCCATCCAAACCCTCTTTAATCTTATAAAAAACTAGGTCAATTTAGTGTTTCCACAACACAATCCTTGCAAGAGAATAGTGAGAAGATCTTTGTGGTGGTCTACATGAAGATTGAAGCATCAATTCGTGAACTTAGCTGGAATTAAAGAGGGTTCATCAAAGGTATTGTGTTCAACAAACCCCCTTGTGAAATTTTTTTTCAAAAGCATGTTTTAAACTCAAATTAACTGTAATTAGAGTGCTTATTAATTCTGATTTTTTCTGCTGCATCTTAGTTTACTCATTCAATAAGACTAAAGTTGAAAATTTCTTAGATAAAAAGATAAAAACACTACGATTCAATCGTGGTGGAGAGTAATGGACTTAAGATTCTAAAACTATTTGATAGAACATTGAATTATGTTCCAACTCTTAGCCCTTGATACACCTCAGCATAATGGTGTATCGAAAAGAAGAAATAGAACCCTGTTGGACATGGTTCGATCTATAATGAGTTATGCTCAAATTCTTGACTCGTTCTAGTGATTTGCAATGGAGATTGCTATTTACATCTTGAAAACTTCCATAAAAGAATGTTTCTAAAACACCTTTTTAGTTATGAAGAGGTCATAAAGGTAGTTTATACCACTTAAAGATTTGGAGATTTCCAACCCATGTGCTCATGAAAAATCCCAAAAAATTGGAACCTCGTTTGAAAATATGCCTATTTACAGGCTACCTCAAGGAAACAAAAGATGGATACTTATTTGATCCAAATGAAAATAAAGTGTTTGTATCGACAAACGCTACCTTCTTAGAAGAAGACCATATGAGGGACCAACCACGAAGGAAAATAGTTTAAAGAAAGATTTCTAAAGATAGTACTGAGACTTCAACAAGGAATGTTGAAGAGGCTAGTACATCAACAAGGGTTGTTGATGTCGGTTCATTTAGTCAAGCTAATTCATCTCAAGAGTTGAGATTTCCTCGACTTAGTAAGAGGGTTGTGAATGAACAAGTTAATTCACCTCAAGAGTTGAGATTGCCTTGACATAGTAAGAGGGTTGACGTGGGTTTAATAGAAGCCTAAGACATCATATTTGATGATGGGGTTGAGGACCCATTGTTTTACAAGAAAACAATGGAAGATGCTGACAAAGATGAATGATTAAAGCCATGAATCAAGAAATGGAGTCTATGTACTCCAATTCTATCTTGGAGCTTGTAGATCAACCTGATGGGGTAAAACCTATAGGATGATAATGGAAGCTCGGAGTTATCATCGCCCATAAATCCTTGCTAGTGAAATAAAATTTATAATTCACCAAACAAACAACATATACTAACTGGTAGTAAAAGTGGCAAGTTTGGGGTCGAACTACAAGGAAGCATAGAAGATTAGTTCATCGAAGTTCATTTATAGTTAAAGTGGTAAGATATGGGGGGGTGGATTGGAATAGGAAATTCATAAAAGAGAAATAAAATGTAATGAAATTAAAGATAGAAGTGCAATTAAGTAAGACATTCTAGCTTAGGAAAGTGGAATGGACCAATGCAATTCTTGTTCATCGAGCTATTTAAATGCGATTTTAGGTTCTTGACTTTGCCTAGCCCAATTGATTGGAATCCCAATCAATGATCCTAATTACCTAATTAATCGAAATTCATAGAAAACGAATCCACTCCATACAAATTGATAACTCGCATTAACTTATAGGGATAACGCTAGGATAAGTGTTCGAATTCCACCATCTAATCAAACATTCAATGTGGTTTCTCTCTAGTTGAAAGGAGCAATACTATTCATTTTACACAATGAATTGCAAGCCTAACTAACCTATTGCTTCCTTTGAGATTAACATATAATTATATGTCACATATTACCAGCCAATCTCTAAGCATTAAAATTAGACAACAAATTGTTGGTTGTCAATCAATAATAAAATTATGCAATTCATAAACACAAAATTCAAATTGAAACCCATTGACAAGAATATAGAAATTACATTCAAAGAAAACTCCCAAAAATTACATTATTTCAAATCCCTAAACTAAAGAGCTAGGTCATACCTTCCCTTGGAGATGAAGAAGAGAAGAACCCGACAATGTCTTCACTAATTATATGAGATAAGGAAAAAGTGGAGAAAAACACAAGTAGAGAGATGAGAAGAGAAGAAAATCGACATGAGGGCCAATAGAGGTCGATTCCTCCATGATATTTTGTCCTAAAACAAATAAGACACATTATATAACAGGTGTCGCAGTGTTGCGATGTTGTGCACTGTGAGGCCTCGCATGCGCCTTTGTCAAAATTCAGAGCATTGCAACGCTACCTTGTTTTTCAGCATTATGGAGGCTACTGTCTTGTAGCATTGCACAACGTTCGACTGAGCATTGCAATGCTCCACCCAAGGGCTTTTTTGTCATTTCACATCCTTTTGAAGTCTGGTTGCTCAAATTAGCTCCTACTTACTCCAGATTAACCTCGAAGTACTCATAACAACTAATTCTACCTTCAAAATGCTTGATACCTATAAAAAAACTAAATAAACACATTAAACATTGTAACGACCTAGACTTAAGAAGAGAAAAATATCACATTTTTAGTGCTATCAGTTGCAAGTGGATCTACAAGAGAAAAAGAGGTATAGATGGAAAGGTACAGACCTTTAAAGCTAGACTAGTGCAAATGGTTACCGAGGTCGAGGGAGTGGACTTTCTCACCTGTTATAATATTAGAGTCTAATTGAATTCTCTTGTCCATAGCCATATATTATGACTATGAGATATGAAAAATGGACATGAAGACTACCTTTTTGAATGATAGTCTTGAAGAGACCATCTATAGGAATCAACTAGATGGATTCATTGAACAAAATCAACAGAAAAAGGTTTGCAAGCTTAATCGATTTAGACTAAAACAAGCATCTCGATTTTGGAATATAAGATTTGATACTACGGTTAAATCTTATGGCTTTGATCATAATGTTGATGAGCCTTGTGTTTACAAGAAAATCATCAACAGCTCAGCAACTTTCGTTGTATTGTATGTGGATGATATCCTACTCATTGGGAAAGATGTAGGCTTGCTGAAAAATGTAAGGAAATGGCTAGCTGCTCAGTTCCAAATGAATGATTGGACTGAGGTACAATTTGTTCTAGGGATCCAAATCATCAGGGATCGTAAGAACAAAACACTCACCTTATCTCAGACACCGTATATTGACAATATGCTTGTCAGATATTCGATGCACAATTACAAGAAAGATTTAATACCTTTCAGGCATGGAATTGTTTTATCTAAGTAACAATGTCCTGAGACTCTTTAAGAGATTGAGGAAGTGAAATGAGTTTCTTAGTGCATCGACTATTGGAAGCCTTATGTATACAATGCTATGTACCATACCTGACATTTGTTACACAGTGGGGATTGTTAACAAATATCAATCCAATCTAGGATTAGATCATTGGACAGTGGTCAAATCAATCTTCAAGTATCTACGAAGAACGAGGGAGTATATACTTATGTATGGAGCTAAGGATTTGGTCTTTACAGGATATACTGACTCTGATTTTTAGACTAATAAGGATTCTAAGAAATCCACATCAGGATTAGTGTTCACTCTGAATGGAGGACCTATAGTATGACGTAGCATTAAGCAAGGATGTATTGTGTATTCCATTATGGGGGAAAAATATGTAGCGGCTTGTTAAGCTGCAGAAGAAGCTATCTGGCTCATAAAATTTCTGATAGAGTTAGAAGTTATTCCAAACATTACCCCGCCCATCATTCTTTATTGTGATAATAGTGATGCAGTGGCAAACTCCAATGAGCCTCAAAGTCACTTACAAGGAAAACATATTGAGTGCTAGTATCATCTCATTAGAGGTGCAACGGGGAGGATCGCCTCGGAGTATAAAATTGTTGATCCATTTACAAAGGCTCTCCCAGCTAAAATTTTTTAAGGTCACCTAGAGAGTTTGGGACTATGAGATATGAGTTATCTAATCTGGGACAAGTGGGAGATTTTATTGGGTATATTTTATGCCCTAGTTTATTGTATTGTATTTGATACTGTACATCCAACTTGCTTTAGGATAAGTGAGAGACTGTTGGATTTGGTGTCCTAAATCTCATATATCTTGTAGTTTATAAAAAAAAAATCATATAATTAATTAACCATTGATTAATCAATTAACATATAAATTAAATAAGTATATTAAATCATATTTGATATAGAGTTAATTAATTAACATATAAATGTCACATATTTATATGCATGCATCTCTGGTTAATTAATTAATTACAAATAATGGAGAATGGAGGCTAGTATAAATATGTGATATTTATGTGAATTAATTAACTCTATATTAAATATGATTTAATATATAGTTATTTAATTTATATGCCAATTAATTAAATAATGTTTATTTAATTATTTGACTTAAAGGTGGAAAAGTAAAACTTAGAGAAGGGGTTAACCCTTCTCAATATAAATACATCTTTATAGCCCATTTAGAGCGAAGGGTTTCATTTGATGAAAAACATAGCCTCCACACAAAAACTCTCTCTATTTTCTCAAGGAAAAATTCTCTCTACCTCTTCCTCTTCCAAGGTATTAGAGTCCACACTTCTACCCCTTGGAATCCAAGAGAATAACAAGGTAACTCTTACGACGGTGTCCTTATTCGTTGAAGAGGCGTTCATAAGAAAAGTGAGAGAAAATAATGAAGATTGGGATTCAACAAAGGTGAGATCCTTTTTTCCTTTACTTATTCTTTAATAGCATGCTTAAATTTGATGTTTATCCTGTGTAAATTGTTTAATGTTTTTTGTTTTCTATAAACCAAATTTGAAATTGTACCATAATCACACACTTTTGCAGGGTTCGATTCCCTTCATTTGGATCATTACTCACCTTTGAAATGTCTCTTAGTGAGAGGCCTAAGAAGAGAAACAAGGAAATTTTTTTGTAGTATCCAATCGACAAACATTCATTTGAATCATGAGAGGAATCTAAAGAAATTTTTCCTGATGCATTATTCTTATTATCAATTTTCTGTGTGATGAAGAAATTTGAAAAGAAGTTTGGTTTCTATTCTCCAAGAGTGGCTAAGAATGGCAACACTTATGGGTCTTCTATTAAAGATCTCAACATTTTAAGAAGGATTCTGAAAAACAAGGGGGGAATGGTACAAATAAAGATAAGACGTTTTGATGTAGAGAAGGATTTGGTCACTATCAGCCAGAATGCCCAACATTTCTATAGAGACAAAACAAGTGTTATGTTATGATCTTGTCTGATGAAGAGTTTGATGGCAATAGTGATCCAAAAGAAGATGTCAAGGCATGTGTCAGACTTCTCAAGATAAACAAGTCATAAATAATTTAATTGCAATAAGTGATAATGATAAAACTCATGACTCGTTAATTGCATCTGCCTATCGTGATCTTTACAAGTAGGAATGTAAGAATGTTAATACCCTCAAATTTCATAAAGGAAGGATAGAAACACTTATTGCTGATAACACTTGCCTCATGTTTGCTATCTTTGACTTGAAGTGTGAACTCAATAAAGTTAAAGCTAAGAAAGAGTCGATGTATAAATCTGTAAGGATGTTAAATTTAGGAATTGATCACCTTGATCAAATCTCTTTGAAAGTGAGTTGTATATGGATGTTCATGGCATTGGGTTCACTGATTCTAGCTCATCAAAATGATGATAGTATTCAGACAAAGCGAGACAAAAAATTGTTTTTGTCCGAGAGCAAGAGCCTTGGAAAAGTATGCAACCTAAATGTCCTATCAAAAGACAGTTTCGAAACAAGAATTATTTGAATAGAATGTAGTGAATTTTTCAATTTTGTGGAAAAATAGATCATATAAACCCTATTGCTACAAGTTACATGGGTATCATAAACGTGAGAATCGCTTAAGACTTCCGGAGTTTGTATACAACAAAAAATCAAATTCTCCCACAGTGAAGAAAGTTTGGAAAGTCAAATCCAACCCGAATCACAGTAATGTTGTTTTTATAGGGATCGGGATCAAATCCCAGCTGTAGCAGAAGCATTTCTCATGTGAGGTAGCCTTGCATCCCGCAATTAGAATTTTACATTAAACAAAATCGTTGTACTAGACGGAATAGATAAATACGTAAACTAGCATGCTATTGGGAAAAAGGTTAGATACCTTTGTAGATTCCCTAACTACCACAAACAATCTATCCAAGGTTCCAATGAATGGATCTCCATACAATCTTGATCATGAACGCTCATTGAGCGATCTCAACTACTACCACGAGAGTTACCTCGTTATTCTTTGGGATTCCAATGGAGGGATATGTGGTATCCAACTATTGGGAGAGGGAGAGGAGAATAAGGTTTTGAATAATAGAGATGATTTATAACTTAGAGAAAATTCTGCATGATAACACTAAGGAGTTGTGTGTTTTCATAGTTTCTCTACAATGAGAATTGTGTATTCAGTGTATTGTCAAAGGGCCATGGGAAGTCTTTATATAGAGAAGAGCCAAACATCTTTCTCAATATATTTTCTTTTTCTATAATTAATTAAATAACACTTATTTAATTAATTAGCCCATTTAATTAAATAAAATTTATTTAATTAATTAGCCCAATAACACTTATTTAATTTGCACAATTAAATAACATTTATTTATTTTTTATTTGCACAATAATTAAATAACCACTTATGCATTAAACCCAATTTAATGTATATATTTAATTGTCATATACATCCCATGTATATGTGCAAAACCTCTTTATTAATTGATTCTTTGTTAATCTAATTCACTTGAATTAATTTGAATCTTATTCAAATATTGCTCTCTAATTTAATTATAGATCATATCCATAATTAATTATTTATTAATCACATTAATACATAGTTTCCTCAAATTAATTTGAACAATTCAAATTATCCCTTTTAAGTATCCTCTAGTGAGCTAATGAGGGGACTTGGTGGTCCTGTAGTCAGAAACTCCAACAATATGAGATTAATTGGTTAAACTTCTTAACCAAGTTAATCAATATTTGTTAACTGTGGGCAACTCCATCAAAGACCTACAACTGCACTCTTCTCGCTACAAATATATTTATGTGTCCACGAATATAAATGAATAGTAGTAAGTTAGTCCATCACGAGTGCTCTTAACTCCAATTGGTTAAATTACCATTTTACCCTTGGGTCACCTTTGGCTCCTTAAGTACTAGTGCTCCTCTAATGAACAACCTGTTTATAATCCAACCAAAAACAGAAACTTCTCTCGAGTCCATGAGAAGGTAGGGCCCTTTGTTCAAGTCCTCGGAGACACCTGTTAAGGGAACACTCATCTACTAACCCTCAAGGAGGGAAAGAGTGAATTTCATCTTGTATTTTTATGTTCCCAGCTCCCCGCTCAATCTTGTCCCCAAAATGGTAGGCATATTGGGTCGGCGAACTGGCCACCCTGACCCATAGAAATCAAAGGATAATCCTTGTGAATAGAAGTTCACAATATACTCCAAATTAAGACTAAGTCGCCTAGGTCATCCTATTGAAATAAAAAACTACCTAGTCAATGGTGTCAATCTAGTGGTTACTATTCCACGGTCCAGTCATGTGCAAACTCATTGAATAGGTGAAAAGCAATTAAAAAGTGCTTTTATTACCTTCAAATTTAGAACTAATATTGCTAGTTTTGTTTAGTTTGATGTGGTTTATTGAGTGATTTCAGGAAACTAAGCATTAGGAGAAATTTGTGTGGAAATGATAAAAAAAACCCCGAGGCAAAACTCCAATTTTAAGCAATTATGGGTTGGCCATGAAATTAGGAAAAACCCAATGACCCAAGATCAAGAAAAGAGGCAAGGTAATTCGGGGGAGCCAACGTTAGAACAACGTTGCAACGCTACTCTCTGACATTGTAGACCCGAGACCAATTGGAAACAGGCCAGCATTGCAACGCTACTTGTAGCGTTGCAACACTATGACTTCTACGCACGGCTGGCATGACGCCAGCGTTGCAACGCTGCGAGCATATTATAAATAATAGCATTGCACCGGCAGGTATGAAGAAAGAAAAATGAGAGTTGACTTTGATAGATTTTACATAAATTCTAGTCCGTAAAAGAGCCGAAATAGAGCAATTCTAATAGTTTTTGGTGGAAGGCTCGAGATTTCAATTTAGAGTTGATCTAAGAGCATTTATGGATCGATCGTGATTGGGATTCGAACCTATTGAGGAGAAATTGTTCTTCTTTGTTAATTTTTTTTTCCATAATGATTGTTTGTTTGTTGAATACTGTTATCGGAATCATGCGTGGCTAAACTCTGTTTCTAGGGTGTTTGTGTATTTTAGGGATGTTACTTTGAATATTGAATTTACAATTGATTGATTTTGCATGGATTTCTAAATTATTTGTGCTTAATGCTTTTGATTAACTGGCCACTAATTGAATGAACTTATGTTAATTAGATGTCTCGAGTGAGAATTTAATTCACTGGACCAAATAATTTAGATTCTTATCCGAAATTGCATGAGAGTGAATTTAGAATAATAAGGGGTGTGATTGAAGGGTTTTAATGCTATAACTATTCAAGCGATAGAAGAGATTCGGGTCAATGGGTAGTTATTTGGATGGTTTGAGCTCGAGAGAGGCTTTCCTTGATGGAACATAAAGAACGCATGCACGGCAGAAGCGATAAAATCGATAACATTCTAATTGCAATAAAAACAAGAATAAGCATGCAAAAGAGATAGAAAATACAACCTTTGACAACCCCACCACAATCTTCCTCTCCCGAGCTCGATCGACACCACCAACGATAAATCCTTGTTGAATAACACGGTTGTGGGACCGTTATGTTAGTGAAAATAAGGGAATTTCACTATAGAAAGAATGAGAGTAAAGAAAATTTGTGGTGGAAGAAAAAAGTTAAAAGTAAAGGAAGCATTAGTCTTTCAAATTTAAAAAACAAAGTGTTTTGTAGAGTAAACACATGCAAAATCCCATTTTGTATGTCTTCCACCTCAAACTCCACTAGCATGTAATCTCTAGGTGTCAAGCTTGGAAAAAACCACTTCAAAATCCACTTAGTTAGTGGGAAAATCCAACAATTGGATTTTTCCACTAACTAATTTTTTATGAAAAGAATGAAATATAATTTTCAAATTTTAAAAATTATTTAATCAAAACAATTTCAATTAAATAAAATAAACAAATTTAATATCACATATTAAATTTTCTGTGATACCTAGCTTTGATTAATCACATTAATCAAGTACTTTCATGCTAATGATCAAGTATACTATAAAAAATAATTAATTAATCAATTAATTATTTAGTTGTAAATCATATCTTATATAAAATACAATTGTCCATAAAACTCGAATTTGAACATTTCATGGGCTCCAATGATCCGAGACTAACCGGTCAAATTCTTTAACCTAGTTAATCAACATTCGTTAACTAACTGGATTGTCCACTATAGCCTGTAGTTGCACTCCCCTCACTGTAGATATATTATGTGTCCATTTGATATAACCGTCATGAATAAGTTGATCCTTCACAGGTTGTTCGTAACCTCAGCTATGTCAAATACCGAAATACCCCTAAGTTAGGAAAACGAGAGGATGGGGCCCCTTGTTTCAGACCTGGGATCAACCCTTAAGGAACAACCTTTCTACTGTCCCTAAAATGGTAGAAGTGAATTCCATCATGAAAATTCCATGTCCCCAGCCATCTACCTGATCTTATCCCTGAAATGGAAGGCATATTGAGCAGCGATGTTGGGCTTACCCTCACTTATGTAGATCAAGGGATAATTGTAAATAAAAAGAAGTTCATAGACATCTCAAGATTCAGATCAAGTTATCTAAGTCATCAAGAAGTGAAATTAATCAGTGTTAACAGTAAATAGTGTTAATATACAACAGTGATTATTTCGTGTTCTGTCTTACACAATATGATCGTGTAGAACACCCCCGCTCACATATCTCTACATGAATGAACTGATCACATCGTTTATGACACTTTACAACATTTGTAACAATGATAAAGTGGGTCGTATTCAATAGTTTCTCCAAAAATAGGTACCCAACCTAATCCAAGTACTATAGACGGTTTAGGCTATTTTACTCGAATTTGATCAAGTTTATGTCTCCACCCCAAGTATTCATGAAAATAGCCAAGGGTTCGTAATTTATTGGATTTATAATTATTAAAAAATCAACAACACCTGTCTGAATAAACTTCATATATGTTTACTATTTATAAAACTACGAGTTTTAGGACATACAACCCAACAAACTCCCACTTGGACTAAAACTCCTAGTGGGTTACAACAAAGTTGAATGCTGTGAGAGAAAAATAAATACAATAAACTAGGGAATCCTATACACACAATTTCTCCCACTTGCTCTATTTATTCTACCCATAGTCCTAAACTCTTCAGGTGACCCTTGAAAATCTTAGCCGGGAGGGTCTTAGTAAACAGATCAGCAACATTGTCCTCAGACACTATTTGTCTGGCAATAACGTCTCCACTTAACACAATCTTTATGATGAGATGATATTTGCGCTCAATATGTTTTATGCGCTTATGGCTTCTAGGTTCTTTGGAATTAGCTACTGTCCCACAATTATCGCAATACAAAGTGATTGGAAGTCGCATTTCTGGAACAACTTCTAAATCATTTAGGAACTTCCTAAGCCATACTGCTTCCTTGGCTGCTTCACAAGCTGCAACATATTCTGCTTCCATTGTGGAGTCTACAATGCAGCTCTGCTTAATACTTCTCTATACTAGTGCTCCTTCATTTAGAGTGAACACCAATCCCAAAGTAGATCTCCTAGAGTCTATATCGGTCTGAAAATTGGAGTCAATATATCTCGTAAGAATCAAATCCTCATTTCCATATACAAGCACGTAGTTCCTTGTTCTCCTAAGATACTTGAGGATATTCTTAACAACAATCCAATGTTCATAACCAGGATTGGACTGATACCTACTGACAATCCCTACTATAAAGCATATGTCTGGACGAGTACATAGCATTGCATACATCAGACTTTCGACTGCTGATGCATAAGGAACCGGTCTCATATCCTTAACTTCTTGAGGTGTCTTTACGACATTGTGTCCTTTGACAAATGTATTCCATTCTTGAAAGGTAAAAGACCTCTTTTGGAATCTTGTATCTTAAACCTAGACAACACCATGTCTATATAAGATGTTTGAGACATGGCTAGCATTATGTTCTTTCGGTTTTGAACTATTTGAATCCCAAGAAGATACTGCGCCTCTCCCAAATATTTCATCTAAAATTTGGTTGCTAGCCAATTTTTAATGTCAGTTAGGTATCCTACATTATTTCGAGAAAGTAGGATATCATCTACATACAAAACTAGAAATGTTACAGTGGAGTTAATGGTCTTTTTGTATACACACGGTTTATAACATTCTATTTAAAGCCATAAGAATTGATCGAAGTATCAAATCTTATATTCCAGGATCTGGATGTCTGTTTCAATCCATAAATAGATCTCTTCAGTTTGCAAACCTTTTGCTCTTGACCCTGTTTAATGAACCCTTCTGGTTGAATCATATAAATACTCTCCTCAAGATCTCCATTTAGAAAGGCAGTCTTGACATCCATTTGCCAAGTTTCATAATTATAAAAAGTGACAAAGGACAAGAGTATTCTGATTGATTTGATCATAGAAACAGGTGAGAAGGTTTCTTTATCGGTTTGTACCTTCCCTGTTTGGTCTCTTTTATGCTTGTAGATCTACTTACAACCGATAAGTCTTACCTCATCAGGTTTATCTATAAGTTCCCAGACTAAATTAAACTACATAGACTTTATTTCAAGGCCCATGGCTTTGATCTGCTGATCTCGATCAACATCATCCATTGCATGTTTATATGTTAATGGATCTTCTAAGCCATCATCAAGTATGTTGACTTTGGTTTCAATTAAACCCATATAGTGGTCAGGCTGTCTCACAACCCTCCCACTACATCGAGGCTCTCTTAACTCTTGAATAAGATGTGATGGACCAGAGGTCCTTGATTTATCTACAACTTTTGTTGATGAGCAAGGTTGATAAACAACTTTTGTTGATTCGTCTGTAGCATTATTTGAAATCTCTTCCAATACTATTTTACTATAGGTTTTATGATCTCGAATGTGGTTTTCCCCTAGGAATATGG
The DNA here is from genome assembly GCF_009727055.1 of Benincasa hispida. Lineage (NCBI taxonomy): Eukaryota > Viridiplantae > Streptophyta > Magnoliopsida > Cucurbitales > Cucurbitaceae > Benincasa > Benincasa hispida. The sequence continues at coordinate 68,753,442 of NC_052359.1, read as the reverse complement.
CATTTTTCGATACAATTACCTTATCATCCTGAGGATCATAAAACTGACCACTTCTCGTTCCTTTGGGGTAACCTACAAACAGACATAAGTTTGAACGATGTTCCAATTTCTTAGGATTTTGCACTAACACGTGTGTCGGACAACCCCAGATTAGAAATGACCTAAACTAACTTTACGTCCTGTCCATAACTCATAAGGTGTTTCTGAAACACTTTTAGAGTGAACGTTATTCAAAATGTAAGTTGTAGTCTCTACTACATACCCCCAGCACGAGTTAGGTAACCGAGCATAACTCATCATGGACCGAATCATGTCTAACAAGGTTCTGTTTCTCCGTTCAGATACACCATTCTGCTAAGGCATTCCTAGTGCAGAGAGTTGTGACTGAATCTCGTGTTCTATCATATAGTCCTAGAATTTCAAGTCCAAATACTCATCACTTAATATATTTACCTATTTGATTCTCAACCTCGGTCTTAAATTCTTTGAACTTTTCAAGAGCTTCAGACTTAAAATCAATTAGGTAAATGTAACTGTATTTAGAATAATCATCTATAAAGCTAATGAAATATTCATAACCTTCCCGTGCTTTAACACTCATCAGTCTACAAAGGTCCGAAGGCATGAGCTCTAAGGTTTCTTTCGCTCGATGACCTTTTCCAGAAAAAGATCTTTTTGTCATTTTTTTTCTTTGAGACATGACCCACATAGAGGTAAAGAGACATATTCTAACTTGGTTAGAAGTCCACTTTTAGCTAGTCTCTCAATCCTATTGAGATTAATCCTATTGTCATTTAAACATTTCTGTGTTATATACAACTTCAACTTTAGATAGTTTTAACTTATTTAAATTACTTTCTAAGTTTGCAGAACAGATTTGTATACCTCTTTTTGTAATGAACACTTCATGAAGAAAAAATTTTACTTTGTACAAATCTTCCAACAAACAAGAAATAGATATCAAATTTCTTTTACAAGAAGGTACATAAATAACATTTTCTAAATGCATACATCTATTTCCAAAAGTTAACTTAATAGCTCCCACTTCTTTTGTTGAGATACACTCCCCTGATCCAACCCGAAGAGTAATCTCATCTTCTTCAAGCTGCCTCCAGGAGCTAGTTTCCTAAGATGAAAAACAAACATGATTAGTGGCCCCTAAATCAAATATCCAAGTACAATCTTCATTCTCCACTATACATTTTTTAATAACCAATAAATCTAATTTACCTTGTCTTTCTTTTTCAGCTTTCTTCTCGGTAAGATATTTAGGATAATTTCTTTTCCAATGCCCATTTTCGTTGCAATGGAAACGTTTTTCTCTGGCAACTTCCTTTTTGCCTTTCTGTGCAGCTGGAGCCTTCCCCTTCTCAGTTTTCTTCTTCTTCTTTTGAATACCTTTATTCTAAGAGAAAGAAGGGCCAAATTTACTCCCAAAAGACGAATGTTTCTAGGGTTTCCTCTTTGAAGTAGAAGCAATATTTGCTTCTGCCTCTAAACCTTTATTTTTCAATAAAGATTCATAAATCTGGAGTTTGTTGAGAATAGTCGTCAAGTTATACTGAATCTTATTCATCATGGCATTCATTTTGAATTGAAAAAAGCTCTTCGGAAGAGATTGCATGATGAATCCAACTTGACTCTTCTCATTCATGACGGCTCCATTCACTTCTACAATATTAAAGTGAACCATCATGTTCAAAACATGTTCCCTTATGGAGGTTTCTTCCTTCATTCTGTAGTCGTAAACGAATTTAATTGCATCATGCATGACAGATGTGGACGTTGTCAAAAAAAGGCCCTACAAAGTCCATGATCTCTCTTGCAGTAGCTAACCTCTCGTGTTTCTTAGACAGTACATCAGATATACTGGCTAAAATATAAACTCGAGCCTTTTCATTTTCTTTGACCCATCTGTCATATGCATCCTGAACTGTTCGATTTGCGTTGGGACTAGGGGATGGAGGACACTCCTTTGTTAAAATGAATCGGAGATCATCTATTACTAGTATCGTGTTTATATTCGATTTCCAAGTTCCATAATCATTGTCGTTAATTTTTTCAGAAGCTAGCAATTGTATAATGGATGTTGACATCGCTGAAAAAGTAAACAAATTGTTAGAGAAATGAATTAGCTTTTTTAATCCAATTTATTTAGTAAAAATAATGTACCCATTCTCATTATTCTTTTGCTACGATACTTCAGTGAGTCGAAATAGCCCCCACTGAAGGGCAGTTGACTACTCCTTCACTAAATCAAGACATTCTTGACTAAATACTAATATCAGAATAACTCTTATCCTTATAGTACTTCATTACCGTTTATTTGGTCAAGATTTTTACAAACACTTAGTAAGTCTTGTAAGTGTATACCCGCCACTTTTGAATTACAGAGATCGAAATCAAACAAGCTCTCGAAGGAAAAACACTTGTTTGAAAAGGGACCTAAGTAACCTTATCCATTTTTGGAGTTCACGGTGTTCCAAATCCTATGTTACAACCCTCCGAAGGGATCGCCGTCACTAAACGACTAGCAAAGGGTCGCATAAAGTCAACCAGCAGGCACAACATAGGAATCTCACGGTATGACCTAATAGAAGAGACCGTAGGACGTGTTGACACACACCCTTCACCCACCTACTATGAACTACTTCCCCTATTCACCATGTCATTGACCCATGCAAACACTTTCTGAAGGGAGGTTGTCGCTAATAGTGTGAACTCTTAGGGACGTGAGAGCTAGAAATAATATATCTCACATACTATTAATCTCCCACTGAAATGTTCTATTTTATAAAAGATTGGGTATTCACTTGGTTATTAACCAGCTAATATTTTACAACCTAAGTCTAGGTGATTTTTCCTAGTATAACTCTTATACCGGGATTAACCTATGATGTGTAGGTGATAAACCAATTTTATTACCTTACACCACTCATGCATGCTCATAAAACTAGGGTTATCGACTTAAACGTCTGTTTGATCTCTAGGTAGGAGATGTTCCATAAATTATCAACTTAAGTACCCCCAACTTTAGACAAGATCTCCCCAGGTAAGTAAACAACTCTTATTTTACAAGTATGGACCTTTTCTAACTCTTAAAAAGGTGATTGAATTGCATCGGTTGACCTTAAGTGGAGCATGCATCTTATCTTTGTTTTAGATTTTAAAAGTCTAGGTTATTTTATAAAAATTATAAAATATATTATTACATTTATAACCTTAGAACATTCATCTATAACATGCTTCCTTAAACAAACATGCTTTAATATAACACTTATAACATATAACAAATGCATGCCACATGCTTATCCTATGGTGAGGTTTTTTAAAAATTATATGGAATACTTTATGCACACATAATCAAATAATATTATACATCAAATGCATAATAAGTAAACAACACTAAAGTGGACCGGTTTTGACATTAAAAGCAAACAAAGAACTAAATTACTACACAAATCATCAAGTACCTCCCTCGAACCGGCTTCAAACACTTTAAACTGACCAGAACCGGCCAAAAAACCACTCGAACCTGCTTGAAAACACCAAAACAAGGTTGAACCGATCAAACCAGCTCAACCAGGTCAACTTGACCGGTCCAGACCATCTGGACCGGCTGGTCAATGCACGCTGGCATGGTCAACGGGTGGGAGTGCATGAGTAAGAGCTTCAGGCAGGTTAGGTTGATAATGGATGACATGTGCACGAGGCGCTGATGGAACCAGGTCGCATGGTCAGGGTTCCTAATGGGTTGGATGCTTGTGCGAGGGGAACGCCACCTAACCGTGTCGGGGTGGCGTTGTGGGTCGGGTCTAGGAGGCAAACTCAGGTCTGGAAGCTAACTGCCGAGTCTGTGAGCCAATTTTCTCCAAAAATGAAGCTGCCTCTTTCTCGAAAACGAACAATTACAGCCTAAAAATGAATCTAATGACTCTAGCAACTTTACAGACCCTTTGCCACGCATTAAAGCTCATGTACATGTAAGCAGTTACTAATTTAAAAAAGAAACTAAATGAAAACTAATGCCAATACTTTAATGTATCCACTTTAGTCAACCAAACATTCATCACATGGACAACACCCACCAAAATTCAATAGAACATTATAAGCATGCTCTAATACCATTTGATGGAACATAAAAAACGTATGCACAGTGGAAATGATGAAATCGACAATGTTCTAATTGCTATAAAAACAAGAATAAGCATGCAAATGGATAGAAAATACAACCTTTGAAGACTCCACCGCAAGCTTCCTCTCCTGTACACGAATGACACCACCAACGATAAATCCCCACTATTCTCCAATTGAAGAACACAATCGTGGGACCGTTTTATTAGTGAAAAAAGGGAATTTCACTATCGAAAGCATGAGAGAAAAGGAGAGTTGAGGTGGAAGAGTTTAGGTCAAAATTCGTGGAAGCATTAGTCTTGCAAATTTAAAAAACAAAGCCTTTTGTAGAGAAAACACATGAAAAATCCCATTTTGCATGTCTTCTACCTCAAACTCTACTAGCATGTGATCTCTAGGTGTCAAGCTTGAGAAATGTCACTTCAAAGTCCACTTAGTTAGTGGGAAAAATCTAAAAAATGGATTTTTCCACTAACTAATTTTTATTAAAAAATGAAATAAAATTTTCAAAGTTTGGAAATTATTTAATTAAAACAGTTTCAATTAAATAAAAATAAACACATTTAATATCACATATTAAAATATCTTTGACACCTAGCTTTGATTAATCACATTAATCAAGTTGTGGAAAACACCTTCATGCTAACGATCAAATATACTATAAAAAATAATTAATTAATAAATTAGTTATTTAATTGTAAATTATATCTTATATAAAATACAATTTTTCCTTAAGAGTGAATTTGAACATTTCAAATTCTCACTTCACTTAGTTCTTCAATTTTGTCTGTATTGAGCAAGCAAGGAGACCCAGATGGACCTACAGATCATGGGCTCTAACAATCTTAGACTAACCGGTCAAACTGTTTAACCTAGTTAATCAACGTTTGTTAACTAACAAGACTGTCCACTATAGCCTGTAGTTCCACTCCCCTCACTGTAGATATATTATGTGTCCATTTGCTATAACCGACATCAATAAGTTGATCCATCACAGGTTGTTCGTAACCTTAGCTAGGTCAAACATTAAAATACCCTTGAGTTACATCTTTTCTACTTAACCACTATCCCTCTAATAAACAATTTATTTAGGATCATAATCACTAAATTCATTCCCTCTTAAACAAACGAGAGGATGGGGCCCCTTGTTTAAGACCTGAGATGCACCCTTAAGGGAACAACTTTTCTACTACCCCTAAAATGAGTAAGAATTAATTCCATCTTGCAAATTCTATATCCCCAGCAATCTACCTAATCTTATACCTGAAATAGGAGGCATTTTGAGCAGCGACGCTGGACTTACCCTCACCTATGTAGATAAAGGGAAAATCACGAATAAACAGGAGTTTATAGACAGCTTAGGATTCAGATCAAGTTATCTAGGTCATCAAAAAGTGAAATTAATCAATGTTAACAGTAAATAATGTTAATACATAACAGTGATTATTTTGTGGTCTGTCTTACACAATCTCATTGTGTAGAACACCCCTGCTCATATGTCTCTACATGAACGAACTATCACATCGTTTATGACACTTTCAACATTTGTAACAATCATAAAGTGGGTCATATTCAATAGTATCTCCAAAAATAGGTACCCAACCTAATTCAAGTACTATAGATGATATATTCTATTTTACTCGAACTTGATCAAGTTTATGTCTCCACATAAAGTCCAAGTATTCATGACAATAGCCAAAGGTTTGTAGTTTATTGGATTTAGAGTTATTAAAAAATCAACAACACTTGTCTGAATAACTTCATATATGTTTACTATTTACAAAACTACGAGTTTTAGGACATACAACCCAACATGAACGAATCAGGATCACTTCATTTGTAGCACTTTACAACAAAATGTAACAACTACAGAATGGACCGCATCTGATGGTGTTACCAAAATAAGGCACCCAACCTTATTCGTATACTATTAATCATTTTGACTATTTACTCGAACCTGATCCATTTTTATGTCTTCACAAAAAGTTCAAGTATTCATCAAAGGTATGTTGTTGAGGAACCCTCTTCTTAAATTTTTGTTTAAGCATGCTTTCATAACTCAAATTAAATGAAATTAGAGTGCTTATTGATTTTGTTTGCTTTCGTTGCATGTTAGGTTATCCTTACAATTGGTATTAGAGCGTTAATTTGAGTTTTGGTGGGTGTTTTTCATAAGTTGTATGAAAATGATGAACGGATATGGTTTTCTGAGTTTTGGCATTGTTTTCTCTTCAATTATATTGTAATTCTTGTAATTAGCTCTTGTTTGATGGACTTTAATATGTGTTTAAGTGTTTGTAATTCAATTTGTGTAAATAGAGTTGCAATTAGGATGTAACTAAAGAAAGAAGTGAAGAAGGTTGAGCAGTAGGAAGTAGATTTTCAGCCACTGCCCAATACTCGATGTTCAATGCCCCATATTCGATGGTATTTAATGAAATACTCGATGCACGATGCCATACTCGATGAGAAACTCGATAGTATTTTGTGAAATACTCGATGCATGATACCATATTCGATAGTACTCAATGGAATACTTGATGGTATTTAGTGGAATACTCGATGCACGATGGTACTCCATGCTTGAGGGCATACCCAATGCTCGATGGCATACTCGATGTTTGATGGTACTCAATGGTTTTTGCCCAATTCAGCCCAATTTTGAGCACTAGAGGTCCAATTCAAGAGGTTCGAGTCCGGTTCAAGGCGGTCCAAGCGATCCATAAGTGTTTTGGAACCAGTTTTTGCTTAATTTTGTAATAATTAGGCCTTTATTTGCTTGAAAATGCCAAAACTAAGACCATATCAATCTGTGTTTAATTATTTATGCATGTGATGTATGTTATAATTAAATAAATCTTGTATATGCATAAAATATGTCATGTAGATTTAAAATCCCACCATAGGAAGCATGTTACATGCATTAAAAGTATGTTATAAAGTGTTATAATTTATAGTATGCATGTATAGGGTTTCAAATGTTTTAATATAAATGTTATATTAAATGTTAAATGCCATTGATGTATGTTAATGGATGCTTAGCATGTCTAAAATTTTGTAAGTTGTTATAAAATTGGGTTAGACATTTAAAATCCATAACAAAGATAAGTTGCATGCTCACGTGGGTTAACCACCTATTTTAATAGTTAAAATAGGTTGATATCTTTTAAAATATGGTTACAAACTAATCTGGTATACAATCCTATGTAAGGTTGGGGGTATTTAACTTGACGGTGTACGAAATACCTCTTACTTGTGGATTATGGTCGAATAATTGAGCGTTGTTAACCAGATTTATGAGAAATACGTGAGCAGTGTGAGGTTTTAAAACTGGTTTATCACCTAGAAATTGTAGGTTAAATCCAAATATAAATATTATACTTGGATAAACACTTAGACATAGGTTGTTTAATTAGCCAGAACAAACTTGAGTAAAAATATACCAAAACAAATATTAGGACACTTCAGTGGAAGTTTAATGGCATATATGATATGTTATTAGAACACTTCAATGGGAATTTAAGAATGCTTCAGTGAAAGATTAATAACATATATGATATGTTATTTTCAACTCTCGCATCCATAAGAGTTCACATCGAGATTCATGCTTTGCTTTGTCTCGATTATACCTCGCCTGTTCCATATGAAAAGTATTGGCATGAATCTAGAACTAGGTGAATAGGGGAAGCTGTTCACAATGAAAACAAAAGTGATGTTTTGATTTTAAATCTCACATCCTAAGATGTTCACACTGTGAGATTCGTGCAATGCTTCGTGTCGATTATACCTCGATTTCTCCATGTAGAGAATGTGTGTGCATGTGATCAAGATCAAGGAGAATGAAGGGAAGTTGCTCAATGTAAAATCAAATATATGATATATTGATTTCAACTCTCGAGTCCCTAGAAAGTTCACACTGTAAGGTCCATACAATGCTTCGTGTTGATTATACCTCTATTGCTCCATTCGGAAAGTGTTTGTATAGGCCAAGATCAAGGTGAATGGGGGAAGTAGTTCATAGTAAATGGGTGAAGGATATGTGTCAATGTGTCCTGTGATCTCTTCCGTTTGGTTGGATCGTGAGATTCTTATGTTGCACCTGCTTCTCGTCTTTATGTCGGCCTTGCTAGTCGTTTAATGATAACTATCCCCTCGGAGGGTTGTAACATAGGATTCAAAATAATCAAACTCCATAAATGGATAGGATTTCTTAGGTCGTTTTCCAACCTTGACTTTCCAATTCGATAGCATCGTTGGGGCCAATCTTTGAGGTCTGAAAATGGAGGGTTACACTTACGGAATTACTAAAGTGTTTGTAAGTTCTAACCAAAAAATGGTACCTAAATGACAATCAGAATATGAGTTATTCTAGAGATAGTATTTAGTCAAGAATTTCTTACTTTAGTGGAGGAGAATTTGACTATCCCTCGATAGCACTTATTCTTACTCAATATAGTATCGTTGCAAAAATGATAATCCCGTACAAACAAGAGTTCATAGCTAGCCTAGGATTAAGATCGAGTTAACCTAGGTTACTTTATAAATGAAATGGTCAATTTTAACAGTAAACAGTCATTACAAAGAAAAGTGACTATTTTGTTGTCCAGTTTATATGCAAACTCATTGCATAGGATGCCCCCACTCACATGTCTCTACATGAATGATCTGTGAATCACATCATTTGTATTACTACAAAATGGGCCGCATCCAATAGTGTTACCAGGATGAGATACCCAATTTCATCCATATACTTATTAGACCATTTAGGCTATATACTATTAACATGATCCTGTTTATGTCACCACATAAAGTTAAAGTATTCACACTATAGCCATGGATATGTTTATTGGATTTTCATAATAGAATGCAAAATCAACAATTTTATTGAATAAATTACTCAATAATATTTTATTGATAAATAAAATGTTTAACACTAACTATGAGTTCTAAGGTATTCCCAACAATCTCCCACTTAAACTAAAACTCCAGTGAAAACAAATATATATAATATAATGTTGAGAAACATAAAGGGAAAATACAATAAACTAGGGCATCTTTAATACCATAGATATTCTCCCACTTGCCCTAGATTACATCGCTCGGAGTCCTAGTCAAAGCAAGTGGCCCTCGAACACTTTAGCTGAGAGGGCCTTTGTAAATGGATCAACAAGGTTGTCTTCAGAGGCTATCTTTGTGACGATCATATCTCCTTAGTGTACTATCATCAGACATCTCCTTAGTGTACTATCTCTCTGATGAGATGGTACTTTCTCTCAATATGTTTTCCACGTTTGTGACTCCCTAGTTCTTTCGAGTTGGCAACAACACCACTATTGTCATGATACAGTGTGATAGTAGGTGCATCTAGAACTACTTCCAAATCAGCCAAGAATTTGCGTAGCCATACTCCTTCTTTAGCAGCTTCACATGCAGCCACGTATTCTACTTCCATTGTGGAGTCAGCAATACAAGTTTACTTAATGCTTCTCCAAACTATAGCTCCTCCATTGAGAGTGAAAACTTGTCCTGAAGTAAATTTCCATGAATCTATGTCAGTCTGGAAATCAGATGCAGTATATCCTATGAGGATCAAATCCTCAAGTCCATATACAAGCATATAGTCCCTCGTTCTTCTTAGATACTTGATGATATTTTTTATAGCAGTCCAATGATTGCGTCCTGGATTGGATTGGAACCTGCTGACAATTCCAACTGCAAAGCATATGTCAGGGTGTGTATATAACATTGTGTACATCAAACTCCCAACTGCAGATGCGTATGGAACTCTTGTCATTTCCTCAACATCTTGAGGTGTGTTAGGACACTATTTCTTTGACAAATGAATTCCATGTCTAAAAGATAACATACCTCTTTTGGAATTTTTCATATTATATTTTGACAACATCTTGTCAATATAAGATGCCTGAGATAGTGCTAGAGTTCTATTCTTTCGATTCCGAAAGACCTGTATTCCTAGAACGTATGGAGTATCACCCAAATCTTTCATTTGGAATTGTGTTGCTAACCATCTCTTTATGTCAGCAAGAAAGGTTGTCTCATTCCCAATGAGCAAGATATCATCAACATAAAGAACTAAGAATGCTACAGTTTTGTTGGCTATCTTCTTGTATACACAAGGTTCATCAACATCCTGTTCAAAGGCATAAGATTTTATCACAATATCAAACCTTATATTCCAAGATCTTGAAGCTTGTTTTAATCCATAAATGGATCGTTTAAGCTTACAAACTTTATGTTCCTGTCCTTTTTCGATGAACCCTTCTAGTTGAGACATAAAAATACTTTCATCAAGATAGCCATTTAAAAAAGTTGTCTTGACATCCATTTGCCATATTTCATAGTCATAATATGTAACAATGGAAAGAAGTATTCAAATTGACTTTATCATGGCAATAGGAGAAAAAGTTTCTTCATAATTAACCCCTTCTCTTTGGGTAAAACCTTTTGCTATGAGTCTGGCTTTATAAGTTTGCACCTTGCCAGTTTGGTCTCGTTTCCTCTTGTAGATCCATTTGCAACCTATAGGTGTAACCCCATGCGGTTAATCTACAAGTTCTCAAATAGAGTTGAAGTACATAGACACCATTTTAACATCCATGGCTTTTATCCACTGTTCTTTGTCAACATCTTCCATTGCCTTTTTAAAGATTAATGGATCCTCTAAACCATCATCCTGTATGATGTTTTGAGTTTCTATTAAACCCATATAGCGTTTAGGTTGTTAAATAATCCTCCCACTACGTCGAGGCATCCTCAACTCTTGGGATGGATGTGACGGGATAACAACAGTTGTTGATGGACCAGCTTGATCAACACCTCTTGTTGATATTTCTGTAGCAACTTTGGTCATTTCTTGTAATATTAGTTTACTGCGAGGTAGATGATTTTTTTACATGAACTTCTTCCAAGAATGTAGCGTTTGTGGATACAAATATTTTGTCTTCTTGAAGATCATAAAACAATCCTCTTTTTGTTTCGTTGGGGTATCCTACAAAAAGGCATAATTTCGAACGTGTTTCCAATTTCTTAGGGTTTTGTACCAACACATGTGTTAGACAATCCAAGATACGGAAATGACATGTGTTAGTTTTTCAAGGAATGGCATTAAGAATAAATAATACAGTCTGTACTGCATACCCCTAAAAGGTTTGAGGTAACTGAGCATAACTCATCATTGATCGGACCATGTCTAACAATGTTCGATTTCTCCTTTCTGCAACACTGTTTTGTTGTGGTGTTCTATGTGTTGTGAGTTGGGACTGAATTCTACGATCTATTAGATAGTTCTGGAATTGTAAATCCGTATACTCTCCACCTCGATCAGATCGAAATATTTTAATTCTTTTACTTAACAAATTTTCTGTCTCAGTCTTAAATTCTTTGAACTTTTCAAGAGTTTCAAACTTATGACTGATTAAGTAAATGTAGCCATATCTAGAGTAATCATTAATAAAACTGACAAAATACTGATAGTTTCCTCGTGCTCTTACATTCATCGGACCACATAGGTCTGAATGTATAAGTTCGAGAGGCTCTTTGGCACTAAGACCTTTGTCAGAAATATATCTTTTAGTCATTTTTCCCTCAAGACACGATTCACATGGAGGTAAAGAACCATCTTCTAACTTATTTAGAAGATCGTTTTTTACTAATCTCTCAATCCTGTTGAGATTAATGTGGCCAAGTCTGAGGTGCCAAAGATATGCGTTAGGAGAAATTTTCCATTTCTTATTTCCATTTCTTATTTTCCGTTTCCCTCAAGACACAATTCACATAGTTATATACTATTAACTTGATCTTGTTTATGTCACTACATAAAGTTAAAGTATTCACACTATAGTCATGGATATATTTATTAGATTTTCATAATAGATTGCAAAATCAACAACTTTATTGAATAAATTACTCAATAATATTTTATTGATAAATAGAACGTTTAACACGAACTGCGAGTTTTAGGACATTCTCAACAACATCAAGATTCATGCTTCACTTTGTGTCGATTATACCTCGACTACTCCATTCGGATTGCATGAATCAAGATCAAGGTGAATAAGGGAAAGTTATTCATTGGAAAATCAAATATGTGATATATTAATTACAACTCTCACGTCCCTAGGAAGTTCACACCATGAGGTCCATACAATGCTTCGTGTCGATTATATCTCGATGCTCTATTCAGAAAGTGTTTGTATGGGTTAATATCAAGGTGAATGGGGGAAGTAGTTCATAGTAAGTGGGTGAAGGATATGTGTCAACATGTCCTACAGTCTCTTCCGTTGGTTTGGACTGTGAGATTCCTATGTTGCACCTGTTGGTTAGCTTTACGTAGCCTTGCTAGTCGTTTACAATGGCTATCCCCTCGGAGGGTTCTAAAATGGGATTCGGAACAACTCAAACACCAAAAACAGATATGATTTCTTAGGTCGTTACCAACTTTGACTCTTCAATTCGGTAGCATCGTTAGGGCCATTAATCTCTGAGATCTAAAAATGGAGGGTTACACTTACATAATTACTAAGTTTTAGTAAGTTCTTGACCAAAAATGTTAGCTAAACGACTATCGGAATATGAGTTATTCTGGAGATAATATTTAGTCAATAATGTCTTGCTTTAGTGAAGAAGTATTTGACTGCCCCTCGATAGCACTTATTCTGACTCACTATAGTATCGTTGCAAATAAAATAACGAAATTTAGGTACATTATTACTTTGCTAAAATTTGATTGGGTTTAGAAGCAATTCACTAATTAGAAATGGTTTATAATTTCAGCATGTTGAATTCTTTAATTTACTCGTTTCCTACAATTTTAACGGTAAATTAACATGGAAATCGAATATATTAGCAGTTGATGATTTAGCTATGTTTTAACAGAGGAATGTCCTCTGTCTCCCAATTCTGCTACTTACCATAAAGCACAACAAAGTAAATATAATTTACTTTTCATTGAGACGTGCTTGGTGAAAAATGATAAGTTAACCTGGATAATGGATTCAGAATCCACTAATCATATCTGTACTTTTACTCAGGAAACTAGTTCCTAAAGACAACTTACAGAAGAAGAAACAAATATTAAGGTAGGGACCAAGGAGGTTGTTTCGACTAAAGTAGTGGGAGATATAAATTTATTAGAGACAGACACATTTTACTTGAAAATGTTTATTACATTCCTTTTATGAAAAGGAATTTAATTTCTCTCTCGTGTTTGCTATAACAAAATTACAAAGTTTCTTTTGAATATAATGAAATGTTCATTATCTCAAAAGGTAATATAGTATGTTCTGCAAATCTAGAAAATAACTTATAGGTGTTAAAACCGACTGATGTAAAAGTCGTTTCGAATATAAAGATGTTTAAAACAACTGACACTCATCATAAGAAAAGGAAAATTTCTAAAAATGCCTACCTTTGGCACCTAAGACTAGGTCACATTAATCTCAATAGGATTTGGAGATTTGTTAAGAGTGAACTTCTAAATCAGTTAGAAGATAGCTCTTTACTGCCATGTGAATCTTGTCTTGAGGGTAAGATAACCAAAAGATCTTTTACTGGAAAAGGTCTTAGAGCTAAAGAACCCTTAGAGCTAGTATATTCAAAACTTTATGGTTCGATGAATGTTAAAGGCAGAGGAGGGTATGAATATTTCATCAGCTTCATCGATTATTATTCAAGGTATGGCTACATTATTATTGCATCATATGTCTGATACACTTGAAAAGTTCAAGGAAAATAAGATGGAGATTGAGGGCCAATTAGGTAAAAATATTAGAACGCTTCGATCAGATTGAGGTGGTGAGTACGTAGACTTAAAATTCCATGACTGTTTGATATAACACGGAATTCAGTCACAACTCATAACACTTTGCACACCTCAACAAAATGGTCTTGCAGAAAGGAGAAATACAACCCTATTGGACATGGTTTGTTTTATGATGAGTTATGTCCTAAAACTCGCAGTCTATAATATTAAACGTATTCTATTATCAATAAAGAAGTTATTGACGCTTATTCAATAAAACTATTATTGAATATGTGAATTGTACTTGTAAAGTCTAAATCAAATAAACTAAAGATCCATTGCTATTATTTGAATACATGAACTTTATATGGAGATATGAGAGTGGATCAAGTTCAGTAAATAGCCAAAATTGTCTATAGTATATGAGTAAGGTTGGGTACCTTATTCTGGTAATACTATTGGATGCGGCCCACTCTGTAATTATTACAATTTATTGTAAAGTGCTACAAACGAAGTGATCCTGATTCCTTCATGGATTGACATGAGGAGCGGAGGCGTCCTATGCAATGAGTTTGCATAAGATCGGACAAAGAATTAAGTCACTCTTACTTTATAACGTTGTTTACTGTTTAAGACTGACTATTTCAAAGCGATGACTTAGGTAACTTGACCTTAATTCTGAGCTAACTATGATTTTCTGTTTATTTAGGATTATCCTTAGATTTGCATGGAGGAGGGTTAGCTCAATAGCACCGACTCAATAAGCCTCTCATTTCAGGGATAAGACCAAGTAGATAGTTGGGAACATAGGGTGCAAGATAAGATTCACTCTTACCCACTTTTAAGGATAGTAGAGAGGTGTTCCCTTAAGTGCTGACTCCGGGTCTTGAACAACCTATGAAGGGTTAACTTACTAATCATGGTTATATCGATTGGACATAATATATCGATTGTGAGGGGAGTGCAACTACTGGCTTTAGTGGAGTGGCTCGGTAATTAATGACGGTGGTTAATTGGGTTAAAAAAAGTTTAGCTGGTTAATCGCGGATCGTTGGAACCCATGATCTGTAGGTCCATGAGGTCCCCCTACTAGCTCATATCGGACTAAACCTTAGAACAGTGTGATGAACAAATTTGAAGTGTTCAAACTCGGTATTTGGAGCAAAACGTTAAATATATATGATATATTTAACCTAATATTTAGTTGTGAATTAACATAAAGAGAGAGAAAATAAGAAATATTTAAATAAGATTTAAATATCAAGATTATGAATAGAGATTCATATAAATTGGGATTAGTGTTGGATTTAATATTAAATTGAATTAATTAAGTTGTTTAATTATTTATTTAATATTAATTTAATTTTAAAATTGATTATTAGATAACTTTTGAAATTAAATGGATTTGGTCAAAATTGCATTAAAAGTCAAATTGTTGACTAGGTAAAAATGCAATGGAAGTTAAATTGTTGACTTTTGATTTCTGAAAGTCAAAAAGTGAACTTTTGACTTTGGACTTTGAGAGTGAAACTTTGACCGAGCTAGTGGAAAGATCCAACATTTGTGAGTAGAAAATGCCAACTTTTTCATGGCTAAGTGTTATCTTCATTTGAAGACACTTGTCCCACTAAATCCCACTTTTTGAGTTAGTGGATTTTTTAGTGTCAAATTCTCATACAATTCAAAGTTGCATGTTTGCATGTAATGGTCTTTAAAATGGAGTGTTTGATGCTTTTGAAGACTCTTGACCATAGTGGGTTTAGATGAGATTATGTGATAATCTCATCACTTTTTCTCTCAAAGCTTTAGCTTTTTCCTCTCTAAATTAGTCACTCACCAGATTCCACCATCCCGTTCTAACGTTGGAGAATAGTCAGGAAGACTCTTGTGGTGGTCTATAAACCATTCGTGAGGAGATTAAAGCTTGTTTGGGGAAGATTAAAAAACTACAGAGGTTGTATTCTTTTCCCCTTCTTTTCTTGTTTTATTGCATGCATGCTTATCTTTATAATTAATCTAATTAGAGTACTTTATATCCAATTTTCTTCCACTACTCATGTGTTCGTTCCATTATGTGCAAAATCCTAAGAAACTAGAACGCCGTTCAAAAGTATGCCTATTTATAGGCTACCCTAAAGAGACAAAAGGTGGTTATTTTTATGATCCTCAAGAAGATAAAGTATTTGTATCAAAAAATGCAACTTTACTAGAGGAAGACCACATCATGAATCATGAATCTCACAGTAGGCTAGTAATAGATGAAATGACCAGAGAAACGACAAATGTATCAATAAGAGTTGTAGATCAAGCAGGACCATCAACAAGAGTTGTTAATAAAACTATTATTCCACATCCTTCTCAAGAGTTGAGAGTGCCTCGACGTAGTGGGAGGGTTGTGCAACAGCCTGACCGGTTCATGGGTTTAACTGAAACTCAAGCCATCATACCTGATGATGGCTTAAAGGATCCATTAAATTTTAAACAATCAATGGAAGATGTGGATAAAGAATAGTAGGTTAAAGCCATGGATCTTGAAATGGAGTCAATGTACTTCAATTCAGTCTGGAATCTTATAGATCAACCAGAAAAGGTAAAACCCATCGGTTGTTAGTGGATCTACAAGAGAAAACGAGACCAAGCTAGAAAGGCATAGACCTACAAAGCTAGGCTTGTGGCAAAAGGGTTCACCCAAAGAGTGAGGGTGGACTATGAAGAAACCTTCTCTCTGATTGCTATGATAAAGTCTATTAGAATACTCTTGTCCATACCTGCATCTTATGATTATGAAATCTGGTAAATATGTCAAGACAACCTACCTAAATGGCTATCTTAAGCAGAGTATCTATATGTCTCAACCATAAGGATTTATTGAACGGGATCAAAAACAAAATGTTTGCAAACTTAATTGATCCATTTATGGATTGAAACAACCGTCTCGATCCTGGAATATAAGACTTGACACTGTGATCAAATCCTACGGCTTTGATCAAAATTTTAACGACCTTGTGTTTACAAGAAAATCGTTAACAAAATTTTCGCTTTTCTGGTTCTATATGTTGATGATGTTCTACTCATAGAAAATGAAGTAGAATTTTTGGTTGACGTCAAGAGATGGCTTGCTACACAATCCCAAATGAAAGAGTTGGATGAAGCACAATATGTTATTGGGATCCAAATAGTTCAGAACCGAAAGAATAGAACATTAGCAATCTTCCCTATTGGCATTAACCCTTAAAACTTGAGCTTCAAATTCTTCACGGACTGCTCGAAAACCTTTAATCTTCACCTCTGTCCCAGAATCACCCAAGAGCCTGACCTTCTTGAGGAATTCTTCAAATTTTAACTCGAATTCCTAAGAATTTCCTTTTGGCAACCCAGGGACAACAACTACACTCATCAACCTTTCAAATGGATCAGGGATTACTTCTTTTGCACAAGAGAATTGCTCGAACCAAGTTTATGAAATAAGCTTTCCCTTCTATACTTGAAACTGCATGGCTATTAAGTAAGCTTAGGCTGCCACCTATCCCACTAAGTGGGTTTAACTCCCATAATCTTGATAGTTAGCCCACTACAAACAGTGATTAAGCTGAAAGCTTCCTCTACTTACCAACACATGGGTACTCTTTCAAACACCTACCAACGCATAGGCCCTCAATCTCTCATAAAAGCAAGGCACACTCGGCGTATACTCTTACATTGCCAATGCATGCCTTAGAGCCTTTTTGCACCATTGCTTGGCCCCATGCCGATCATATAGCCTTCTTACATGCACACCCTTGCCTAGCCAACGCGCACTACAATCCCATCACTTAGGCACCTTCCCATACCACACATATCCATGCTCATCTAACCTCAACATGAGGCTTAGCCAACGCATAGCTCATGCCGAATGCATGGCACTACCTTCAGCCAACACTTAGCCACCTACTCCTTGCCTCACATCCAACATACGCACATCTTAACCTTAAGATGCTTAGGCTACCGCACACCTCAATAAGATCTTTAACGCATGAGGCCAACACACTTAGCTTTCCTTCTTATCAAAATTTCCTACTAAGTGCCTACAAACTTTGCTACCCGAAAGCTTCCATCTCAACACTTAGAACATTTTCCTCCGTCTTCAATCATTCTTAAGCTTCTTTCCTAAAAATATAATGTTAACTTACACTTAATCCTACTTTACATACTAATTAACATACTTAAGTAGGGAAAATTAGGTTTGGGGTTTACACATAAACCTCTAATTTCCATGGGATGACCATCTAGTGGATAATTGAACCCGCCCTACTATAGGTGAGATATAATAACAAACCTCTAGTGAAATCTCATAGGAGATCACTTACCTCAGATGAAGTCCCAAAGGAGATCACTAAACTCTAGTGAGTCCCAAAGGAAACACAAACCTCTGATGAAATCCCGATGGAGATCACTACCTCTGGTGAATCTCGAAGGAAACACAAACCTCTGGTGAATCTTGAAGGAAACAAAAACATCTAGTGAAATCCCGAAGGAGATTACCACCTCTTGAGAATCCTAAAGAAAACACAAACCTCTGGTGGGTATCTAATTATTGGTATGGAGTAACTATCACTATCATAAATAATATGCATCATAAACTAAAGTCCCACAATCATGCAAATGCATATCATCATGCTCAATGCTCTTCTAGAAAATCATATAAAAAAATTAAATCCATGCTTGCACTCTTAACATATTTCAAAACATAATTAAGATAAGCTTATTTTTCCTAATGCATCTTGATGCAAACAGTCTTAGAATCCTCAAAATTATACTTAAATTTATTGTCGGGCACAAAGGCGGTTCCAGTAGTAAGATTACTTACCTCAAATTGAAATTCCAAAATTAATCCAAGAAATCAACCTCCAACAAAAACTTGACTAATATCTCAAACGCTTTGTTTACACCAAGTTTATTCCAAACATCGCTCAAAGATTCAAATCAATTATGTGCTCCAATGCTCTGAAACTTGTTGAATGGTACACTAATGACTTTAAAAAACTAGAATCAATGCTCCAAATCAAATAAAAATCCGTCGAGCGGTGGTGACCGACGGAGCACAACAACGAACGACTACGAAATATGAAAGTAACAGAGATTTTTCTCTCTAATTGACCTCCCTTTTGAAAGAAGTGAATGGTTTAGAATGAAGTGGATGATTGTCTTTCTAGAGGAAGAATACTCCTAATCCTAAATTATTTGGGATTCCAAAACTTGAAGTAATAGATATATTAGATTTCCTTTTTGAATAAAACATTTTCTCTAATTAGGAAATCCATATTTTAATTAATTAGAAAATCCATCATCTAATTAATTTAAATTAAATCCAAATTTCTCTTATCAACTCATTTTAAATTACTTATCTTCTCTAATTTGGATCCAAACTCCAAAACTAAACGAGGATAAAATATAGAACCACAATGTCCCATTCTTAAATTTCAAATTCCTTTCAATTTCTAAAATCCTATTATTTTTCCTTTTCTTTATTTTTAAATCCTTATACAAAATAATCCAAAAATTCTAAATCTCTTATCATATTAATCTCAACCCGATTAACTTCTCCGATTAACTTAATTTTGGCTCCAAGCTAAATTTAAATAGAACATACAATCCAAAATTAAATCGAATTAAATTCCAATTCTTTACAAATATCTTTTAAATTAATTATCTTGCCTCCCAAATTAAATTTTTAGCCCCACTTTTGTTGGATTATAGAAAAAAATCTTAAAATTTTAAGAAAATCTTGAGAAAGTTTTAATTTTCTTTTGAAATTTATTATGTTAGTTCAGTTGAAATTTTTTAGTTTTGTGGTTTTGATTGCATACAATTGTATAGTTTCACATCTCAATGTCATTTACAACGAAAAATGAAGCTTTTTCATTGTGCTACTTTTTATATTCTCAATTTTCTCAAATTTTCAGCATTATTTTCAATACAAAATTTCATTATTAAAGAAATTATAATTTTGAAAACGATAAAAAAGAACCTATATTTATTTTTAACCTCATTTAAACTTTATCCATTAAATTTTCACATTATTTACCTCAAAATTGAATTCATGTGAATTTTTTCTTTTACCATTAAAAACTTTCATAGGGAGTTTGTCTCACCAACACGAGTTGTTGTTTAGTTGGTATAATATACCAACTCAATGTTTGGTCCACCAACTTTAAATGTAGGTGGAGTTGAGTTGGTATATTTTACCAACTCACCCCAATTGTCCCTTCTTTAAATATTTTCAGTGGCTCCACTCATTAGCCATTATTAGCGACTATTGCTGCCACACTCTTGGAACCAATATCAGGCTTCAACAACCACCTCTGGTGACAACTCCGTCAACCAACTTCGACGACCTATTTTGGATTCCGACAACCACCGCTGATGAAAACTCTGGTAACCCAACTCCAATGATCAATTTTGGGCTCCAGCAATCACCTCCAATAACAAACTTCGACAACCACCTTCGTAGGCTCAGAAAACCACCTCCGACTAAATGTTCGATGAAAATTACCTTCAATGACCACCTTCAAGTGAGCAACTCTGACAACCAACTCCAAGCTTTGACAACCACATCCGATGACAAAAACTCTGGCAACCAATTCAATACCACCTTCATGTGACCAACTTCAAGCCCCGATAGCCACCACCGACTACAAACTGCGATGAAAATATTCTTCCACGGTCAACTTCGATAACCACCTTCGCACGACCAACTTCGACGACCAACTTCGGGCTCTGGAAACCACCTTCAACAACAAACTCCAACTACCAACTCCAAGACCAACTTCATACGACTAACTTCAAGCTCCGATAACCACCTCCAACTACAAACTCTAGCGAAAATCATCTCTAACAATGAATTTCGACAACCACTTTTGACTATTATAAGATCGATATCTATTAAAGTATGTTTGGTTATATAAATAATAATATTTTGTATACATTAAGTACAGAAAACTTATTTTAAATGACAAAACTGATAAAAATATTTACAAATAATAGCAAAAATATCATAGTCTATTTGTGATAAACCGTGATAAACAACAATAGACTAATATCTGTGTCTTTCATGACATAGATAGACACAAAAACTAGTCTATCGCTGTCTATCGTGATTTATCATAGATAGACCGTGACATTTTACTATTATTTGTAAATATTTTAGTTTACGTTCCTATATTTGAAAACAACTCTTAAGTGTAATATTTATACGTAGAAATTTGTAAAATATATTTTTATTTAATCAAATTTATATACCAAATGAGTGTTAAGAATATTTGAAAAAGTATGTATGTAGTTGAATAGTATGTAACACATAACAAAAAATAATAATAATAAAATGGAGATTTTTTTCTAAAGCATTTTCTGGCCATAAGAAATAATGAAAATGGAGATTTGTTCTCTGATGATCCTCCAAATTTTGAGGAATTGAAAGTAAAATTGTTGAAGAAATTGGTGGTATTTCATTAGTTGTGAAGATGATGAGGGAGATTTAATTAAAAAAATCATGAAAAAGTAAAAATACAGAGCAATAATAGGAAGAAGAATAGTTAAAAAAAAAAAAAAAAAAAAAGCGATGATGAAATACATGGAGAAAACTTAGGAATCAAAAGTTTTGGTTTCTCTTAGTTTCTCATTTTGTTTAACTATATTCCTGCAAGAAATTAAGTGGGCGAATTATTGTTCATTACCCAAAAAAGGAAAGAAATATAGAAAAACATTAGAAATTAAAAAGAACAAAAATTTCAATTCATATTTTTCAACACAAAGATTAGTAGAATTTTTGAACAAAAACTTTTAAAACAAAAATAATTATCACAAAAGCATATTATTTAGAGTTAAAAAAAACTGTACCAGATATCTCAGACATATGAACTCCACAAATATATGAACTCAATATACATATGAACTCCAAATATCATATCTCAACTCAGTGTCCCAAACAGTCCCAAAATATTTTATTATACTTATAAAAACATCGATCGATTTGAATATTTTGTAAATATATCTATCAATATATATGTAAATTGAAATTCCGTGAACATCCATATCATATTTTAATCTCGGTTCATGGGCCATTTAAGAAACTTTTTCTACATTATACATCGTCATATTAAACTTGTAACATCAATATCAAATTTTAGATCATGACAAATGCGCGTATTTTTTAGTTTATTATTATTATTATTATTATTTTATTGAGGCCGTATCTCTTGGTTTATTAGGCTAAGAAAAATATTTATTTAGAAGAATATATTTTAGTGAGATTTGTCCATTAGTGTGACAATAATTGAGATGACGAGTCCAAATTGTTCTCATACAAAAAGTAAAATGTCATTGTTCCTAATTTTTTTCCCTTAAATTTCATCATCAATCTTCTTAACTTTTTTTATTCTTCTTCCTATTAATGCTCAGTATTTTTACTTTGTCATGAATTCTTTTAATTAAATCTCCATCATCCTCTTAGCCGCCCGTGGAATTCCAACTTCAATAATTTCACTTTTAATTCCTCCAAATTTGGAGGATCATCAGAGAATAAATCTCCATTTCTACATCTTACCAGAAAAAGTTCTGAAAAACATCCATTTTATGGTTGTTTTTTTTTTGTTACCTACTATTCAACTATATACATACTTTTCCAAATATTATTAACACTCATTTGATATGTAAATTCAATTAAACAAAAATATACACATATAAATATTACATTTAATGTAGATAAAATACTATTATTTATATAATCAACAACCCTACAACATACTTTAATGGTCATTAGTCTTATAATAGTTGAAAGTGATTGTTGAAATTGATTATCAGAGATAATTCTTGTTGGAGTTTGTACTTGAGGTGGTTGTCGGAGCCTGAAGTTGGTCGCATGAAGGTGGTATTGGAGTTGGTAGTGAGTTTATTGTGAAGGTTGTTTCTAGAGCCAGAAGTTGGTCGTCAAAGTTGGTTGCATGAAGATGGTTGTTGAAGTTGATCATCAAAGAAGATTTTTACCAGTGTTTGTAGTTGGGGGTTGTTGTCGAAGCTCAAAGTTGGTTGCATAAAAGTAGTATTGGAATTGGTTGATGGAGTTTTTGTCGTCGTTATGATTGTTGAAGTTCGAAGTTGGTTGATAGCTCTCAAAAAGAGCTATTATTCCTAGTTTAATTCGGGCTCATTATTGGATTTATGTGTTTATTTTACTATTTTATAGGTATTGAGAAACCAAGAGGTAGAATTGGCAATTTGGAGTCGATCAGGGTTAATTTGAAGCAATTTGGAGTTGATTTGAGCATTCGAACTTCAAAGTAGTTGAAAAGACCAAAATGACCCTACTAGAGCTTCACAACGCTCGTAATTTACCTAGGTCTGACACTCATGCAACGCTTGGAGGCAGTAGATTGTAATGCAGGGGAGCGTTGCAACGCTGGCCCGAGTATCGCAACGTTCCGGAGTTAGAACATCGCAACGTTTCAATGCCACACAACACTCCAACCCAACGCTATGGAAATAATGCATGCTACGAACTTTGACGGACGGAGTGCGAAGCGCGCATGCGAGATAGCGTTACCCCTAGCATTGAACTTCTACCTTGACACTCCCCTTCAGTTTTAGGTCAAAAGATGCTGAAAAATGTGTTGTTTTTCAATGGAGGCCGATGAGAGGCCTTGACCTCTTCCTTTTCCTTTATGTTTTCAATATCCTTAGATTAGTTTTTGTTTTATTTTCTGATTATTGGCATGTGTTGGAACATATCTCATTGGTTTGTCCATGAATCAAAGAGGTACTCCTTTCATTTAGTTTTTGAATTGAGAATTCTTCTAATTTGATGAGTTTTCTGTTAAACTTTGTGCTTTAAATTAGAATTGTGTTTTTCTTTAAATCTTGCATAATTTAGATTTTCTTTTGTGTGTTGGATTGTCATTCCTATCATGATCGCATATCTTAGCTAGTAAATTCAAGCTCGAACGCATCTTTGTAATCGTCCATGCTTCAAGTTTACCCTTGTAGCATCAATTAGATGAGCATGCTTAGATGTATAGGCTTGACCTTGAATCTTTGCATCGCATATGTAATCCAAATTAAAGAATAAATTGATTATTTGAACATGACTTTTCCTGACACTTAATCAACATAGTTGAATTCTAAATTTTAATGCATGTGTTTTTAGTTTTTTTATGGCCGCTAAGGACCCAATTGCATCTTGGAGCATGTAGGTTAGCTAGGGCAAAGTCTTTCCAGCCTTAATTGAAAATTAGGACGCTTGATTGGTTTTGAATTAATTGATTGTCAGTCTTTGTAGAGATTAGTTAATTCACATCAATTGGGTAGCTATGCATGTATAATTCGATAACATGATATTTTGGCAGAAACCAATGGTTTAAATTACATTGAATGACTACTTGATTCGAGAACTAGATGAATCCATTACTGTTTCATATATCCCTTGCAATTTCCTTTTCTTGCATGTTTTCAATTTTAAAACCAAAAACTAAAACCCCACTTTTACTGTTTTTCTACGGTCAAATCTATCCCAAAAAGAAATTAATTCTTCGCTTCTTTGTGGTTCGACCCCACACTTACCACTGTTGCTACATTTTAGTAGTAATAGGAATAGTTTAGTGATTTTAAAAATTTTCTTTTGATCAAGTTTGAAGCTTATTAACGACGTAAGTTTTGGGCCTGTCATTGGTTGTCGAGTTGCTCGCTCGAAGGTGGTCATCGAAGGTGATTTTCATCAGAGTTTATTGTCTGAGGTGGATGTAATAGCCTAAGAATGTGGTTGTCTGAGTTTATTATTGAGGGTGGTTGTGGGAACCCAAAATGGTCGTTCGAGTTGGGTCACTAAAGTTATCATCGGAGATGGTTATTGGAACCCAAGATTGGACATCAAAGTTAGTCAGTAGAGTTATCATCAGAGGTGGTTAACGAAACCTAGAGTTGGTTCTCGAAGTGTGGAAGCGATAATCACCAATAATGCTTGATGGGAGAATCCATTGAAAACATTGGGAGAAGAAAGAGTTGGAGTGAGTTGGTAAAATATACCAACTCAACTCCACCAACATTTAAAATTGATCGGCCAAACATTAAGACACTAAGCTGGTATATTATACCAACTCAACTCAACTCATGCTGATAAGTCAAATACCGCTTCGAATATTATTTAAGTGTGTTTTATCAAAATTTCATGAGAAACTCCATCGAGATTGTAATATTAATTAAGCAAGTTGTTGTTAGATACCTATTTTGATAAAAATGTTTTGTTTTTCTAAGTTTGTTAACGGTTTCTATTATTTCATCCCACATTCTAGATTGATTGTCATCTATGGTGGGGTATGTTATTGCCAGATTTCTGATTTCTAACATTTTCAATAATCAAAAGTTAAAAAACAGTGTAACGGGATCGTGAAGAAAAAACTTGGTCACACAGTTTCTTGGTCGTTCTAAAACGCTCAACTAATAAATATTGTGACAAAGATTTCTCGGTTATATTGACCAACTCAACACAACCAAAAATTTAATTGCATTAACCCGCCTATCAACCAAGAAACCTTCTTCTAAGAAACTCAACACAACCAAGAATTCTCTTGATCAAGATGTTAAGGAAGTATGTACCAGATCATACTTATGTGTTGTCTGAGGAACTAGTGCAATTGAAGGAAAATTTGACTTATGAGGAAGAACAAGTGAAAATTCATGATAGAAAAGAGCAAAGTGTTGAGGAACAAGACGATACCTTTAGTAAAGGTATTATTGAGAAACCATGGCATTGAGGAAGCCACTTGGGAAGCTGAAGAGCAAATAAGAAGTAGATATCCTCAGTTATTCAGTTGTTATACTTGACACAAATTCCGAGGACGAAATTTCATTAGGGGGAGGTAAATATAAACCTCGAACCCTATTTTCCCTACTTAAGTATGTTCATTAATATGTTAAGTATGTTTACCATGAATTAGTGTTATGTTTGTAGGGAAGGGCATGAAGATAATTAAAAAAGAAAGGAAAAGTCTTGAGTATTGAGAACTGAGATCTCAGGTGGTAAGGTGTTTAGCCTTAGTAAGTGAAAATTTGCCTATGTGAAAAGATATGCATGAAGGCCATGATGTGTTAAACCATGGAGCATTGTGTGTGTAGCTGCCAAGGCCTATGGAGGTTATTTGAGCACGTGATGGGCGTGAGACCATAAGGCTAGGTGTGGGCCGAGTAGTTGACATGCGCTAGTATAGGCAATGCACCAACCACGCCCTTGAGAGGTTCTTGATGCATGGTAAGGCAAGGCTATGTATACGTTAGGCTGTTCAGGCATTGGCTTGACAAATGATGAGAGCAAGGGAAGTTAGAGAGAAGGCCTTAGGTGAAGCGTTGGGCACAAAACATGCCAAGACATGTGTTGGCCAAAAGAAGCATGTTGCCAAGGGTATGTTTGGCAAGGGTTGATGAGCCTTGCGTTGATGGGTGTTGTAGGAAATAAACCTTGCATTGTTTATTAAGGGAAAACACTCAATTAAATCATGATTTAAGATAGCAGTTGTTGTGATCACATGAATTAATCTCACTTAAGGAATGAGGTGGCAGTTTAGGGTTAAAGGAATCATGTAGTCTGTGGTAAAAGGAAAGGCCAACTTCGTAAGCTCGGTTTGAGCGACTCAGTCGTTCTATCAGGGTGATTCTAGAACCATTCGAAAGCTTTGTAAGTCTAGTTGATGACCTATGACTACTGAAAGAAATCTCCATAGGAATCAAGCTGAAATCTAAAGAATTTGCAAGAAGGCCAGGCTCTTAGGTGAATCTGGTCCAGTGGTAAAGGTTGAAGGATTCTGGACAAACCAAAAATAATTCCAAGCTCAAACTTTATGGTAAGCTATATAAAAAAAATTCAAACAAATTTGTAGAAGGAAAGTTTCCAAGATAAGGTATGGAAAATAAGTTATTCGAGCTCTAAATTGAGTTTGGAAATTTTGAATATGATGGAAATTGCTTGGGATGAACAAGCAAGCAGCTCAAGAGGTTAACATGCGTGCAAGGCTAGGTTGAGCACAAGCATACGTTGGGCTGTGCAATAGGTTGTGTGGGCATGTGTTGAAGTCGTGAGCACAAGGCTATGCGAGGTGTGCATTGGTGTGTGGCTGTTTAGAGCGCCTAGGATATGCATTGAGGCATGGTGTGTGCGTTGGTGAAGTAAGTTGGCCGTATAGCTAAAACTTAATGTCCAAAGAAATTTCTAAGTGTTAAATGGCTAAGGTATGTATTGGAATGAAGGAATCCTATATAAAGATTGAATGTGAGCTTATGTATCTAAGTTAGTCTCATAAGAAGATTTATGCTAGTAGCTAAACATGATATTTATGTCCGTAAGGTTAACACCAAATAAGAGAAGCCTATCAACCCTAGGACGAATGCCAAGACAGCGAGTGACAATGAATGTTTTCTAAATGTTTAGTAAAATTTATGTTACTCAAAGTTTTACTCATGCTAGTTTATGTTAAAGTATGTTTTCCAAAGCAAACCAAGTTTAGAAAAGTTAAATAACACATGCCAGTTTAATGAAAGTTTCTAAAGCATGTTTTAAAGAAATAAGATGCTTGTTTACATAAATCATGCGTTAGAAGCTTATGATTTCAATGTTAAAAGCTTATGTTCATGATTAATATGCTTTCAAACATACTTGTTTTAGTAAATAAATTTCTAATGCATGTCTAGCTCCTGATTTATGAAAGCATGATTGCAGTATGTCAAGTTTTTTAGTTCAAGTAGCATGTGTTAGTAGTTCCAAGCTATGTGATAAAGATGTTAAGCATATGATTATGTTGCTTATGATTCCAAAGTATGTTTATTACAAAGTATGAGTTTTATCATGTTTACTATCAACCCGATACTGAAGGACTTTGAGAAGGTATCTAGGATTGTTTAGTAATGGACCGATACTGAAGGACTTTAAGAAATTATCGAGGCCATATATAGTACCTAAGATATGACGGTACTTAGTGATTACCAGGTGCACATAGGTAAAGTTGGCGTTGGTTATGTTGAGAATAATTCACACCAACTAAGGTTTGATGTTGAGGGATTGAGCAAAAGGGTTCTCTCTCAACTAAGGATTTTGTTAATCCATGTTTTCAATTGTGAATGTTTATAAGAGTTTACATATGTGTTTTCTTGGCAGTTTACAGTTTTTTTTTTTTTAAGCATGAGGTTTATGTTTTAATAAGTCACTCACTGGGCTAGTAGCTCACACTGTTTAAATGTTTTTCCCTTCTTAGGTAGTGGTCAACTCCCAAGAAGATAACTCTACTGCTATTCTGCAACTCAAAGACTCCAATTTGGAAAGACTAAGTGTTTGTTCTGTAAATATTCGTACACATGTTTTGTTCATACAGTGTCTAGTTTAGGAAGTTGGGACCCACAGGATCTTGTATGTACATAGGTCATGTTAATGAATGGTTGCTATGAAACCCTACTGATGTAAGTTTTTCAAATGTTGGTTACTCAGTTAATGTATGCTTGTATATGGAGAGTTTCTAAGACAGGTTAAGCATGTTAGTAGGCGATAAATGCCAACAAGAAGAATATTGGTAACTGCTATCATCACATCTCGTTTTAGGATAAAAAGGTAATCTGGGAGAGGATGTCATAGACAACCCCAAATGTCTTCACATAAAATTGGGTTTCTTGTTTTTTCCAATTATCACTATTTCGATTAATAATGCCAATGCAACCTTGACGACATCTTCATCATTTGTAAAACTGAACTTCTCAAATGCATTCTTCATGTTCTTTCAAGAACTATCCTTATCATTTTGGTCCTTTGGTCCAAGTATGTGTTGTCGTAGTCTCTCACCGCTTGTTTCTTTTTCTACTATTTCCTTGGTCGGCCACAACCCAGTTATCAAATTAAAATTTTCTTGGGAGAATGTTACCTTCTTCCCTAGTATGTTGAATGATATAACATTTGGGTTCGCATCCATTACCTCCCTCAACAGAAAATGATGAAAAAGTGCCCATTAAATACAAAATCTACGTCCAACAATGGACCAAAGGCTATTGTAATAAACATTCTCATTTGCTCTTAGAAACTATAGCAAGGAAATATTTCTCAATAGAGATGGCCATCTTAGCAACCCATAACAAATGTACACATTACCACAATAAGTAAATGATCGCTTAAAACAACTACATGATCGCATAATAAAAACTAAACAATCGCATAACGAATAACTAAATGATCGCATTACAAATGCCTAAATGATCGCATAACGAACAAGAAAATGATCGCGTAATAAAGAACTAAACGATCACATTACAAAGAACTAAACAATTGCGTAAACAAAACTAAACGATCACACATCTTTATCTAAATGATTGTTTACCTTTCTCTAATTGATCACTTAAAGAATACTAAATGCTCGCTTAGGATTATCTAAACGATCAATTAAGAAAAAATACACGATCATTTAACAAAAGTTGAGAGATCATTTAACAAAGGATATGCATAAACCCCTTGTGAACC
The DNA here is from genome assembly GCF_009727055.1 of Benincasa hispida. Classification (NCBI taxonomy): domain Eukaryota; kingdom Viridiplantae; phylum Streptophyta; class Magnoliopsida; order Cucurbitales; family Cucurbitaceae; genus Benincasa; species Benincasa hispida. The sequence goes on along the minus strand of NC_052359.1, from coordinate 68,724,034 downwards.
CTAAACAAATATTAACATACATTCAAGGAGAAGAGTTCTATACCTTTCAAAGATCGATGATGGTGGAAAATGTGTACAAACGACCGATGAGAAGGTGGCTAAATGCTCAAATGATGATAGGAGACAACGAGAGAAAATAAGAGAAACTTGAGAGCCAAAATCGCACAATGAGAGATGTAAGCGAAAAAGTGTGGTGAATGATGCTTCATAAAGCATTCGTAAAGCAGTCCGAAGAGTTTTTGAAATGGGAGGTAAAATTGGTACTTCACATGGGCAAAAGATCAGTCATATATAAGTTTTTAGAAAGAGGTCATTCGTAGAAAAGTTTTTGAGATTTTGGTCATTATGTGAAAATTCCCCTTAGGCCCTTTCTTTACTCCTCAATAACTAAGATATATTAAAGAAGGCTCAACTTGAGCTACAAGTAGGTAAAGAGAGGATGGTAACATAGTCCGATATAACAAATTTGTTGTATCTTCAAGCTATTGTGAAGGAAACAATTCGTTTGTACAATGCTGCACCACTAGCAACCCTGCATGAGGCCATGGAAGATTGTAATATTGTTGGATACTACATTCCTACAAGGACGTGTCTAAGAGTGAATCTCAAAAATCTTAAAAGAGACCCACTTGTATGTGAAGATCCTGGTGAATTTCGATTAAAGAGATTTCTTGATTTCGATGTTTGAGGACAAAATCCCCAATTGATACCTTTTGGTAGTGGCTGAAGGATATGCCCGCGAGTTTCATTTGCCAACCACGTTATGCATCTAACGCTTACAAATTTGCTTCATGGGTTTGAAATTAAAAGGCCATCTCAGAAGGTAATCAATATGGATGAGAATGTTGGATTAATCAGTATGAAAACAACCCCACTTGAAGTTGTTTTAACTCCACATCTTTCTGCTCAAGTTTGTGTATATCAAGCTTGAAAGATGATTATGAACAAAATGAAAATAGAGCATTATAAAGTTGGAATACCAATACCAAGTGTAACACTTTTTTTATTACCTAAAGACTATTGATCCTGATACATGGATACGAATGAGTTAAATAATTCACTATTCTTTTGGTTGGGTATATTTTTCAACCGACAAAAGCTCTTTAAAATTTCAAGCATTACGTATTTGGACAAGCCAGTTGTATCTGAAAAATCTCTTTCCTTATTTGATGTAGATTTTATGTGGAGTTTTCCTTTCTGCATAGACTTATTTTTGTCTTTATGCTTTCCTAAAAAATGATCTTGATATATGTTTTGTTTAGCCTTTGGTTTTTTGATAGAATACCAAATTGGGATTGGAGATTTTATTATATTCAAGATGAACCGTGAGAGTACTGAAAGTAAAGAAAGTTTCCCTGCTTCCTCTCACTAGTGGGAGCAAAGCTTAAACCCCACTATCAACTACCAAAATATTCACTAAAAACTCCCCAGATCTCTCCCCTCTCCTTTTAACATATCATCAGTTTCCTAACTAACTAAGAGTCACCAGTAGATGTGGTCCTCATCTCCTCAACTGAAGCACATTCCTCTTTTCTAAGTTTTACTCTTACTTTTTCTCCTTTCATATTGAAATAATATTGGTGGTCTATCATTACCTCCCCTTCCATATTTACCTTGTCCTCAAGGTAAAAAGTTGGGAATTGTTTCTAAAAATCATCCACTATCTCCCAGGTTTCCTCATGCCTCGGTAGATCGTTCCATTTCACCAAAACTTCCCGTCCATTGTGTGAAGCATGAGGACAATATTCCAATACCTCTTCGGGTTCAGTCAGCCATTTATGACTCTCATTCACTAATGGGTCCATTGTTTGAGCTTCACACTGTTGTCCCACCACTTGCTCCAACTGTGGTACATGAAAAGCAAGGTGTATGACTGCTGTTGGAGGAAGTTCCAACTTGTAGGCAACCAACCCAATCCTAACGATTTTATATAGCCCAAAGTACTTAGGAGATAGCTTCACATACTGCTGTTGTCGTACAGAAATTTGTCGATAAGGTCTGAGCTTCAATAAGACATCACATCACGTCTCTTCTTATCAACATATTTCTTCATTATCTTGAGCCACTCTCAAATGTTCCTTGAGAACACATAAAATCTCGTCCCGATCCCTCAATTGCTAGTCTAAGGTAGCATTAGAAGTACAAGTATCTCCATAATAAATCAAGGAAGGTGGCAGCCGTCCATATACAATCTAAAAGGGGGTCATTCCGGTCGACGCATTATACCAATATTTTGCACAATGCAGCCAATTAATCCATTCCTTTGGTCGTTCTCCACGAAAGCAACACAAGTACATCTTCATACTGCGATTAACTACCTCAGTTTGCCCATTTGATTACATATGATAAGCCATACTTCGATGTAGTTTAGTACCTGATAGATGGAAAAGTTCCTTCAAAAAATAACTCACAGACACCTTGTCTCAGTCAGATACAATGGACTTTGGAATCCCATGTAGATTTACTACTTCCCTACAAAACACATTAGCTACAACTTCAGCATTCAATGGATGTTTTAAGGCCAGAAAATGTCCATACTTACTCAATCTGTCCACCACAACTAGGATTGCATCATGACCCTTGGCCTTTGGTAATCCCTCTATGAAATCCACTGAGATGTCAGCCCAAACTACATCAAGAATTGATAGTGGCATTAACAACCCCACTGGAGATAGAGCCAAAGTCTTATTTATTTGATAGACCATGAATTCCTCTACGTATTTCTTTACATCCTTCCTCATTCCCTCCCAATACAACTCCCCGATAAACATTTATATGTCCTCAAGAAACAAGAATGTCCACCAAACACTGAATCATGATATGTGTGTAAAATAGTAGGAATCAAACTCGTATCACCTTGGAGAGTTACCTTACGATTCTTGTGATCGAAGGTCATAGTTAAGTTTCACCAATCTACCTCTATCTTCCCTAACAAATGAAGCTATTGCATGCCCAAGATCACGTCCACTCCTTCAAGCTCTAATAGTAAGAAATTATCCCTCACCCCCCATTCTCCGATCATGATCTCCACATTCTTACACAATCTATTTCCTTTAACCGTCGAACCAGATCCCAAGACCACTCCATAATTTGTAGTTTCTGTAATTTCCAAGAGCAATCACTTCGCTAATCCTTCAGAAATGAAATTATGCATTGCTCAACAATTGACCAGTACCACGATCGGCTCCCCTTATTTCCACTTTAATCTTCATTGTTCGTGGATTGGTCAATCCCACAATTGAATTCAACGAGAGTTCTGCTACTATAGATACTTCTTCTTCCACGGTCAACATTTTCAATTCTATTACCTCTTCTCCCAGGTCGTCCTTCTCGTACAGTTAAATTTCCTTCCCTGACGCATGCACTACCAACAATCTCAACTCTCGAAGTTCATGTCCTTTACAATGATGTCCTATAGTATACCTCTCATCACACCTAAAACATAGTCCCTTCTCATTCTTAGCTTGAAATTTAGCGTCCATTAGTCTCCAGATGTTCCTTCCCTCCGATTTTCCCCGATCGATACCCCTCTCAGCATAATCATCATCATCGGAAATGATTCACTAGTTTTCCCTCTTTCTTTCAGTTATCCGATATTATTTATTTTATTCACAACATCACTATTTATTTTAATACTATTCAGGGTTTGGATCTTACCTCCAAATGTCTTCACCCAACCTATCCCCAATCGTGCATTCTCATGATCTTCAACCCGTTGGGCTAAGGACATCATTTTCACAACTCGATTGGTTCCCAACATTCCACCTCTGCTTTGATCCATGGAGAAAGTCAATTTATAAAACATTTCCTCCAACACTAGAAAGATGTGGTAACGGAGCCACCAATTTGTCGAATAAATTTTGATACGCCTCCACCGTCGACTCTTACTTGATTGCCAAGAACCTTCCGCAGGTCGATCCTTCTCTCAACGATCGAAAATGTAAACCCTGAACCCTAATTTCTCTATTTTTGTATGTTCCCTACTGAGACCAGTATGGTGAGTAGGTTAATGTGAGAATTAATGTTTAATTGTGAGGAAAAGGGTAAAATGTTAGAAGAAAAGTTTAACTTTGGAAGCTTGACTCTTGGGTGAAGCTAGAAAATTGGCTAAGTGTTTGCCCATGCGTTGGCCTTATGCTAGGCATTGGAGTTGAGTCAAGGGCATTTGCCTTACTCATTTGAGAGGTTAATTGGGCATTTAAGGAAGCCAAGTGTGGCCGAGTGAAAAAAAACCATGTGTTAGACAAGGCATGCGACAACCAAGTTTTGGAGGTTCGCATGCATATGACAGAATCAGGTGTGCACGAGCGAGGTTGCTGGGCATTGGACTGTTGCGCGCGCGGATGAACGTGTAGCTACATGCGGCACTAAACGATGCATTAAATGATGCGCCAGACGATAGCACGACATGATAGATGATAACACTACACTATAGGTGATGGCACTACATGATAAGCATAAGCGCTAGGCGATGCTCTAGATGATGGTGCTACACGATAGGCATGAGCACTAGACAATGGGCGTGATGCATTAGATGATGGGGTCAGTGCTACATGATGAGCGACAACGAGAGATACACGATGAGCGATAGAGAAAGCTATGTGATGGATACTGAGCTAAAAGATTGAAACATGCATTTGATAGTGGTTGAAGTAATCAGTCTTAACCATCGATTAAGAGGCAACAGCTGTCTTAAGCACCAGATTTAACTCCATTTAAGCTGAAGGTGTCATGCTGGGCTTTAATGGTAAATGGTGGGAAGCAGCATAAAAAGGGAGGTTGAACTTCAAAAGCTTAGTTTGAACAATTCCTCCATGCAAATTGAGAGATCTTGGTGTTGTTGGAAAACTCTGAGAGCTTAGTTTTAGAGGTGACGCTGCCGGAAGATTGTCTCACTAGAATAAGGCTGGAGAAGGGAAAAAGCGACAAGAGGCTGTACGATGAACCACAGAAAGTTGGAAGCTGAAATTTTAAGGTAAGCTTTCTGAGACAATTCTAAACAAGTTTGTAGAAGGAAATTTCTTGATATGAGCTCTAGAAGTTGAGTTATTAATTCCGTAAGTTGAATATAGAATTCTGTGAACAAGCAGGCAGCTGCTTGGGTTAAAGTAAGTTGGAAGCTCAAAGTAGACGCTTGGATAGACCAAGGGTTGAGCATTCCTATGCGTTAGACCTACTGTGTGGGCAAAGGAAGGCTTACGTTGAAGTTCTAGATGCAAAAGCAGCCTTTGAAGATGACCATGCGCGACAGAAGGAACACTTAGAGCAAGTGTTGGTTGCACAAGTGGGATGTGTTTTTGAGGTGTGGTTGGAAGCATAGAAAAAGCCAAAGTCTTGAGGAAATTTCTAAATACTAAACCTATAACAACGTATGCGTTTAAGTGTAAGTCTTCTAGGTGCAAGCTAAACACAAAGCTTATTTGAGGGTTGGTCTCCAAAGGGAGACCAATGCTAGTAACTAAATATATGCTTTTGTGTCCACATGATTGACACTATTGTTAGAAGCATATCAACCTTTGATGAGTAATACTAAAAGTTGTGAGTGACTAAATATTTATAATGTTTTTAAAGAAACTATGTTTTAAGAAAGATTATGCTCATGCTAGCTAGTTTTACAAAGTAGTTTTCCAAACAAACTATGAGTTATGTTTTCAAACGCATGCCATGTATGAAAGTTTATTGAAAAACTATTTATGTATTTAAATACACAAAGCATGTGTTAGAGCCTTTAAAAGCATGTTTTCTATGCGTCGTGCTTTACATGCTTTAAAGAGAAAGTCATAGTATGACTACTATTACTTTAATCTCGATACTGAGGGACATTAAGAAGGCATTTGAGGAGTAGTACTTAAGGTATGATGGTACTTATAATCACGTGCACGTAGGTAGTGTAAAGTCAAGATTGAGCAAAAGGGTTATCTCTTGACCAAGCAGTTGGAATTGGGATTTAACTATAGCAGGGTTGTTCTCAATTAAGGAATAGTCTTATTATGAAAAGAGCTTTACATGTTTTATGCTTGGAAAATGTTTATATTTCAGTACAAGGTTACTATAAAGATTTATATTTCAGTACGACCTCTTTATTGATACTTATGTATGAGAATCAGTTTTCTTTCATAAGTCACCCACTGTGCTACCAAGCTCACCTCATTTTTCAAATCTTTTTTTTTCCCCAGGTAACGGTCAAATCCTTAAAAGATAACTCTACATCTTCTCTGCCACTCAAAGACAAGAGTTATTATAGTTGGATTTTATGTCCTAAAACTCGTAGTTTGTAAATTAATAAACATATTTTGTTTTATTTTTCGATAAAGTTGTTATTGAAATTGTAATCTTGAATCCAATAAACTAAGGTCCTGGGGCTACTTAAGATAGTTTGAACTTTATGTAGTGACATAAATGTGGATCAAGTTCAAATATATAGTCAAAATGGTCTATAGTATATGAATAAGTTTAGGCGCCTTATTCTTGAGACACTACGGATGCGGCCCACTTTGTAGTTAGTACAAACGATGTGATCCTGAATCGTTCATATAAAGATATGTGAGTGGGGGCATCCTATGCAATGAGTTTGCATAAGACTGAACCATGAAATAGTCACTTTTGATATTCTAAATGTCGTTTTATCTATAAAACTGACTATTTCGTTAATTGATGACCTAGGTAACTTAATCTTAATCCTGAGCTAACTATGAACTCCTGTTTACTCGGAATTATCCTTAGATCTGCATAGGTGAGGGTAGCTCATCATCGCTGACCCAATCAGCCTCCCATTTCAGGGGTAAGATCGGGTGGATAACTGGGAACATAGGGTGCAAGACGGAATTCACTCCTACCTGTTATAGGGATAGTAGATAGGTTGTTCCATTTAGTACTAAATCTAGGTCTTGAACAAGGGGCCCCACCCTCTCATTGGCTTGAGAGGGGTTTTGTTTATACGTTAGACCTTAAACCAATTGTTCATTAGAGGATCAGTGAAACTTAAGGAATAAGATGTAGTCTCGGAGGTAAAACTGTTTTTATGACCCAACCGACATTACGAACAACTTGTGAAGGATTAGCTTACTAATCATGGTTATATCAAATGGACACAAATATATCTATAGTGAGGGGAATGCAACTATGAGACTATAGTGGAATGACCCGTTAGTTAACGAATGTTGGTTAGCTCCGTCTAAAGAGTTTAGACAGCTAATCTTGGATCGTTGGAGCCCATGATTTATAGGTCCATTAGATTCCCCTACTAGCTCATATGGAATAAACTTAGAACAGAATGATAGAATAATTCGAATAATTCGAATTAGGTGAAGAGAGAGAAACCGACAAGTATATGTGATATAGTGGTCGGTTTTTTAATTTAGAGATAGAGCTTAAATTTTTAAATGTGATTTAAATATCAAGAATATGAATACGTTCATATTTGGAAGCTCGGAAATAATGGAAATGGTCAAAGATGTAAAAAGTCAAAGAGTTGACTTTTGGCTTTGAAAAGTCAAACTTTGACTGACCTTATATTCAAATGTGATTTGAATTTCGAGAAAATGAATGCGGATTCATGCTCAAGAGGTCAAAATTAGTCAACACGGAAAAAATAATAAAAAGTCAAAATTTTGACTTTTTGGTCAAAGTTTAACTTTGACCAAATGACTATTTTGCCCTTTCACTATAGTTAGTGGGAAAATCTAAACTTTTGTTGGATAATTCCACTAACCAAATAGTGGGCTAGATGTTGGCTTATAGTGGAAACATTAAGCCCACAAGATAGTGGATTATAGGTGTTGGGTTTATATGGATTTGGTTCATGCAATTGTTGCATGGTTTTTTCTATAAATTGGGCTTTCATTTTTGATGAAAAAACTTTTGCCATTTTACCAAAATAGTTTTCTAAATTTGGGCTGGAAAATTCTCTTTTCTTTGAGTGAAATAAAAACCCAAACCCAAATTCATTCTTATTTTCCATCCCTTTTCTCTCTCTCGGTTTCCTTCATCCATCGAGTCCCACAACCCGGTTCTGAGTCCAGAGGATAGTAGGTCAACTCTAGTGGTGGTTCGTAAGAGTTTGAATCGAGATTCAGCGAGGAAAAGCAGTGTTCGGAAGCTACAAATGTTGTTTGCTATCCACTTTTATTTACTGTTTTTTTACTCCATTTGCATGCTTATTTCCTTTAAATTAGAAGCAATTAAAGTATAATTAGATCCTAATTCCGCTGCGTATGTCTCGTGTTCCATCAATTGTAAATCGTCAGCTAGGTGGTTACTGTAAATATCGTACACATGTTAGGGTTGTTCATGTAGGGACTAAGATTTTGGGTGTCGGGACTTATGAGACTTGTAATGTAATCTCTGCAAATGTTTTGTGTTTAATAGTTAATGTTTATTTTTGCCATAGAGGCAGCCGCTATGTTTGAGATTGCATGTTGGTATCAGATTATTTCCACTAGAGTTAGTAGGCAGTAAGTGTCATAAAAGGGTTGATAACTACTGCAGTCATGTCCTTTCCTAGGCTAAGGGAGTAGTCTGGGAGGGGGTGTGACAGGTTGGGATCAAAGCATAAGATTTTTTATGAAAGACAGAGTTCATGCATTAGATTAAGTCCCATAAGTATGTCCCTAACATGTGTACTTGTTAATTAGGCAAAGATGTCGTGGAAAATTGGTAGGTTGAGCAGACAGACAAAGGAGAAGAATGTTGACCTTACCAGCGGAGTACCTGAAGTTTGACATGATCCAGATCTGAAGGGAAAGAGAGTTAGAAACCCAGTAGGGCAAGAGACGTCTTCTGAAAATGAGTTGAATACCCCATGGGTAAGAGTGGATCCCCAGATAGAGGATCGAGTATTTGATAGAATGGCCTAGAGATTGGTGGCGAGTGTAGGATCGAATTAGACAGATCCAAGGAAGAAATTCGGCGTCGAGAGGCTAAAAGCTTTAGGTGCCACAACGTGTGATGGAGCCACAGATCCAGCAGATGCTGAGGTCTGGTTAGACTTTATTGAGAAATCCTTTAGTGTTGTGAGATGCCCTGAGGGCCGTAAGGTCGAGTTAGCGCATTCTTGGGTCAGAAAGAGGCTGAGAAATGGTGGAAAGTGATGGAGGCCAGGAGAAGAAATTTAGAAGCTATGTCTTGCCTGAGTTTAGAAAAGTATTTGAGGATAAATACTACCCTAGTTCTTTCAGAGAAGCAAAAAAGGTTTAGTTTCTTTGGTAACTCAGGGATCGATGACGGTCACTGAGTATGAGTAGAGATTTACAGAGTTATCTCAGTATACCATTCCGATCATTGCGAAAGAGAAAGAGATGTAGGTTGTTTGTGAATGGCCTAAGAAGGAAGATACGTACTCTCATTAACTCTATAGCTAATTGGGTGGATTTCACTCAGTTAGTTGAGATAACTGTTAGAGTTGAATGGAGTGTAGGTGGGATAGACCAACTCCAGACAGGGTCAAAGCAACACAGGACTCCAGTAGAGACGAGAGGTAAGAATTTTAGACCCCCATTCTTTTGACAGTTTGTTATGAGGAGTCGTGGAAATGCGAGCCAGCAGGGTTCGAGTCGAAAGAGGACAAGACCTATAGCTGGACCGAGTAGTGGATTGATAATAGGTCGTGTTAGTGATAACTTGTAGAAATATAAGTTATTTATGCTGTTTTATTTAGATTATGCAAAAAAAGAAGGAAAAATTGCGTCGACAGTATAGAAATTGGCTTAGAAATATGAAAATTGTAAAGTGTCTTGAACACACCCACTAACCCCATTGCAATGGCGAAATGGAATGTCGAAGTCTTTCTTTTGCAGGAAATAGGTCACCGCATGCGTTAATTGCACGAGGACAAAAATGATCAACGCATCCATAACAACATGCAGCAATCGATCAAGAATGAAAAAGATCAACGCAATTATAGCACATGCGATGATCGATCATGGATTCAAGCGATCAACACATTTCCACTGCATGCGGTAATCAAAACAACTGCACCACATATGGCGATCGATGAAGATGTGAAGAGCAATGCATTCGAAGGACTTCTAACATGTACAGCTTTATGTTGTATGATTCTAACAGATTGTTCGTGGAGTAGAGCGGACAATTCCACTATTCCATGGTAGGAATTATCAGATTTACAAAGTGGAACCACCAATACAGAGAGCCAAGGTCTATAAATACCTTCCTCGAATTCATTGTTAGAAAGGCTGGTCTGAAGAGACAATATAGAGAAAATCCAAGAGAACGATGAGACAAGGCTGAAAGGTGAGTCTCTGAGCAAGAAATTCTTTCCATTCACGAAGAAGAAGCTCTGTGCAGAAGGTCACTTCTACCTTGAAAGCAAGCCTGACAGGGAAGCTTTCCACTCCATTTCATCCACACGTCGGCAAGCACAACGTCTCTGATCGGGATCTGTGTCAAGACATTGACACTCTTTCCATTTTGTTTCTATTCTTTCATTCATCTACTGTGTTCATCTTTCTTTAATCTTTCATTCACAATCATGTATCAAACGCTGATCTTTAGATTTAAATATCATTATCGTAATCATTATCATCTTTTTGTTCTTTTCCACACATTTATCATCCATTTTCTCCATCATGTGTCACTAATCCCCTAGGTAAATGGGAAGGATTAAGCGAGTGAGTTAATCCTTGTTAAGGTAATCGGCTAAGCATGCTCGACGAAATCTTCACCTGTGATAGCAGAAGTGAAGATGTTATTTCGCCTATCGAGAGAAGGTTGGAAGAATGCATTAACTAAAGTGAAAAGTGTTTCTAGAGATGGAAACAACCTTGCATTCATTACATTCATCCCTGTTTCACCATAGACATATGGGAACGTTGAAAGGTGTAAGCCAAAGGAAAGCGGAACCTCAATTGTGTGCTTAACGGGATTGATGAACTTGCGACGTCCTCTCCCGCAACCCATTCTTTTTCTGATTCATTCACAAGACTTGCCACCGCATTCATTAGATTCTTTTGTACAACTTCACAGCCAGTCCTCACCCTGTATCATTATTAGTTTAGTCATTTACTTATCACCACAATTTACTTTATCGCAATTTATTTACAACGCAATTTACTTTCATCGCAATCTACTTTTCTGCACAAACCAATTCTTTATTCTTTATGATAAACCTGTCACATTTACCACATTAATATCGCAATAACAACAACAATCCTCATGTTCGACCTCAGATCAATCTGAGAAACTTGCGTTGGAATTATACTTGGTTCCAGTGCAAGAAAACTTGTGACACGCACTACATCAATGCATACTACGAAGCATTTAAGCATCATCGCATACACCTAGAACGTAGTATTGTAATATCTTTATCGCAAAACACTTGAGTGCATAGAGCTTCATCATTTTCATTCATTAGAGCATAATAATAGACATAGATAAAGATTTATAAATTTATTATTATAAGTTTTTGGCGCTGTTGTCGAGGACAAGAGCTTGATTCATTCAGTCATCATTGTGCATGCACTTAAAGAGTAAAGATTATATATATTTTTATATTCAACAAGTTTTTGGCACCGTTACCGAGGATTGGTTACGGTTAGTGTTGAATATTTTTGTGGTATTTTGCAGGACAGATCTGTGCTATACTGTCTGTTTATCGTGGAGAGCAGGCTGACGATTTATGAGTACTGGGTCTGATACAGAATTCAAAGCCGACCCAAAGATCGAGCATACTTTTCACACAAGAGCACGCCAGAACCGAATTAGGTGAAGAAGAAACATGACGAATAATAATGAGAGGCCCGAAGGGAATCAAGTGGTTAATCGACCAGCGCAAGATCCTGTTTTTCTTGCTGCCGACCGCAACATCCCAATGAGGAACTATGCGGCGCCGAACTTATATGACTTCTCGCTCGGAATTTAAAGACCCATGGTTGAGGAGAATGCACACTTTGAAATAAAGCTGGTCATGCTTCAAATGATCAAAAACTCAGGTCAATTTGGAGGGATGCAAGGTGAAGATCCACATGTACATTTGACCAGCTTTGTGGAGATGTGCAATACTTTCTCCATTCCTGGCATTACTCCTAAGGGAATTAGATTATACCTCTTCCCATACACACTGAGGGATGAGGCAAAGAGGTGGGCTCATTCACTAGAGCCAAATGAAATTACTTCATGGGACCAGTTGGTAGAGCGGTTCATGAAGAAATTCTTCTTGCCAGCTGTCAACGCAAGAAAACGGAGGGATGTGTTAAATTTTGAGCAAATGGAAAACGAGACTCTTACCACTGCTTGGGTGCGATTTAGAAGATTGGTAAAGAACTGTTTGCATATCGGGATTCTCAATTGCGTTCTGATGGAGACCTTCTATGATGGCCTGGACCGATCAATGCAAGTTGTTACTGATGCCTCCGCAGTAGGAGGATTTATGGACAAGACCTACAATGAAGCCAAGGTCATCTTGGATTGCATTTCGTGAAACACAGATGACTGGGTAGAAGACGGGTACGGGGGAAGAGGCACATAAAGAAGAATAATAGAAAATGCCATTGTACCAGCTGATACAATGACAACATTGGCCTCACAAATGGCCGCAGTGACCTCTCTCCTCCAGACGATGGCAATAAATCAAGGAACCCCCTCTTAGGGTGCAGCACAAACTAATGCAGTGGCACAAGTGGCAGCAATCAGCTGTGCACAATGCGGAGGGGGTCATTCAGCAGAAATGTGCCCATCGAACCCGCAATCAGTGTACGCCATTTAGAATAACCCGTACAGTAACACATATAATTCAGGTTGGAAGAATCTCCCTAACTTCAGTTAGGGGCGTAACAACGATCAGGGAGGCCAGAGAAATTCACAGAACAACTCCAGAAATCAAGGAAATCCTCCATCTTTTCACCAGGGTCTGAATCAGAGTCACCAACGACAATCGCACAACGAACCTTCCACATCAAACACCTCTACAAATTCATCATCCTTGGAAGCCCTGCTGAAGCAGTACATCGAGAAAAATGATGCGGTTATGCAATCGCAGGCGTCTTCCATAAGGAATTTGGAGGTCCAAGTGGGGCAACTGACAGCTGAGCTTCGCAATAGAACACTGGGAACGCTGGAAGTAATTCAGAAGCCCCCGGATCTCATGGGAAGGAGCAATGTCAGTAATGACATTGCACAGGCAAGTTTGACCACCTGCGGGGATGCGAATTGTGGTAACCTTGAAGAACTTTTTCTCAATCAGCATCCCTAACATCTATCGTTATCGCTTTCTTTACATCTTTCTCTACTACTTTCTTTATTGCATTTTTATTGCTTTCTTAAATTAGTCTTTACTGCTTTCTGAATCTACTTCTACTTCAATTCAAGTTGCGTAATTTTATGCTATGTTGAATTTATTTACATTCCTGTCTTAGCATTGCATTGTTCCTAATTGCAGTGAATGAATAGTAAAAAGAAAATGAATACCGTAACGTCTTATCGACTTGGTTTTGGGGATAGGCGTTACGATGTTGATGAAATAATAATAATAATAATAATAAATAATAATAATAAAAATAATAAACAAATAACACCTGGTATGCATTGCGATGACAGGTGTATCTTGCGCTGATAGATACACTTTACGCCTATCTTCCATAAATGCATTGCGTTGACTGCTGAGTTGCGTGCATGTGTACACTGCGCTCGTCCTCAGCAAAAACACACTATGTCGAGGTAGTGTTACACTGGTAGAAATATCATGCACCCGTCCTCTAAAAATGCGTTGAATTGAGGGGTATGTTGCGCTAATGCATACATTGTGCCCGTACTCCGCCAACATGCATTTGCGGTAATGGATGCATTGCATTAATAATGAACATTGTGCCCGTCTGAATAAAATAAAAAGATAAAATCTTCGCTGAGAGAGTAGTCGAATCATTTACGCTTCCAAGGAAATTATGACTTAGCAGATGAAAGGATATCCTTTCTGCTAATCCATAATGGGAGGGGCACGATGACAGGCTTTTTGAGAATATCGAAGTCTGCCACGCAGATATTGCATTGGGCCCATCAAGGCCCAACCTATAAATCTCACCTCCTTCAACCGAGGAGTTTATTTGAATATCTTGCGAAAGAAACCCTAAAATTTCCTCTGTATACCACACCTTTCCGATTACCTTCCTCAGACCAAGAAATTTCTAACTCTTTCACTCAACTAAAACCATGGTCGAACAATCTTCACACTCATCTTCCCTACCATCATCGCCTTCCCAAGCCCCCGGCATCGCACGAGAGGCGGCATTCCTCGCTGCTTTAGTCGCCGCCTCGTCACCCAGCCTAAGCCCTCATTAAGAATCGTCGAAAAACCTCGATGAAAGACCTCTGTAGCCAAACCATTCACCATCCGAGAGGGGCCGAGCATGGAGAGTGCCCCTACCACCAGACCTGAGATGGCACTCCTAGTACCTTCGTCAGAAATCAAATTGAAGAGAAGAGACGACAAAGAGGTATTTGGGAGTATTTTTAGTANGGGGGGGGGGGGGGGGGAGCCGCTACCAGAAGCTGGAGTTGTAAACCAGCCACTGCCTTAGGAGGAGGAAATGGCGGAAGCTTCGCAGAGAATGGCCCTGGCCACTACGGATCCTAAGGAGACTGTTCCATCAGACTCCAATGAGGGACCCATCAGGGCCGTTCTGGAGGTTGTAGAAGAAAAGAAGCAGCCGGGGACGGCCGAAGGGAAGAAGAAGAGAAAAAGAAAAGAAAAACGGGTGGAAGGAGATGAAGCTGCCCCGATTAAAGAAGGAGAAGAGAGAAAAGAAGGAGAAGAGAGAAAAGAAGGAGAGTGAAAAGAAATAATGTAGGTGAGAAGAGAAGCGCTTGGAGAAGGAAGAGAAAAGGAAGAGGGTGGAAAGCCCAGATTTTGACGGGAATCAACCACCGCAAGGGTGGAAGAGGGAGTGTCAACGCAAGCCAAAGCATCAGCGCAACCTCAAGTTTCATCAATGCATATCAGAATGGTTGCGACTGAAGATAGAGAAGATCCTGACATTACCCCTCTTATGCGGCGTCGCAACGAGAATGTACCGCAAGGGTCAATAAGTGACCCATTATTCTTTCAACGCATGGTAGAAGAAGATGAGAGAAGAAAAAGAAAAGCAGAGGAGAAGCAAGAGAAAATGTCACGTGTGCGCCAAATCATCACATTAGGTGATTTGGCCAGGAAACTACACGATGAGGACATGCACCGTGACAATGTAAGGGCGGCAGAAGAAGAAAGAAGAAGGCTCGAGGATGAGCAACGCATTTTGCTTGCCTCGGAGCAGTTTGAGAGAGAAATGAGAGAAGAAGAAGAAGAAGAAAAGAAAAAGAAGGTGGAGAAGGAAAAACGATGCAAGGCCAATGTGCAGCGCGTCAGAGAGAATAAGAGAAAATAAGTGGCGGAATGGAAAAGGGAAAAAGAAGAACAACGCAAGGAAAGGGAATTCAAACAAAAACAAAAATCCCGCCTTGCATCTGCTCAAGACAATGGCAAAGCTAAAGTTGAGAGCAGTGAGCTTGCATCGACCAGGAGGCGCCCATCAACAAAGAAAGAAAATGATGATGATGATGGAGATGGGTTTTTTCCCTATGTCGACGCCACTACCAGATATGATCATGAGTGTTGTGTTGAAGCATAGGTGAGAAACTTTCTGGCAATGTCCATCCATCATTATTCCTGCAGTAGTGAGGGCCTTTTATCAGGCTAGCTCCTTGACACCGAAGATGTGGTGATCATAGAAGGGAAGGTAGTGTCGTTCAATGCAAGGGACATCAATGAACTATACAAGTTGAAGAATATCTCGGAAGCACCAGGTAACAAGTTTGATGATCCTGAAGAAGAACACATGGAGGATGCGCTGAAGGTATTAACGCAACCGGGCACCAAGTGGTTGGTATCATTAACAAGCATTAAGACCCTTGCCTCTAACAAGCTACTCCCAGAGGCGCAACTTTGGGTATATTTGGTGAAACAGTGGCTCATCCCAACAACGCATGACAAAACAATTTCAAGGGATCGAGTCATGGTCGCATACTATATCATGCGAGGCATTCCAATTGATGTAGGCCAGCTAATTGCGAAGCAGATCCGAGGCTTTGTTGGACGTGTGAGAGGCCAATACTTCTTTTCATGGATGATTTTGAGCCTGTGCCTCTCTGTGGGCGTAGGCATTGACGAAGAGCCCATGCCTAAAGTTCATGGCCTCATTCATACGAAGATCTTGAGAATGCTTCTCAAGGACTCCTTACATTGCCCCGAGCTTCCAGCCAAAAGGCCACTAATAGATCGGAATGCACCGCAACAACAACAACCTCTGCAGTTTCAAGATGCGCCTCAACGAGCTCCTCCGCAACATCCTCCTTAAGATCTCCTGCCACGACTCTAAATTTGGGGGTGTGCCACCTTCTCCACAATTTTGCTATTTTTTTTCTTTGCGGCCATTCATTCAATTATTTTATATAAAAGCTATACTTTGTATTCTTTTGTACATGCTACAATTTTGTGTTGCGATGTTTATAATTCTTTGTATACTTTGTCAAATTTTATACAACAGAGTAATTATTCTTTGTCAATTATTGCGATAATTCTTGTCTTTTATTTTGCATTGTTTATTTGTGCTGCCATGATGAGTAGTATGCATACCCTTAGTAGAATTTCTTTATACATTGCATTTTCTGACTAACACTTAGATAATTAATCGCAATAGCTCTACTTTACCTTCTCTATTTCAAGACTCTACTCAAACCTTCTTTTCAAAATTTTGACCAAGTGTTTTGTCTTTTCTGTCCAAAACAACGCAATGAGAACCTTGCGCATCTCTAAATTTGGGAGTGGGGAAGGTCTGAGCAGATGCGATCAAGCGGATGCGGTCATATCAGGAAAATGTGTTCATCATCATTGTAAAAAAAAAAAAATCATAAAAACTCCGCTGTTAGTGCAAGGGAAAATACCAAAAATCCCAACCTGATAAGAGTTAAGTCATGAAAGGAACCTGCTCATAGTCGGATGTTCGCATGACACCCATGGGAGTAAGTCAAAATGAAGGTAGGTTTCCAGGATCGATGCAATATGAAAAAAAAAAAAAAAGAGAAAATAAAGATAAAAGAGAGAACTCCTCTGACCAGCAAAAGTAAAACTTGGCTGAAGATCAAGAGTTGAAATTGAGATTGGTACACACCCGAAGTTTGATGCTCGCATGACACCTGTGGGAGCAAGCCAAAACGAAGGGTGTAACCATGACCAACATTCTCTATACGATGACGCAAACCAGGCCACCGCATAAAGACGCACTTCGTTGTTTTTGCAAGAAGAGGTCAAACATTCTTCTCAAAATTAGTAGGGAACTTTGGGTAGAGGTTTGTTTTAGATAAGAAAAAAGTAGAGCATGTGAAGAATTGTTAAAGGATAGAAGGAACTTGCGGTGTTGAGTAATTTTGTAGAGGCAGAGCATTTTGAGTAGTCGATCGACGCAAAGTTAGGAAGGGAGTTGAGCGGAATTGCCTTAGTTGAAGATATGCTTGAGGACAAGCATATATCTAAATTTGGGTGTGTGATAACTTGTAGAAATACAAGTTATTTATGCTGTTTTATTTAGATTATACGTCAAAAAAAAGGAAAAATTGCATTGACAGTATAGAAATACAAAAATTGTAAAGTGTCGTGAACACACCCACTAACCCCATTGCGATGGCAAAATGGAATGTCCAAATCTTTGTTTTGCAGGAAATAGGTCACCGCATGCGTTAATTGCTCGAGGACAAAAAAGATCAACTCATCCACAACAGCATGCGACAATCGATCAAGAATGAAAAAGATTAACACAATTGCAGCACATGCGACGATCGATCATGGATTCAAGCGATCAACACATTTCCACCGCATGCAGTAATCAAAACAACTACACCGCATGCGGTGATCGATCGAAGATATGAAGAGCAACAAATTCGAAGGACTTCTAACATGTACAACTTTCTGTTGTACGATTCTGACAGAATGATCGTGAAGCAAGGCAGACATTTCCACTACGCCATGGTAGAAATTATCAGATTTACAAAGTGGGACCACCAATATAGAGAGCCAAGGTCTATAAATAGCTTCCTCAAATTCATTGTTAGAGAGGCTGGTCTGAAGAGACAACATAGAGAAAATCTGAGAGAATGACGAGACAACGCTAAAAGGTGAGTCTCTGAGCAAGAACTTCTTTCCATTCTCGAAGAAGAAGCTCTGTCAAGAGGTCACTTCTACCTGGAAAGCAAACCTGAGGGGAAGCTTTCCACTCAATTTCATCCACACGCCGACAGGCACAACGTCTTCGATCGAGATCTGTGTCAAGACATTGACACTTTTTCCGTATCTGTTTATATTCTTTCATTCGTCTACTGTGTTCATATTTCTTTAATCTTTCATTCACAATCATGTATCAAATGCTGATCATTAGATTTAAATATCATTATCGTAATCATTATCATCTCTCTGTTATTTCCACACATTTATCATCCATTTTCTCCATTATGTGTCACTAATCCCCTAGGTAAAGGGGAAGAATAAGCGAGTGAGTTAATCCTTGTTAAGGTAATCGGCTAAGTTTAGCTAAAGCATGCTCGACGACATCTTCAGCTTTGAGAGCATAAGTGAAGATGTTATTCCGCCTATCGAGAGAAGGTTGGAAGAATGCATTAACTAAAGCGAGAAGTGTTTCCAGAGATGGAAACAACCTTGCGTTCATTACGTTCATCCCTGTTTCACCATAGACATATGGGAACGCGGCCGATCATTGAAAGGTGTAAGCCAAGGGAAAGCGGAACCTCAGTTGCGTCCTTAACGGGATTGACGAACTTACGATGTCCTCTCCCTCAACCCATTCTTTTTCTGATTCATTCACAAGACTTTCCACCGCATTCATTAGATTCTTTTGTACAACTTCACAGCCAATATTCACCCTGTATCATTATTAGTTTAGTCATTTACTTATCACCTCAATTTACTTTATCTCAATTTATATACAACGCAATTTACTTTCATCGCAATTTACTTTTCTACACAAATCAATTCTTTATTCTTTATGATAAACCGATCGCATTTACCACATTAATATCGTAATAATAACAACAATCCTCGTGTTCGACCTCAAGTCAATCTGAGAAACTTGTGTTGGAATTATACTTGGTTCCAATGCAAGAAAACTTATGACATGCATTACATCAATGCATACTATGAAGCATTTAAGCATCATCACATACACCTAGAACGTAGTATCTTAATATTTTTATCGCAAAGCACTTTGAGCGCATAGATCATCATCATTTTCATTCATTAATGCATAATAATAGACATAGATAAAGATTTACAAATTTATTATTACAAGTTTTTGGCGCCGTTGCCGGGGACAAGAGCTTGATTCATCCAGTCATCATTCTACATGCACTTAAAGATTAAAGATTATATATATTTTTATATTCAACAGCTAGCGAGTCAGTAGCTAGTACAGGAAGGAAGCCACTGTGTGTGAATTGTGGTAAGTGCCATACAGGAATATGTTATGGTGACATAAATGTTTGTTACTAGTGTGGACAAGCAGAGCACTTAAAAAAAGATTTCCCCCAGCTAGTTCATGGGGCACAGGGTGGACAGAGAGTAGTTACCCAAGTTGTAGACCAACCTAGAGTGACCGAAGCTAGAGGTGAGGGATCCGGTGCAGCTAAGCAGAAAGGGGTAATAGGCTAACCCCAACAGCAGTAGCAGCAGCAGCAGCAGGGTAGAGAATACGCTCTGACACACCAGGAAGCGGAAGAGTCTCCAAATGTCGTAACTGGTACGATAACTTTATGTAATCAGTCCGTTTATGTGTTATTTGATTGTGGTGCTACACACTCATTCATATCTAGCATGTTTTCATTGCATATACATAGAGTGCTTGATCGTATGAATGAGGACTTGTTTATTTCAAGCGTGTAGGAGATACTCTAGTTATGCATGAGTATTACAGGAATTGTGAAATTGTTCTTGGGAATCAAAGCTTATGGGTTGACCTAATTCTGGTAGAGTTGTTAGAATTTGATGTTATCTTAGGCATGGATTTCCTAAGTAAACATTATGCCACCGTGGATTGTTTTAAGAAAGAGATAGTATTTGGGAAGCCAGATGAACAAGAGATAACCGTGGTAGGGAGTAAAAGAATACTTCTAGGAAGTTTAATATCAGTAGTGAAGGCTAGGAAACTGCTGAGCAAGGGATCTGAAGCTTATTTAGCCTATATGGCGGTTTCACGAAATAGGAAGCTGAAACTTGAAGATGTACCTGTGGTACAAGAATTCTTAGATGTATTCCCTAAAGAGTTACCACATTCACCACCTGACAGGGAAGTTGAGTTTACTATTCAGTTAGTTCCAGGTACAACACCAATATCCCAGGCACCATACAGAATCGTGCCAGTAGAACTGAAGTAGTTGAAAGTTTAGTTGCAGGAACTTGTTGATAAGAGGTACATCAGACCCAGTGTGTCACCTTGGGGAGCGCTGGTCTTGTTTGTCCGGAAGAAAGATGGTACTCTTAGATTATGTATAGACTATAAATAGTTGAATAAGGTGAAAATTAAGAATAAGTACCCAGTGCCTTGTATAAATGATCTCTTCGATCAGTTAAAGGGAGCCACAGTATTCTCTAAGATAGATTTGAGATCAGGTTACCACTAGTTGAAGGTGAAGGAAACAGATGTTCCAATGACTACTTTTAGGATCAGGTATGGACATTATGAGTTCCAACTAATGCCGTTTGGTTTGACGAATGCTCCTACGGTATTTATGGACTTGATGAACAGGATATTTCATCCTTACCTGGATTAGTTTGTGATAATTTTCATAGATGATATATTAGTATATTTCAGTATTGCAGAGAATCACAAAGAACATCTAAGGTTAGTGTTGTAAATGCTAAGAGAAAAGAAGTTATATGCCAAGTTTAGTAAGTGTGGTTTCTGGTAAATCAAGTTGTATTTCTTGGGCATATTGTTACAACAAACAGAGTCAGTGTAGATTCCCAGAAGACAGAAGCGATAGTTAAATGGGAACGACCCATGACTGTAACAGAGGTATGCAATTTTCTTGGTTTAGCATATTATTACAGGAGATTCGTGGAGGGCTTTTCTAAGATAGCTCTATGATAATGGGCAGAAATGCACGTTATTATAGCGCAAAGATGTAAAACAATGTGAGAATGCGACGGTAAAAATATATAAAATCATGCCCAAAAGCATTAAATAAGAATATTGCGATCGCATGCGCCCATCGCATAAAAACAGCTAATTTACTAATTTTGGGTAGGAAAAAGGCGTTGGCGCAAAGCAAATTGCGATCCAAGGAATTCAGCGACCGTGCACATTAAAAGATTGCGACCGCAAAGCCATGCGATCGTATGCGCTCACGAGAATTTACTCAAGAAGGTGGCCGCATAAAGACAACGCATCAAGGTGAAAGCTTAATAAATCCTGATGGGATGGAAAGTTGATGATGGTTAAATCCGAATTTAGTTGACAAGCTGTTAACGACACACTATAGCAAGTATATTCAACTTTTCGGTGACCATTAATCGGTGCATCGAACAGAAGATTTAATGACAACCCATCATTGCAATCATTTGAGAGAAAAGGTTTTTCACCTTGAGCTCTATAAATACCAAAGGCCACCATTGTTAAAGGGGTTCGAGTTCGACACAGTTCGCCATATACATAGAAGATAGAATACATAATTAGTTAGCTATTAGTTTGTAGTGTTCATACACTTAGAGGCGGAGGCGAGCGAAGAGAAGAAGATGCCGAGAGGTCACTCCTGGATATCTCGAAAGACTACTGGGAGGCGCTGCAAATGGAGAGAGGGTCGACACTTGCGGAAGCAAGGATATTCTTCTGGACAGAGTAAAGTAAAAAGATAGTGTAAAAGCCTCGGGAAGCAAGACAAGCTTCTTATCCCTACTTTCCATTGTTATTTTATATTCTGACTTTATCTATAAAATGGAATTCTCATCTCAACATCTATTTAATCTCTTCACATTTCGAATGAGTAGCTAAATTTCCGAATCGGTTGAGAAGTACTTAGCTAGCATGACCTAAGATCTTCATTTTATGTGATCATATTGTCTTATGTATGCGTCCTTCACCCTTTAGAGATACTTGAGAGAGTAGTCTAAAGAAAGAATCTAGGCTTGAGAGAGTCAGATTAGAACCGCATAAGCAAGAGATAAAAACTTAGAGATAAGTTTTGTTTGCTATTATGCATCGTATGCACCCTAGAAATAGGATATAATAGTATGCAGTCACCTTGTGTATGTGTGTATCATTCATCATTGCATAGATAAGAATAGAGGCTTAGACATAAGTCCTATCGACATTATTGTATACATTGCATGCGTCCTAGAAATAGGAACTATAGCATTTTCATTGAGAGATGACATGTTATTGTGTGCGTATAGCATGATCACATAACTTGAACGCAATCTTAGAAAGTGTTAGCTAAATCCCTTTTCAACCCGTTCCCCACATACTCATTGTAACTTTCGCTGTCATCAACTCTTTACTCAATTCCGTCGCATAGAATTTATACTTAAACAAAACACCAACCAAACTTATTTTTTTTTCCATCGCAAAGGAATCAAAATTTATTAACGCATAGTATCTTAGCAGTCCTTGTATTCAACCCTAGACTTACCAGGAAACCTAGTAAGATTTGTACTTGAGTCTTACTAGGAAAACTTGCTTGTGCAATGCATACACCATCATCACAATTATACACCATTATTTCATCACATTCATAATACATCACTCTACCATTGATAAACCTTACCAGAAAAGATGCAAAGTTTGAGTGGTCGCTAGAATGTGAGTATAGTTTCCAAGAGTTGAAAAAGAGGTTTGTAACAGCATCTGACTTTACCTACACCAGGTAAAGAGTTTGAGGTTTATTGTGATGCATCCCGACAAGGATTAGGATGTGTGCTGATGCAGGAAGGAAAGGTAGTGGCCTATGCCTCTCATCAGTTAAAGAAGCATGAATGTAACTACCCTACGCACGATTTGGAGTTATCAACAGTTATGTTGGCTCTAAAGTTGTGGAGACATTACTTGTTTGGTGAACGTTTTCATATATTCACTGATCATAAGAGTCTAAAGTATATCTTTAATCAGAAAGAGGTAAACTTGAGATAGAGAAGATGGATCGAGTTGATCAAGGATTATGATTATACAATTTATTATCACCCAGTAAAGCGAATGTGGTGGCTGATGCTCTAAGTAGAAAACCGGATCAACCAGAGTTGTTATCTGTTCAGTAAGAGGTGTACTGATACATGAGTTGTATAGTGCTAAAGCGACATTATCAGTTNCCAGAGTTGTTATCTGTTCAGTAAGAGGTGTACTGATACATGAGTTGTATAGTGCTAAAGCGACATTATCAGTTAATCAGACATGAGGTTTGTTAGCTTCGTTTCAAGTACGTCCTAAGTTAGTAGATGATATTCTACATGAATAGTTAAGAGATTTTGATCTTCAGAATTGAGCTAAAGAAGTAAGTAATGGTCTGAGAACGGACTATCAGTTAAGAGCAGATAGAGTGCTATAGAAGAAAGGTAGAATATGTGTACCTAATACCTTAGCACTTAAGCAGGCTATTCTGGAAGAGGCACATAGTTCAGCTTATGCTATGCATCCAGGTAGAACGAAGATGTATAGAACAGTAAAGAAGTCGTACTGGTGGCCTAGTATGAAAAGAGAAATAGCAGAGTATGTTGACAGATGTTTAGTGTGTCAGCAAGTTAAGCCTGAACGACAGAGGCCAGCAGGATTGCTTAATCCACTCCTAGTACCAGAGTGGAAGTGGGAGCATGTTACGATGGATTTCTTGTTTGGATTACCTAGGACACCAGTGAGCTATGATGGTATATGGGTAATCGTGGATAGATTGATAAAAACAGCTAAGTTTTTACCTGTTAAGGTTACTTTTACCCTAGACTAGTTAGCTAAGTTGTATGTTGATAGAATTGTAAGCCAGTTTAGAGCTCTAGTTTCAATTGTATCAGACTGAGATTCTAGGTTTACATCGAAGTTCGGCCTAGCTTGCAGAAAGCTATGGGTACCAAGCTATATTTCAGTACAACTTTTCATCCACAGACGTATGGTCAGTCTGAGCAAATGATTTAGACATTAGATGACATGTTGAGAGCATGTGTATTGTAGTTCAAGGGCAGTTGGGATACGCATCTATCGTTGATCAAATTTGCGTATAACAACATTTATCATTTGAGTATCGGAATGGCACCGTATGAGGCTTTGTTTGGGAGACCATGTAGAACTCCAGTATGTTGGAATGAAGTGGGCGAAAGGAAACTATTAGGCCCAGAACTTGTTCAGTAGACGTCAGACAGTGTTAAGATTATAAGAGAAAATCTTAAAATAGCTCGAAACTGACAAAAGAGTTATGTAGATAAGTGGATAAAAGAATTGGAATTCGAAGTTGGCGATAAAGTATTTCTTAAGTTGTCTCCATGGAAAGGAATACTTAGGTTTGGTAGGAAAGGGAAGTTAAGCCCAAGATATATTGGACCTTACGAGATAATAGAACGAGTTGGCCCAATGGCTTACAGGTTAGAATTACCTCATGAGTTTTATTATATCCATGATGTGTTTTATGTGGCAATGCTAAGAAAGTATGTGCCAGATCCTACCCATGTGTTACCTGAGTAACCAGTGCAATTGAAAGAAAATTTGTCATACAAAGAAGAACCAGTGGAGATTCTTGATAGGAAAGAGCAAATCTTGAAGAACAAGGCAATACCTTTGGTAAAGGTATTATGGAGAAACCATAGCACTGAAGAAGCTACATGGGAAGCTGAGGAGCAAATGAAAAACAAGCATCCATAGTTGTTTAATTGACGAACTTTTAGCAGAATTTCAAGGACAAAATTTTCTTAAGGGGGAGGTAAATGTAAACCCTGAACCCTATTTTTTCTACTTTTGTATGTTCCCTACTGAAAGCAGTATGGTGAGTAAGCTGATGTGAGAATTAATGTTTAATTGTAGGGAAAAGGGTAAAATGTTAGAAGAAAAGTTTAAGTTTGGAAGCTTGACTCTTGGGTGAAGCTAGAAAATTGGCTAAGTGTTTGCCCATGCATTGGCCTTGTGCTAGGTGTTGGAGTTGAGTCAAGGGCATTGTCCTTACTCATTTTAGAGGTTAGTTGGGCATTTAAGGAAGCCAAGTGTGGCCGAGTGAAGAAAAGCCATGCGTTGGACAAGGCATGCGGCAACAAAGTTTTAGAGGTTAGCATACATACGATAGAATCAGGTGTGCACGAGCGTGGGCGCTGGGCGTTGGAGTGTTGTGTGCTTGGATGATCGTGTAGCTACATGCGGTGCTAAACCATACGCTATGCGATGCGCTAGATGATAGCGCTAGATGATAGACGATAGCACTACACGATGAGCGATGGTGCTACACGATAGGCGATGACGCTACACGATAGGCGATGGCGCTACACAATAAGCATAAGCGCTAGACGATGGCGCTACACGATAGGTGTGAGCGCTAGACGATGGGCATGATACGTTAGACAATGGGGTCAGCGCTACAGTATGAGCGACAACGAGAGATACACGATGAGCGACAGTGAGAGATACGTGTTGAGCGATAGCGAGAGATACACAATGAGCGACAACGAGAGCTATGCGATGGGTGCTGAGCTAAACGATATAAGCATGCATTGATAGTGAATGAAGTAATCAGTCTTAACCACCGATTAAGGGGAAATAGCTATCCTAAGCACCAGATTTAACTCCATTGAAGGTGAAGTTGTCATGCTTGGCTTTAATGGTAAAGAATGGGAAGTAGTATAAAAAGGGAGGTTGAATTTCAAAATCTTAGTTTGATCAATTCCTCCATGAAAATTGAGAGATCATAGTGTCGCTAGAAAGATATAAGAGCTAGTTTCAGAGGTGATGCTACCAGAAGAAGGTCTCACCAGAATAAGGCCGAAGATGGGAAAAAGTGGCCAGAGGTTCAGTTCACGGGTGAATCCGGGCTGTTAATGAAGAATTGAAGCTCCACGATAAACCACGAAGAGTTTGAAGCTGAAATTTTAAACTAAGCTGCCTGAGACATTTATAAACAGGTTTGTAGAAGGAAATATCTTGAGATGAGCTCTAGAATTTGCGTTATTAATTCCATAATATCAATCTAGAATTTTATGAACAAGCAGGTAGCTGCTTGGGTTGAGTAAGTTGGCAGCTCAAAGTAGACGCTCGAACAGACAAAGGGTTGAGCACTCCAATGCGTTGGACCTACTGTGTGGGCAGAGGAAGGCTTGCATTGAAGTCCTGGATGCATAAGCAGCCTTTGTAGATGACCATGCGTGGCAGAAGGAACACTTAGAGCAAATGTTGGTTGCATAAGTGGGATGCATTTGTGAGGTGTGGTTGGAAGCATAGCAAGAGCAAAAGTCTCAAGGAAATTTCTAAATACTAGACCTATATCAATGTATGCGTTTGAGTATAAATCTCCTAGGTGCAGGCTAAACGCAAAGCTTATTTGAGAGTTAGTCTCAAAAGGGAGACCAATGCTAGTAACTAAATATATGCTTTTGTGTCCACAGGATTGACACCAGTGTTAAAAGCATATTAACCTTTGAGGAATAATCCTAAAAGTTGTGAATGACTAAATATTTACAATGTTTTTTAAAAAAAACTATGGTTTAAGAAAGATTATTCTCATGCTACCTAGTTTTACAAAGTAGTTTTCCAAGCAAACGATGAGTTATGTTTTTAAACACATGCCATGTATGAAAGTTTACTGAAAAACTATTTATGTGTTTAAATACACAAAGCATGTGTTAGAGCCTTTAAAGACATGTTTTCTATGCATTTTGCTTTACATGCTTTAAAGAGAAAGTCATACTATGACTAGTATTACTTTAAGCTCAACACTGAGGGACAATGAGAAGGTATCTTAGTAGTAGTACCTAAGGTATGACGATACTTATAAACACGTGCACGTAAGTACTTTAAAGTTAGAGATTGAGCAAAAAGGTTCTCTCTTGACTAAGTTAGAGATTGAACAAAAGAGTTCTCTCTTGACCAAGTAGTTGACGTTGGGATTTAACCATAGCAGGGTTATTCTCAACTAAGGAACAGTTTAATATCTTATGGTGAAAACAACTTTACATGTTTTATGATTGAAAAATGTTTCTATTTCAGTACAAGGTTACTGTAAAGATTTATATTTCAGTATGAGATCTTTATTGAGACTTATGTATGAGAATCAGTTTTCTTTCTTAAGTCACTCACTAGGCTACCAAGCTCACCCCATTTTCAAATGTTTTTTTCCCCAAGTAGCAGTCAAATCCTCAAAAGGTAGCTTTGCATCTAATCTGCCACTCAAAGACAAGAGTTATTGTACTCGTCAACTAGGTGGTTACTATAAATATTGTACACATGTTATAATTGTTCCTGTAGGGACAAAGATTTTGGGTGCCTGGACTTATGAAACTTGTAATATGTAAATGTTTTGTGTTGAATAGTTAATGTTTATTTTTGCCATAGAGGCAACCGTTGTGTTTTAGATTGCATCTTAGTATCAGATTATTTCCACTATAGTTAGTAGGTTGTAAGTGTCATAAAAGGGTTGATAACTACTATAGTCATGTCCTTTCCTAGGCTAAGGGAGTAGTCTGGGAGGGGGTGTGATAGAAAACATACCAAGAGCCTCTGTTTTAAGTCCTGCCAATCTTTAAACGGTTCTCGTCCTTCTTTGGACCGGTACCAGTCCAACACGACTCCATCGAAACTAATCACCGCTCCTGTTATTTTCTCCGATTTCGTCAACTTTTGGATTTGAAAGTACCAATCAGCTCTAAATAACCACAAATTTGGATCACTTCCACTTAATACCGGCATTTCAACCTTCTTAAATTACTTTGGTCACTCATCAATTCATCTACTCCCGATTTGGATACATTATTCTTATTCGATCCTTCAGTCGTCTCGTTCCTTGATCCCTCTGTTTCCACCGTTGAGATTGTTTTTCCTTTCGCCATTTCGGCACATACGAAATTAACATCTTTTAGTGCTTCTCCTCTTACATTCCCAATCGATCGATACTCTTAGCCAACAATGCTAGGTTCTCCTCGATGGTCGGCAATTTTTGCATTTCTACTCAGAGATCGAAAATCTTCTGATCTAATAGTTCTAACTTCTCCTCAAATCTCTTTTGAGCCATCTCTCCCAATTGAAAGCTCTAATACCAATTTGATAGAATACCAAACTGGGATTGGAGTTTTTATTATATTCAAGATGAATTGTGAGAGTACATAAACTAAAAGTAAAGAAAGTTCCTCTGCTTCCTCTCACGGCTGAAAGCAAAGCTTAAACCCCACTATCAACTACCAAAATATTCACTAAAAACTCCCCAGATCTCTCCCCTCTCCTTTTAACATATCATCAGTTTCCTAACTAACTAAGAGTCACCAGTAGATGTGGTCCTCATCTCCTCAACTGAAGCACATTCCTCTTTTCTAAGTTTTACTCTTACTTTTTCTCCTTTCATATTGAAATAATATTGGTGGTCTATCATTACCTCCCCTTCCATATTTACCTTGTCCTCAAGGTAAAAAGTTGGGAATTGTTTCTAAAAATCATCCACTATCTCCCAGGTTTCCTCATGCCTCGGTAGATCGTTCCATTTCACCAAAACTTCCCGTCCATTGTGTGAAGCATGAGGACAATATTCCAATACCTCTTCGGGTTCAGTCAGCCATTTATGACTCTCATTCACTAATGGGTCCATTGTTTGAGCTTCACACTGTTGTCCCACCACTTGCTCCAACTGTGGTACATGAAAAGCAAGGTGTATGACTGCTGTTGGAGGAAGTTCCAACTTGTAGGCAACCAACCCAATCCTAACGATTTTATATAGCCCAAAGTACTTAGGAGATAGCTTCACATACTGCTGTTGTCGTACAGAAATTTGTCGATAAGGTCTGAGCTTCAATAAGACATCACATCACGTCTCTTCTTATCAACATATTTCTTCATTATCTTGAGCCACTCTCAAATGTTCCTTGAGAACACATAAAATCTCGTCCCGATCCCTCAATTGCTAGTCTAAGGTAGCATTAGAAGTACAAGTATCTCCATAATAAATCAAGGAAGGTGGCAGCCGTCCATATACAATCTAAAAGGGGGTCATTCCGGTCGACGCATTATACCAATATTTTGCACAATGCAGCCAATTAATCCATTCCTTTGGTCGTTCTCCACGAAAGCAACACAAGTACATCTTCATACTGCGATTAACTACCTCAGTTTGCCCATTTGATTACATATGATAAGCCATACTTCGATGTAGTTTAGTACCTGATAGATGGAAAAGTTCCTTCAAAAAATAACTCACAGACACCTTGTCTCAGTCAGATACAATGGACTTTGGAATCCCATGTAGATTTACTACTTCCCTACAAAACACATTAGCTACAACTTCAGCATTCAATGGATGTTTTAAGGCCAGAAAATGTCCATACTTACTCAATCTGTCCACCACAACTAGGATTGCATCATGACCCTTGGCCTTTGGTAATCCCTCTATGAAATCCACTGAGATGTCAGCCCAAACTACATCAAGAATTGATAGTGGCATTAACAACCCCACTGGAGATAGAGCCAAAGTCTTATTTATTTGATAGACCATGAATTCCTCTACGTATTTCTTTACATCCTTCCTCATTCCCTCCCAATACAACTCCCCGATAAACATTTATATGTCCTCAAGAAACAAGAATGTCCACCAAACACTGAATCATGATATGTGTGTAAAATAGTAGGAATCAAACTCGTATCACCTTGGAGAGTTACCTTACGATTCTTGTGATCGAAGGTCATAGTTAAGTTTCACCAATCTACCTCTATCTTCCCTAACAAATGAAGCTATTGCATGCCCAAGATCACGTCCACTCCTTCAAGCTCTAATAGTAAGAAATTATCCCTCACCCCCCATTCTCCGATCATGATCTCCACATTCTTACACAATCTATTTCCTTTAACCGTCGAACCAGATCCCAAGACCACTCCATAATTTGTAGTTTCTGTAATTTCCAAGAGCAATCACTTCGCTAATCCTTCAGAAATGAAATTATGCATTGCTCAACAATTGACCAGTACCACGATCGGCTCCCCTTATTTCCACTTTAATCTTCATTGTTCGTGGATTGGTCAATCCCACAATTGAATTCAACGAGAGTTCTGCTACTATAGATACTTCTTCTTCCACGGTCAACATTTTCAATTCTATTACCTCTTCTCCCAGGTCGTCCTTCTCGTACAGTTAAATTTCCTTCCCTGACGCATGCACTACCAACAATCTCAACTCTCGAAGTTCATGTCCTTTACAATGATGTCCTATAGTATACCTCTCATCACACCTAAAACATAGTCCCTTCTCATTCTTAGCTTGAAATTTAGCGTCCATTAGTCTCCAGATGTTCCTTCCCTCCGATTTTCCCCGATCGATACCCCTCTCAGCATAATCATCATCATCGGAAATGATTCACTAGTTTTCCCTCTTTCTTTCAGTTATCCGATATTATTTATTTTATTCACAACATCACTATTTATTTTAATACTATTCAGGGTTTGGATCTTACCTCCAAATGTCTTCACCCAACCTATCCCCAATCGTGCATTCTCATGATCTTCAACCCGTTGGGCTAAGGACATCATTTTCACAACTCGATTGGTTCCCAACATTCCACCTCTGCTTTGATCCATGGAGAAAGTCAATTTATAAAACATTTCCTCCAACACTAGAAAGATGTGGTAACGGAGCCACCAATTTGTCGAATAAATTTTGATACGCCTCCACCGTCGACTCTTACTTGATTGCCAAGAACCTTCCGCAGGTCGATCCTTCTCTCAACGATCGAAAATGTAAACCCTGAACCCTAATTTCTCTATTTTTGTATGTTCCCTACTGAGACCAGTATGGTGAGTAGGTTAATGTGAGAATTAATGTTTAATTGTGAGGAAAAGGGTAAAATGTTAGAAGAAAAGTTTAACTTTGGAAGCTTGACTCTTGGGTGAAGCTAGAAAATTGGCTAAGTGTTTGCCCATGCGTTGGCCTTATGCTAGGCATTGGAGTTGAGTCAAGGGCATTTGCCTTACTCATTTGAGAGGTTAATTGGGCATTTAAGGAAGCCAAGTGTGGCCGAGTGAAAAAAAACCATGTGTTAGACAAGGCATGCGACAACCAAGTTTTGGAGGTTCGCATGCATATGACAGAATCAGGTGTGCACGAGCGAGGTTGCTGGGCATTGGACTGTTGCGCGCGCGGATGAACGTGTAGCTACATGCGGCACTAAACGATGCATTAAATGATGCGCCAGACGATAGCACGACATGATAGATGATAACACTACACTATAGGTGATGGCACTACATGATAAGCATAAGCGCTAGGCGATGCTCTAGATGATGGTGCTACACGATAGGCATGAGCACTAGACAATGGGCGTGATGCATTAGATGATGGGGTCAGTGCTACATGATGAGCGACAACGAGAGATACACGATGAGCGATAGAGAAAGCTATGTGATGGATACTGAGCTAAAAGATTGAAACATGCATTTGATAGTGGTTGAAGTAATCAGTCTTAACCATCGATTAAGAGGCAACAGCTGTCTTAAGCACCAGATTTAACTCCATTTAAGCTGAAGGTGTCATGCTGGGCTTTAATGGTAAATGGTGGGAAGCAGCATAAAAAGGGAGGTTGAACTTCAAAAGCTTAGTTTGAACAATTCCTCCATGCAAATTGAGAGATCTTGGTGTTGTTGGAAAACTCTGAGAGCTTAGTTTTAGAGGTGACGCTGCCGGAAGATTGTCTCACTAGAATAAGGCTGGAGAAGGGAAAAAGCGACAAGAGGCTGTACGATGAACCACAGAAAGTTGGAAGCTGAAATTTTAAGGTAAGCTTTCTGAGACAATTCTAAACAAGTTTGTAGAAGGAAATTTCTTGATATGAGCTCTAGAAGTTGAGTTATTAATTCCGTAAGTTGAATATAGAATTCTGTGAACAAGCAGGCAGCTGCTTGGGTTAAAGTAAGTTGGAAGCTCAAAGTAGACGCTTGGATAGACCAAGGGTTGAGCATTCCTATGCGTTAGACCTACTGTGTGGGCAAAGGAAGGCTTACGTTGAAGTTCTAGATGCAAAAGCAGCCTTTGAAGATGACCATGCGCGACAGAAGGAACACTTAGAGCAAGTGTTGGTTGCACAAGTGGGATGTGTTTTTGAGGTGTGGTTGGAAGCATAGAAAAAGCCAAAGTCTTGAGGAAATTTCTAAATACTAAACCTATAACAACGTATGCGTTTAAGTGTAAGTCTTCTAGGTGCAAGCTAAACACAAAGCTTATTTGAGGGTTGGTCTCCAAAGGGAGACCAATGCTAGTAACTAAATATATGCTTTTGTGTCCACATGATTGACACTATTGTTAGAAGCATATCAACCTTTGATGAGTAATACTAAAAGTTGTGAGTGACTAAATATTTATAATGTTTTTAAAGAAACTATGTTTTAAGAAAGATTATGCTCATGCTAGCTAGTTTTACAAAGTAGTTTTCCAAACAAACTATGAGTTATGTTTTCAAACGCATGCCATGTATGAAAGTTTATTGAAAAACTATTTATGTATTTAAATACACAAAGCATGTGTTAGAGCCTTTAAAAGCATGTTTTCTATGCGTCGTGCTTTACATGCTTTAAAGAGAAAGTCATAGTATGACTACTATTACTTTAATCTCGATACTGAGGGACATTAAGAAGGCATTTGAGGAGTAGTACTTAAGGTATGATGGTACTTATAATCACGTGCACGTAGGTAGTGTAAAGTCAAGATTGAGCAAAAGGGTTATCTCTTGACCAAGCAGTTGGAATTGGGATTTAACTATAGCAGGGTTGTTCTCAATTAAGGAATAGTCTTATTATGAAAAGAGCTTTACATGTTTTATGCTTGGAAAATGTTTATATTTCAGTACAAGGTTACTATAAAGATTTATATTTCAGTACGACCTCTTTATTGATACTTATGTATGAGAATCAGTTTTCTTTCATAAGTCACCCACTGTGCTACCAAGCTCACCTCATTTTTCAAATCTTTTTTTTTCCCCAGGTAACGGTCAAATCCTTAAAAGATAACTCTACATCTTCTCTGCCACTCAAAGACAAGAGTTATTATAGTTGGATTTTATGTCCTAAAACTCGTAGTTTGTAAATTAATAAACATATTTTGTTTTATTTTTCGATAAAGTTGTTATTGAAATTGTAATCTTGAATCCAATAAACTAAGGTCCTGGGGCTATTTAAGATAGTTTGAACTTTATGTAGTGACATAAATGTGGATCAAGTTCTTATGATTTGAAAATTATAATTGATATGTAATTGAATTTTTTTTTATTCTTATTGTTGTATTTGTATATTTATGTATGTATTTTGTTTGTTTATTGTTTTTTTTTCCATTTATTTTGTACGAAATTAACATCTTTTAGTGCTTCTCCTCTTACATTCCCAATCGATCGATACTCTTAGCCAACAATGCTAGGTTCTCCTCGATGGTCGGCAATTTTTGCATTTCTACTCAGAGATCGAAAATCTTCTGATCTAATAGTTCTAACTTCTCCTCAAATCTCTTTTGAGCCATCTCTCCCAATTGAAAGCTCTAATACCAATTTGATAGAATACCAAACTGGGATTGGAGTTTTTATTATATTCAAGATGAATTGTGAGAGTACATAAACTAAAAGTAAAGAAAGTTCCTCTGCTTCCTCTCACGGCTGAAAGCAAAGCTTAAACCCCACTATCAACTACCAAAATATTCACTACGAAATCTCCAGATCTCTCTCCTCCTCCCCCCCCCCCTCCCCCCCGCCCCCTCTAAA